>NW_003852586.1:2126187-2133526 GCF_000181295.1 Otolemur garnettii
CACACCACCTTCCTAGACTTAGCCTGAATAAAATGGAAATGTTAAACAGGCCTATATCAAGTTCTGAAATAGCATCAACTATAGAAAATTTTCCCAAAAAGAAAAGTTTGGGACCAGATGGGTTTACATTAGAGTTCTACCAAACCTTTAAAGAGGAACTAGTACCTATTGTACTTAACCTTTTCCAAAACATAGAAAAAGAAGGAATAATTCCCAACACATTCTATGAAGCAAACATCACCCTGCTCCCCAAACCAGGAAAAAACCCAACAAGAAAAGAAAATCATAGACCAATATCTCTAATGAATATTGATGCAAAAATATTGAATAAGATCCTAGCAAGCAGAATCCAGAAACACATCAAACAAATTATACACCATGACCAAGTGGGTTTCATCCCAGGATCTCAAGGCTGGTACAATATACATAAATCTATAAATATAATTCATCGCATAATGAATTTTTAAAAAGACCATATGATACTCTCATTTGATGCAGAAAAAGCTTTTGATAATATCTAGCATATTTTCATGATCAGAATACTTAAGAAATTTGGTATAGAAGAGACATTTATTAAACTGATAGAGGCCATCTACAGCAAACCCACAGCCTACATCATATTGAATGGAGTTAAATTGAAATCACTTCCACTCAGATCAGGAATCAGGCAAGGTTGCCTATTGTCTCTACTGCTCCTTGACATTGTATTGGAAGTTTTAGCCATTGCAATTAGGAAAGAAAAGATGATCAAGGGTATCCATATAGGGTCAGAAGAGATCAAACTTTCACTCTTCACAGATGATCTGATTGTATATCTGGAACACACCAGGGATTGTACTACAAAACTGTTAGAAGTGATCAAGAAATATAGCAGTGTCTCAGGTTGCAAAATCAACACTCATAAATCTGTAGCCTTTATATATACCAATAATAGTCAAGCTGAAAAAACAGTCAAGGACACTATTCCATTCACAGAAGTTCCAAAGAAGATGAAATATTTGGGAGTTTACCTAACAAAGGATGTGAAAGATCTCTATAAAGAGAACTATGAAACTCTAAGAAAAGAAATATCTAAAGATGTTAACAAATGGAAAAACAGACCATATTGATGGCTGGGAAGAATCAAAATTGTTAAAATGTCCATATTACCCAAAGCAATATACAATTTTAATGAAATCCCTATTAAAGCTTCACTGTCATACTTAAAAGTTCTCAAAAAAATACTTCGTTTTATCTGGAATCAGAAAAAAACTCAAATACCAAGACATTACAAAGAAATAAAAACAAAGACATCCCATGGACTGCAGCAGAGGGGCCCTCTGCTCTGGGAAGGCCCAGAACTGCTTGCTAGAGCCCTGCATGTCCCACAGGTGGCAGAGGTGGAGGAGTCACCCACTCCAGGCGGACCCAGAACTGCTTGCTAGAGCCACGCACAACCCGTGGGCAGAAGCAGAGGAATTCCCCACTCCAGGCACTAGCACTGCGTGGGCCCAGAACTGTCAGAGCCAGGCACTCCTGGCATCCCTGGCCTGTGGCCTGAGAACTAAAAAAAGGACTGTCAGTTGAGAGGGAACCACACTGGAATGACGGTACCCCAAGGTAAAGAGCAGCAGCCTCAGCAACGGGAACAACAAGGGTTGTGGAGAAAATGGAACACTTCTACACTGTTGGTGGGATTGCAAACTAATAGGTTCCTTTTGGAAAGACATCTGGAGAACACTTAGAGAACTAAAAATAGACCTGCCATTTGATCATGTAATTCCTTTACTAGGTATATACCCAGAAAACCAAAAAGTACACTACAACAAAGATATTTGTACCAGAATGTTTATTGCAGCCCAATTCATAATTGCTAGGTCATGGAAGAAGCCCAAGTGCCCATCAAGCCATGAATGGATCCATAAACTGTGGTATATGTACACCATGGAATACTATGCAGCCCTAAGAAGGATGGAGACTTTTACATGGATGGAGCTGGAAAATATTCTTCTTAGCAAAGTATTTCAAGAATGGAAGAAAAAGTATCCAATGTACTCAGCCCTTCTATGAAACTAATTTATAGCTTTCATAGGAAAGCTATAACCCAATTATAGCCCAAGAATATGGGAGAAGGGGAGAGGGCAGGGAAAGGAGGGGGGAGGATGGGTGGAGGGAGGGTGATTGGTGGGATCACTTCTAGGGTTCATCTTTTAAGGGTACATATGAATCTTTCTAAATAAATAATAAAAATGTCTTAACACAATAACCAAGAAAATGACATGAAGGTTATGTTAACCAGTTTAATGAAAATATTTCAAATTGTATATAAAAATAGCACACTGTACCCCATGACAGTATCAATGTAAACAGCTATGATCTAATAAAAAAAGAAAAAGCAGAAAGAATCACGTTACCAGACCTCAGATGATACTATAAATTGATAGTGATTCAAACAGCATGGTACTGGCACAAAAACAGAGAGGTAGATGTATGAAACAGAATAGAGAACCAAGAGATGGATCCACTACTTATTGTTATTTGATTTTTGACAAGCCAATTAAAAACATTGAGTGGGGAAAAGATTCCCTATTTAACAAATGGTGCTTGGTGAACTGGCTGGCAACCTGTAGAAGACTGAAACTGGACTCATACATTTCATCATTAACTAAGATAGACTCTCACTGGATTACAGATTTAAACTTAAGACATGAAACATACTAGAAGAAAGTGCAGGGAAAACACTTGAACAAATCAGCCTGGGCAAATATTTTATAAGGAGGATCTCCCAGACAATTGAAACAACACCAAAAATACATTACTGGGACCTAATCAAACTAAAAAGCTTCTGCACAGCCAAGAACACAGTAAGTAAAGCAAGCAGACAGCCCTAAGAATGGGAGAAGATATTTGCAAGTTATGTCTCTGACAAAGGTTTAATAACCAGAATCCACAGAGAACTCAAACATATTAGCAAGAAAAGAACAAGTAATCCCATCTCAGGGTGGACAAGGGACTTGAAGAGAAACTTCTCTGAAGAAGACAGGTGCACAGCCTACAGACGTGAGAAATGCAAATTAAAACTACTTTGAGAAATCATCTAACTCCAGTAAGATTAGCCCACATCACAAAATCCCAAACCTAGAGATGTTGGTGTGGATGTGGAGAAAAGGGAACACTTGTACACTGCTGGTGGGAATGCAAACTAATACATTCCTTTTGGAAAGATGTTTGGAGAACACTTAGGGATCTAAAAATAGACCTGCCATTTGATCCTACAATTCCTCTACTAGGTATATATGCAGAAGAGCAAAAATCACATTATAACAATGATATTTGTACCAGAATGTTTATTGTAGCCCAATTCATAATTGCTAGGTCATGGAAGAAGCCCACATGCCCATCGATCCACAAATGGATTAATAAATTGTGGTATATGTGCACCATGGAATATTATGCAGGCTTAAAGAAAAATGGAGACTTTACCTCCTTCATGTTTGGAGGAACATGGAGGAAAAATGGAGACTTTACCTCCTTCATGGATGGAGCTGGAACATATTCTTCTTAGCAAAGTATCTCAAGAATGGAAGAAAAAGTATCCAGTGTACTCAGCACTACTATGAAATAAATTTATAGCTTTCAGATGAAACTCAATTATAGCCCAAGAATATGGGGAAAGGGGAGAGGGAGGGAAAGGGAGAGGAGAAGATGGGTGGAGGGAGGGTAATTGGTGGGACCACGCCTACAGTGCATCTTACAAGGGTACATGTGAAATTTACTAAGTATAGAATATAACTGTCTCAACACAATGACTAAGAAAATGCTTTGAAGGCTATGTTAACCAATTTGATGGAAATATTTCAAATTGTATATAAAACCAGCACATTGTACCCTATGATTGCTTCCATTAATGTACATAGCTATGATTTAATTTAAAAAAATATTAAAAAATTAAAAAAAGAAAATTCTCTCATCCTGACTTTCATTTACTTTTCTCAATTCATGGAGACCTATTATGTTATCTATGACAATGGGAAAGCAGAGATGGGGTCTAAGATGAAGTCCAGGCTTCCTCTTCATGTCTCACAGTAGAAAATGGTTTCTCTCCTTCCACTTTTCTCATTTCTTCTGCTACAAAACATGCAATCTTTTGTTGATTCCTTTTTATTTTGCATTGTAAAATTCATCTTCCTGTTTAGCATTTCTTCCATGTCAGAAGATGATGGTCTTCCGCTCTTGAATTTTTGTTCTTCACATTGCTCACAAGTTGAGTGATGAGCTTTCTCCTGGAAGGAAGTGTGTCTACATTTTTTCTCTATTCTCCTTATCTAATGAGTCTTGAGTCTCCTTCATCCTGAGTCTTGTTTTTATCTTTGAAGGTTAGATGTGTTTCCTGAGGATAGATATATATTTGCTTATGCCTCTTTAGTGGTGAAGTGAAGCCATTCATGCTTATTGAGAGAAGTGATATGTAGGCTGCATATCTGTTCATCTGTTTGGAGGTATACTTCCTTGGCACATCCCTTGTAGTTTATGCCAATTTATGCCATTATGAATTGTATATGAAAACACTACACTGTACCCCATGTTTGCATTAATGTACAGAGCTATCATTTAATTAAAAAAAAAAAAAGCTAGGCTTTTTCCCTTTAGTTTCTGGGTGTCTTGACTTTTTTGGTGGTTCATTGTATTGTTCTGAGTAAAGTGCACCTGTAGCTCTATTGCAGTCCTTTGAGAGAGTTGATCTGCTCTGACTTTTGTTTTTTCAGGATTCTTTTGCCATTTCCTTCTCTTGTGTGTTTTGTATTCATTTTTTAATTTAAGCTAAAATTTTAGGGTGTCCCTAAGTTGTTTTTGAGAGATATACTGGTTGGACTAAATTAGGCAGTTCTCAGAGGGCAGTTTGGACTTGGGCAGGAGAGTCTGGGACAATCAAGTGGCACACCTGTCTATGCTGGCCATAGTGCCTTTCAGCACTACCTAGAGCCTTTGGGAGTCCAGTTGTGCAGGCCAGTGTTGGCATCAGCTGCCCCAGAATGCAGAGCTCTCCACACCCCTTCTGAGACTTGCCAAACTGAAATGGCAACTCCTCCTTCCACCAGGCGCTCAGCAGGGTTTAGGGCTGCTTGGCTGCCACATCTAGTCACTCCATATTAGTTTCAGAGGCCCCAGGGTGTGGAACTCCCCATGACTTTCCAGCAACTGCTAAAGTGAAGCCATAGCTTTCTACCATGTTTCCCTGAAAATAAGACCTACTGAAAAAATAAGCCCTAGCAGGATTTCTATGCATTTGTTAAATATAAGCCCTACCCTGATAATAAGATCTAGTGATACATTTCAGTGTGGAGTGGTAAGGAAGACTAGAATACCTCCTGAAAATAAGCCCTAGTGTGTCTTCTTGAGAAAAAAATAAATATAAGACAGTGTCTTATTTTTGGGGAAACATGGTATTTCACTGACTGCTCATTCAGGTTTTAAGGCTGCTTACATACTACATGTGGAGGTTGATATCAGTTTTAAAAGCCCTGGGATGGGGGGAGGGGCAAGATGGTCAACAGGTACCAGCTTCCAACAGAAGCTCCTGTCCAGAGGAAAGGATAAAGTTTAGAAAATACCAAACAAAGTTGAAGACTAGGAGCCCAGCCATGAGAGAAGAGTGATATCTGCAGGACAACTATGCTGAGGCAAGTTGTGACTCCTAGAAGGCAATCTATAGCTACATAATACATCCTGAAGGAAGGGTGTCCATCCCCCCACCCCAAGAAAGTTGTGTTTTTCTCCTGTCTGCCCCTGTGAGTTTCCTAAGGGCGAGCCATGAACTGAGGACTTATTGTCTCACCACACATGTGAGAGCTGCAGAAAGTGGGGTCTACTCATTTAGAGGGACCCTGCTGTGACTCCTCTCACCAGGAAGAAAAATCGAACTAAGGTTTCACCGCCATTTTGATTTCCCAGGCCACCCTTCCCCCCTTTCCTACAGAGACAGTGAGAGGAGGCCCAAGAACAGCTACCCCCAACCCTGCGTGACCAAGCACCCTGTCATAACCCTGTAGCCAGAGAACTGCTTGAGCTGAGTGTTCTCCATGTGGCTACTGCCACTCGGCCACCGCCCTGGGCACTGGAGCAGGGCTTCCCAGGACAGATTGACCCACGCATTCCTGGCACCCCAGGCCCGGCAGCCCGAGAACTGAGAGAGGATGGTCGGTTGAGAGGGAACCACACGGGCATTGCTATACCCCAAGGTGAAGAGTAGCAGCTGCAACAGCTAGAACAATAAGGATCACACCCCTGAGGCTTTTTCAGACAGACACACCCTATCTCTCCAGGCAACCTGAGGAAGCCAGCATCTTCTCCAGTGGCAGTCACAGGCTGAACGGTTTTGGGATGGTCTCCAAATGGTGCAAATTCAGCATGGGGAGGAATCAGCGGAAAAATTATGGTAACCAGAATAACCAGAGTAGATCAATTCCCTCTAGAAGGCTGGGGTACATGCAATTGAAGATCTCATAAACAGATGGCAACCCAGACAGAAATAGAGTTCAGAATCTGGATAGCAAATAAGATTAACAGAATGGGAGAACGGAGGGATTTAGAATTTCAAACTATTTAAAAGCTGTCCCAGAATTCAATGATTTCAAAGAAAAAATGACCAAAGATGTTGAAACACTGAGGCAAGAGGTTGCAGCCCTTAAAGATCTGAAGGGGCTTGGGAAAGGACTTACAGATGAACCCCTAGGCCAGGTGCAGTGTGCAGGTTGCAGGCTAGAGTTTCTGAGACAGTGGGGTCAGAACCAACCAGGTCAGAGGCAGATGACATCCAAGGACTTGACCCTAAGGTTTAATAGAGAAAAAGAAGAAAAAGAGGAAGAGGGGAAAGAAAAAGGATGAAAAAAATTTTAACTGTACATATTAAAAGCCTCTTTGTTGTTTTGAAGGAGAAATAAAGGAAAATACAGGGAAAGAATGAACAAATAAGGAAAGTAAAGAAAAAAAGAATTGTACTGTTAATATTGATACACCTTTGCTGACTTGGGAAAAGAAATAGAAAGAAGAGGGAGCTAAAAATAATAAAAGTAAGAGTATATTATTAAAATTATCTTTGTTGCCTTCAGAAAAAAAAAGAAAAAAACTAAAAAAGAGAAAGAGAATAAAACAAAAAATAAAAAATTATAATGTGATAAAATAATTTATAAAATAATAATAAAATTGAATTATTATTAGACTCCTCTTTGTTTTCTTGAGAAAGAAATAAGATGAAAAAAAAAGAAAAAAATTTAAAACACCTAAAAAGGCTTGGCACCTGTGGCTCAAGTGGCTAAGGCAACAACCACATACACCTAAGGTGGCAGGTTCAAATCCAGCC
>NW_003852586.1:2133710-2162408 GCF_000181295.1 Otolemur garnettii
AAAAAAAAAATTAAAAAATAATTAAATGATCAGTAGTTAAAAATCTATGAATAGATAATAAGCTGAAATTTTTAGTATGAATTGACTTGTCAGCTTGACATTTGTGTGTAGGATTTCCTGGTCAGCTCTGGTTTCCCACCAATTTCATTAATGATATAGCTGATATTTTAATTTCAAAACAATTTCTACATGTTTTAATTACACATTTGTATCAAAATACAATTTGTATATATGTACAAAAATAGAAAATTATGTTATTATACATTCAGTAACTAATTTTAACCCAGAAATGGGACTCAGCATAGCACGAAGGTTGAGACCTTACGCTGTGGACCAGGATGGCCTGTGTCATCTCTGAAAAGCCACTACAGGACTGTGTGGGCCTCACCTACCCACGGGTGTCCTGGAGGTGCAGTGATGGCACTAATTACCTTGTGGCACAGTCAGAGAGTGAATGTGTTAATTGGGTTTAGGGCCACAAATACTTGCTGCTACATGTATAGTTACTGTCAAAATTCAATTTTCTTTAACTATTATCATTTAGACATGGGTAGAAACCTTTACACAATGAATTTGGCCTTTAGATAAATTACCTAATACATTTTTAAAAATTAGCATATCAAATGTAAATGACAAAAATAACATCCCTTCCTATTTTTTAAGTAGCCATTAAATTTACGACACAAACCAAAGAGTGGCACTTCAGGGCTTCTGGATGAAATCTGACCAGCCCCTGTTGTTTTTCATAAAATTAAGGTAAAATCCACCAACATTAACATCACTTTTTATACTCCTTAAAGTGTGTGGCCCAGGATCTTTAATGCATTCACAGTGCTGGGCAGCTGTCACCACTCCTAGGTACAAAGCTTTTCTGTCATCTAAGAAGGACACTAGCAACAGCCGGTTTTCTTCTCCAGCCCCCTCTGGCCCTGGAAAATGGCAGATGAGCTTGCTGTGCATGGGCCTGGCCATTCGCATACTTTCTGTCCCTGCAGTCAAACATTTGTGGCCTTCTGTGTCTGGCTTCTTTTACTTAAAATCTTGATTGAATTCCCACTCATTTCATAGAATGTACAAGTACATCATTCTTTTTTTGGTGAAAAACAGTCAGTCCTTTATGTGGTTACACTACATTTAGTGATTCCGTTCCTCAGTGGATGGACACTTGGGTTGATCCAGTGATCCCAGTGATGGACACTTGGGAATAGTGCTCCTATGAATATTCATGCATAAGTTTTTGTTTTAACACATACTTTCAAAACTTGTGGTGTATTCCTAGAAGTTGCTGGTGGGAAGCACAATTCCAGCTATTGCAGGAAACATCCTGCTGTCACTTACAAGGTTGTACCTTTTCATATTCTCAGCAGAATTTGTGATATTAACAATTTTTTTCTCCACATCTTCACCAAAACTTATTTCCATTTTATTTGATCATAGCTGCTATTGGTTACATCTATCTAATCAGCTCCCTGCCAAGCAATGCTGTCTCCTCTTCACTTCTCAAGCTATAAATGGAGTCAAGTTTTGACAGGCTCCAATGTGAAGTATAAGGTGACCCGTGAGCAGGTGTGCTGGGTATCCATATACCCACTGGAGCTACGTTCAGACAGAATCTGGGCAACATGTGGAAATGAGAACCAAGGAAATGAGAAAGGGATGGAATGAATATAAAGTTAGATTAGGCATAATTTATTGATATGGGGGCACTAAGCCAAGATTCACCATTTAATATTGCAGCATGGAAACTTACAAACGGTTCTGTGATATAAATCTGTTGTTTATCTATTACCATCTCCAAACATGAGTTATGACCTGTTTTCTCTGTGTGGTTACTGAAGCATCTGCTTTTTCAGTTTGAGAGTTCTCAGTGATTTAGTGCACCTATTCTTCAATTCTTACAGCCAAAAAGAACTGCTCTCCATGCTTTGCAAATTAGTCCTGTGAAGAGACATCCTCCCAAACTCTGCCACATAATGTAAAATTCTATTCAGCTTTTACTTCCTCTTACATGTAGCAGGGCTCCAAACCCATTCTAGGGAAGACAAGTGAACAATTACACTGACCCTAAATAAGCCTTCATGGTGGTACGTGTCCATGGAGCCAGCTGGAAGGAAAGAGGCCTCTTGACATCTGGGAATAAGGACATTAAACACCAAGGGGAAAATTCTGGTCCTGCTAGAAGTGGTTGCCCTCCCTGCCCAGACTGCCCTGGACAAAGAGAGATGACTCACCAGTCACTAAAAGTGACCAGCATCAGATAAAGCTGCAAAACCGGCTGCTGGAGAGGCCCAGAGGCTAGGCCATCATACCCCATTTAGATTTATTGGACTTTAAACCTCATTACATCAGGGAAGATGAAAAATAGGCCCAAGACAGGGAGTTGGTAAGGTAGATTCTGGCTTCTTCTGAAAGACTGATGCCTGTGGGACACTCCTGCTCCCTAAAACCAAACTTCAGTCCACCCAATTCCAAACATCTACATGGGGGAACACAAAGTGGAAGAGAAGGCTGATGGACCTGGTCCCCCCACATGGCTAGGTCCAACACCATGAGACTTCTCAGAACATCACACAGGTGCTCTCTATGTACTAAAAATAAGCCCAAGGCAGACATGACCCTCCTAACATGGGGGTGACATGCAAGGGGTTGCATCCTTTCCAAAACTGTCAAGTGAATTATACCCCAGTGCCTAAGGCTGGTAGAAGCCACAGATCCTCCTAGTGCCCAGTGATACCATTTCAGGATAGTCCCAGCCACATTCCACGACATCAGAAAACTCACAGAAATGGCCAAGGCCTTACTAAAGGAAATCATTCCCAGACTCAGGCTTCCAAGCTCCACACAAATGACAATCCCTTCCTTCATTTCAGAAATCACTGAAAGGTTGGATGAAGCATTGCAGATCAAAGGAAACAGCACTCTTCCCAGAGACCAGAGTCAAGAGAAAAAGAGAAAAATGAACCATACTTCAGAGAAAGCAGAGGCAAACCTCAGGAGTCAGAGACAGATCTGAGTTGGGGTAAATTTTATCCATGAGTTAGGGTGGTAACCTACAGTGAGCTAGTGTTAACTCAGTAATTTTACTCAAAGACAAATAACCTAAAGAAGCTAATATGTCCACACAAAGCTTATACATGAATGTTAATAAACTACATTTTCATAAAGGCTAAAACCTGAATGAAATCAATGTCCTTCAGTTGGTGAATGAATAAAAAATTTATATCCATACTATGGAATACTAGGTGGCAATAAAAAAGGAATAAAGTCTTAATATAAGGGACACTGTGTATTATTGTCTTTAAACATTCTGCTAAGTGGAAAATGTCAGTCATAAATGAGTATGTCTATATGATTATATTTATCAAATTGTCCAGAAAATGCAAATATATAGATACAAAGTTTAGATTTGTGTTGTCTGGGGCAGAGAGAGGAGAAACACAGAGCTGGGGGACACCAGCTACAGAGCACAGGGCCTCTCTCAGGGAGGCAGGGCTGCTCTCAGTAGTGAGGCACAGCTCTGTGAATGTACTTATCACACTGAACTCTAAACAGTAATATCACGTATGCAGTAAATATCAATACAGATGTACAAAAAAATTTAACCAGATATTCAGGAAATACCAACCCAGCTGAATAATTACTTAATTTCCAGTTTTGTGTCAAGGGACTACAGACCCAGGAGTCTCTCACTTGCCTATATTTCTGATGCTATGTAAAGTGTCTTACATAAGACAGATGACTTACACGTGCTAGGTCATCAAAATTAGCTGCACTGTAGCAATTATAAACATAAAGGGACATTAAGCACTCTTGAGCAAGTATGAGGCCATCTAACCTTGGTTTGTGCACCTCCCAACCACTGCACAAATAATCTACTTACTTGTAAGTGTATGTTGAATTTTAACTTGATTGATTTACCTGGGTTTAAGGATAAGAAATGTCAGAAAGAAGTAACAACTGAAAAAGAAGCATCGCTCTGACTAGAATGGCTGTGAAATGGACTTCAGCTCTACTGCTCCTACAGCTGAGCTGTTGCTTCAGCTCTGGGACATGTGGAAAGGTGCTGGTGTGGCCCACGGAATACAGCCACTGGATCAACATAAAGACCATCCTGGACGAACTTGTCCAGAGAGGCCATGAGGTGACTGTGCTGGCATCTTCAGCTTCCATTCTCGTTGATCCCAGGAAAACATCTGCTATTAAATTTGAAGTTTATCCTACATCTCTAACAAAAGATGACTTTGAGGGTCTTTTTGTCAAAATGGTCAATGAATGGATATATGATGTTCCAAAGGATTCATTTTGGTCACATTTTTCACAGGTAGAAAAACTGACACTGAAATATTCTGACTGTGTGCAAAAGCTCTGTGAAGATGTAGTTTTCAATATGAAACTCATGAGGAAGCTACAGGATGCAAAGTTTTTGATGTTCTTCTTGCAGATGCCATTGCTCTCTGTGGGGAGCTGCTGACCCAGGTACTTAAACCACCCCTGGTGTTCAGTCTGCGCTACTCTCCTGGATACTCATTTGAGAAGCGCAGTGGAGGACTTCCCTTCCCACCTTCCTATGTACTAGTTGTCATGACAGAATTAAGTGATCAGATGACATTCCTGAAGAGGGTGAAAAATATGATATACGTGCTTTATTTTGACTTTTGGTTCCAAACATTTAGTATGAAGAAGTGGGATCAGTTTTAAAATGAAGTTCTCAGTAAATCATGTTTTTACTCATGGATATTAAGTCCCACATTTCTTGGTGCCTTGGAAGGTGAACTTGTATGAACGTGGAGTCTGACAAGTGTGTATTTTGTAAATGAAAGGAAGAAATGAAAACATAAGATAAAATACCAATCTCACAAACATTATGGAAATGTGGAAACATTATAGAATCAGAATATTGTGGCCATCACTTCTTAGATACTCCCTATACACATAAAAGTACAAATTCAAGCACTTAGGATTTCTTTACACAATCCTTTGTCTACTTTACTCTTCATTTTTTGTCTCAAGTAAAAGTTAATAGACACATCAAGAAACATCTTGATGAAAGCAGACATGTATAGTGAGGAGTTACACGATATTGTAGCTCAACTATCAATGAAGTATTAAGGAAGTTGTTTCTCCTTGTGTAACCTAGTTTTCTTACTTAGAAATTATGATATTTTTCCATATAACCAAAAGGATCCTTTCACAGTTAGTGGTGGCTGTGTCTCAGAAAAAGACATCTAAAATTTGAGGTTTCCAATGTGTCTACTTCCTCAGTCAGGCTGAAGATTAACTGTGTTAAGGCCTAAAATCTTATTGACATGTGGACATCCAAGCTTTCATCTATATTTTATTAAACTATGTATCTACATTAAGGTCAGTGTGAGCCAAATCAGGAGGAGCAAAAATTATTCATTTGTATAATTTTTGAAATTTCCACCTGTCATATGTAAATGTATTTATTTTTAGAATACTAATATCGTTTCAGATCTTCATCCAAACCAGAACAAGGAATAGGTACAAGGATCTCAATCATATATTCAAAAAACTCTAGACATACTTGGAGAACCAAGGATCCAGAGACTTGATTCATAAATTGTAGAAACTAAATTGAGCACAAATTGGAAGGAATTTTTTATGATTTGGGTAGGATTGAGTGATAGATTTCAAAGAATTGTTTAATTATATATTTGTTCCTACTGCAGTTTTAGCAAACAAATAAATGGATGGGTAATTCCATTGTGGCTTATATTAATAATCATTGATAATTATGAATATATTGATGTGGCATTAGAGACTCAGCCTCTTCAAAAAATTCTCTTAATACTTTGCTTTTCTTATACATATGTATGAGCAACTTATGTCTATATATCAGTGTGTGTATATATTTGTGTAACATAAACACTGTATTTATCTTTGGCTACATTATTCCAACTTCTCCAGGAAATTACTGTCATATTTTCCTAACAACCCTTCAAAGCAAAATGAAGGCACACAAACTTGAAATTGGGAATGTCACTGACAGAGAGTGTAGGTGAAACTCTTTTTTTAAATTTTCATATTATTACAAAATTTCTGACATTGATCTTGTGTTATTTTCATAAATATATCACAGAAGGAGATCCATAATGAATCTGTAAAGACAGGTTGTGTTTCTTCTGTAGTCAGTGAGTAAAGAAGGTTTGGGAGGACAGGGAGCCAGTGAGAGAAAACATTGAACTCAGGTGATATGGAGCATGGCTTCAGGTACCTGGTTTGCACAGACACCTAGGTGTCCCATGTCTTATGTGAAATAGTAACACAGCAATCTTCCTACTAAAACTGATGTCCCTTGGTTAAAACTATAGTTTTAAGATCTGGAAGCAGCTTTTCACTCCTTCTCAGATCTCTGTCTGATTTGGCCCACCTGCCTCCACTCCAGTTTTCACCAAGTACATCAGGGTGACTCAGAAGTCCTACAAGGTGTCTACCTCTGCCCCATAGACCTTCACCAGCCACTCATACAGCAGTGACCTGATGCCCACATCAGCTCTTGGAGCTTCTCCTAGGTGAGCAGAAGCTTCTGGAGTGGCCTGGGCACCAGCATGGGTTCACGTGAAGGCTATGTTGGGGCCAGAGGTAGGGGAGGCATCACAGCTGTCACAGTGAACCAGAGCCTCCTGAGCCCACTCAACCTGGAGGTAGACCTCACATTCAGGCTGGGCACACCCAGGAGATGGAGGAGATTGAGACCCTCAACAAGTTTGTCTCCTTCATCAACCAGGTGTGCTTCCTAGAGGAGCAGA
Source organism: Otolemur garnettii (assembly GCF_000181295.1). Classification (NCBI taxonomy): domain Eukaryota; kingdom Metazoa; phylum Chordata; class Mammalia; order Primates; family Galagidae; genus Otolemur; species Otolemur garnettii. Next base: position 2,140,481 of record NW_003852586.1, read on the forward strand.
ACAAGATGCTGGAGACCAGTGGAACCTCCTGTAGCAGCAGATGGCTCGCAGCAGCATGGACAGTGTGTGTGAAAGCTGCGTCAACAGCCTTCAGGACAGCCAGACACACTGGGCCAGAAGTTGAAGCTGGAGGCAGAGCACAGCAACATGCAGGGTCTGGTGGAGGACTTCAAGAATAAGTATGAGGAGGAGACCAACAAGCCTACAGAGATGGAGAACAAATTTGTTCTTATTAAGAGGGATGTGGATGGAGTGTTCATGATCGAGGTGGAGCTGGAGTCCCTCCTAGAAGGGCTGGCTGACAAGATCAACTTCCTCCTTCCTTCATGCAGTTGTATGAAGAGGAGCCCTGTAAGCTGTAGTCCCAGATCTCTGACACGTTTGTGGTCCTGTGCCTGGACAACAGCAGCTCACTGGACATGGACTGTTAAGGATGCAATGCCAAGCTGGCCCAGCTGGAGGCCTCCCTGCATCGGGCCAAGCAGGACATGGCTCTGCAGCTGCATGAACAGTAGGATCTGATGAATGTCAAGCTGGCCCTGGACATGGAGATCACCACCTACCACAAGCCACTGGAAGGGGAGGACAACAGCTGGAGTTGGGGATGCAGGGCATGAGTATCCACATGAAGACCATCAGTGCCCCAAGCTGGGCCTACCAGGGGCCTCATAAGCCCTAGCTTCAGTTACAGCCTGAGCTCCTTCCAGCCCAGCTTAGGATCTGCTGGGGGTTCCAGCTCCTTTAGCTGCACCAGCTCCAGGGTGGTGGTAATGAAGAAGATTGAGACCCATGATGGGAAGCTGGTGTCTGATTGCTCTGATGTCCTGCCCAACTGAGTAGCCACTGCAGCCCCTCCAGTTCACACTCTCACACAGCTGCTGCAAACCTGTGGGGGGGAGGCAACTGTGTCAGGGAGCACATGGAACAGGAGACATCAGCCTACCCTTGGGGGGAGTTTACCACCTGGGGTACCCCTTCTTACCCAGGCTCGAAACTAAAAACCAATTTAATTGTTTTTCAAAAATAAAGCGACAGCCACATTGACAACCCCCAAAAAATATGCTTTTAAAATTTGGAATATTTTTAGAAAACAACAGTTTTACCAAGAAGATTTATACCAAGGATTTATACATGAAAGTTTATTTGTTATGTTGAAGGAATTGATTGTTACATCACAGAGAAGAGAAAACAATATATGAATTTAATATATGAATAAACAATATATGAATTTAATATGTTGTTTGTTTTTCTGTGCTGAGAGAATTCACTGAGCAGTTTGGAATTATTCCTGTATAGGATATATTTAAATTAAATAACTGGCTCACACTGGAAAACACAAGTCATAATAATTCTCAATCAACTCCAAGTACATGTGCACTAGGACTTCCAGACAGCTCAGGACAGAGATGGGACTGTGATAGGAAGGCCTGGCTGTCTGTGGGGGGCGGGTGCTCTGTGTGGGACATGGTGAGGGGTGAGGACTGTCCATCCTGGCCAGTTTTAAGTAGCACATCAATTTAACAGTGTAATGTCATGATAAGAATGTCTCCTGCCTAAAAATTTCCAAATAAATATGGTCATTCAACTCTGTTACTATATGCCCTATGAATCCATATTACAAGTGGGACACCTGGGCTATTGCACTGAAGTTCCAAACCACGGTATCATCATCCTGTATATCAGTGTTTCTTGATGTTCAGCTTTTCAGTGAGTGTGTGTGTCTCTGTGTCTATGTGTGTGTCTTTGGGGGAAAGTATGGGAAACTCTGACAAACTTTAAGAGATGTGTCAAAGATTACGGAACTGAAGAACCATAGATATAATATCATCCCAACTCTCAGGGAGATTTCCTCATGTCTCATAGGGAATGGCTCCAAACAAAAGAAATTCCACATAAAAATGCCTGAAATGACAAAAGAGATGTAATAGAATCACAGTTTTGTAGAATTGAAGCCAAGTGAAGCCACTTTCAATAACCTGTATCCGTAAACCCAATGATATATATGAAGAGTCTGGGCATGATACTTTCTAGCTCTCCCTCTCCCAACTACATAGCAGTAGCTCCACTGTTTTTCTTCCTCCCACACATGTTTGCACAAATACCTGCAATAGAAGCCGCCAATCACATAACATGTCTCTTTCCAAAAAACTTTGCAATTAAATCAGTTAAACATCAGTCCTTACTTTGATACTCCTGATAGCACAGGAGTTTCTTTTCTAGACATTTGTAAACATCCTTCCAACCGCATTCCTTGTGCTGATACATGTACATGTCACGACCCCTAAGACCCTGGTCTTGGTCACTGCAGAAAGGAACCAGGCGTGACATGGATTAGAAGTACAAGCTTGCAGGAGGCAGGCTAACCTTAAGTGCAGGATAGCCCAGAGCCCCCTCCACAACTGCTATTTATTAAGGTTATACACAGCAGGTGTGGAGAGTTAAGTTATTGACATACACAACAGATGTGGAGAATTAAGGTAATTACATGCAAGGGCTGCATGTGTAAGGATCACCATGTGCTCTTTCTTCATGTGTTCTTTCCCCACAACCTCCATGACGAAGTACCAAGCATCAATGTTTAACACATGCTTACTAGTGAGTGACCGATCTTATCTAATTCTGCAACAATGAATTACATGGGGGATTGCCCCCAAGTCACAAAACATCTCTAGGCTTGCCAGGAGACTGTCCTGTTCTCACCATTTCCTTTTAATGTGATAAGCATCAATAACTTTGCTTTTGCAAGCATGGGGTCCATTCCTCTACATACACATTTATGATGGACATATTCTTTCTTCACAGGAGATGGAAGACTTCATCCAGAGCTCGGAAGAAAATGGTGTTGTGGTGTTTTCTCTGGGGTCAATGGTCAGCAACATGAAGGAAGGAAGGGCCAATGTGATTGCTGCAACCCTTGCCCAGATCCCACAAAAGGTTAGATAATGTGTCCACTGGTGGACAGTTACTGAATGAGTCTATGTGAAAGGTTAATTGCCTTATAGTTAACAGACCTCCTGAGGGCACTGTGCACCCTGAGATCTTATCGGAAAGGAGGGAAATTTAGTGCATATCTGTGCTAGCACAGTGGCAGGAAGCAGGCCTTGAGAGAAGTCTCAAGTGCATTACAGTCTAGGCTCCCATGCAATTGACCTTTTGTGCCTCCTACACATGTGGAACAGGCCTTTTTGGTGTGCTGGACAGGGAGCTGCTCAGAGAAAGATGGCCTGGCTGACTAGTCACCCTCTAGGTACCCACCTAGCCAGGGAGATTTAGAGAAAGAGAAAAACTTGCCTGCCTTCCTGGCTGCATGTAATGAAAATCATGAAGATGGTGTCCTGCCCTGAGGCAGGACCTGGATATCTAATGTCACCTCCAGGCTGACACCTGTCCTGACTAAGGGAGGAGAAGGAAATAAAGGAGGAGCTGATCAAAAGGGGCCAGGAATGGGAGGGGATCAGATGCCCCATAGAATATAGTAGGAACATAATTACTCACATACACAATACACTTGTGGTCTGTGTGTGCTCAGGAATCATTTCTTAGTTTTCTATCAGTAAAGAACTTCTAACAATTTTTGTTACTTTTATGGCAAAAGTGGACATTAACACCCAAATACCAAGCGAAAGTTAATTTTCCTCAAGTCAAATAGAAATACCTGGGAATTCTACAAAGGCCTTACTTTGGTACTGGGCCTTGACATGTCTGTATTATAGGAGTGGTATTAATCACTGCTGCAGTCTGTCAGTTTGTGTTAACAATCAGTCCAACAAAGTTTAGCAAATATAATTTTAGACATTTTCAACAGGTGTCTTGTTATTCATAAACTGCCCACTGGCTCTATTTTTCTACAATAGAAGAATTTCCATAACTGGCACTGGTGATAACCCTCTGAGTCCTGGTCAAATGTTACCACTTCCACTCTTACTCAGGAGAGGTGTTTAGTGAGGTGTGTCTGACAGGTTGATGGAAACTCTGATGTAGCATCGACACCTTTCTCACAACCACCTGATTTTTATGGATGTGGATATTTTGGAAATCAGTAAATGGCAAACTCTAATGAATTACTTTTATAACAGGCAGATATTAACAAACTACTACTCATTTTACTCAAAAGCTTGAGGTGAGGTGGGTGGGGTCTGAAAATTAAGTTCACAAACCTGCCCCTGAGTACTTACATTGGCAGCACTGTACACACAACTCAGTAAGGCATCCTGTCCTAGGACAGCAGAGTCTCACAGTTGTGTGTGTGATGACGTGTGATGGTGCTTTGGTAAGCAGGGCTCATTATTGTTATTGCCTATTTTTGTGAGTGGTTGGGAGGTTGAATTAGAGCAACAAACAGGTATTTGTAACTTTCTTGTAAAATTTGGCAAGAGTGGAGGTGAAATCAGGGACATGTTAGTCCAAGTTTATATGGATAATGCCATGAAGAGAATGGCAGTCCACAAATGGATTAAAGTGTTTCTGAGGGGAAAGAGAGCATCACTGATAAGAAGAGGTCATGGTAAACAGTACTGACCAGAACTGATGAAAACATTGCAAAAATTTGTCAAATTGTGGACTAAATCATTAGCTGGCTGTGAGATGCATAGCAGACCAAGGAAACATTGATGGAAAAAATGTCTTGAAAATTGTAAATGAAAATCATGGCCAACAAATATGGCCTTTGCATGGTGACAAAACAACAACTCACATGTCCCTGCATCTGAGGGAGATTTTAGGCAGTAAGTAAGTAACCATACCGGAACACCCTCCCTACTCACCTGATCTGGCCCCCTGTCACTTTTTTCTTCACTGGAAGATAAAGGAAATATTGAAAGGAAGATATTGGATGACATTCAGGACATCAAAGGTAATATGACAAACGTTCATATATCCATTCTAGAAAAAAACTTCAGAAATTGCTGAGAAGGGTGGACTTGGCACTGGTGTCAGTGCACAGCTTCCCAAGGGGAGTTCTCGGAAGGTGACTGTAGTGATATTCAGCAACAGAGCAGGTAGCACGTTTTCTAGGATGAGTTCGCAAACTTAATTGTCACACCTCACATGCTACAATTACTATGACTTGATTTTTACACAGTGTATCCCTGTATGAAAATGTCACAAGTAGTCTATACATATTAGTACAACTATTACATACAATAGTACAACTATTATATGTCCAACATAATTGAAAATAAGACATTTTGAAGAAAAAATTCATAAAAACAGATTAATATTGGCTTTAGATGAGTGCAGCTAGTATAAAATAAATCAAATACATGTACATCATTACAAGTGTATTTTTTTTTGCACTAGAATTTTATTGCCTGTCGAATAATTTCTTAAGTGTCTGAATTTACCAGTGTAGGAATCATTTGTGTAAGTTACTCAGAATTCCTTGGATACCACATTGATCTTGACAGTAACCCATAAATCCCAGTTATTCTATTTACCTAGAGTTTGAGTCGTTCTCATGACTTACCAGCCTTGTGCTCACTTCTCCATAGTTTATACGAAGGGTTTAGCTAGAACACTGACAATCCCTTTAGAGAGATAACTTGCCTTAACTTTGGATTTCTACTCATGGAATGAGGTATTTTCTCCACCGGAACAGCTCCTGTGGAGATTTGATGGCAAGAAACCTAATACCTTGGGACCCAATACTTGGCTGTACAAACGGATACCCCAGAATGAACTTCTTGGTAAAATTCTGGAGGAAAAATCCTGAATACATGAGTCACAGCCAATTAGGGTGATAGTAGATCAATAGCTTAACATAAAAAATATTTATTTATGAAAACTCAAGAATAAAAGCCAGCTACTTTATACATATGTTCCAGTCCTGGGGCTGGGGTGGGGGGAAAAATAACCTATAAGAGTTGGCATTTTGCTGCACACACTCATATTATTTATATCCTGAAACAAAGTGTGTATTTCTATTCCCAGAGGTGTCTCTGTCTCCTACCTCTATTGGAGCAACTATACCTTGACCTTCTTCCTACTCAGGGTCTTCCTACTCAGGGTCATTTCACATGACACTGAGCATCACAGTTCCTCTTCTGTTTCCAGAAACTATGCATTGTGTGTTGGAAGGAATCCCCAGTCCCTACCGTTAAGTGACATCACCTTCATAGAGGAGTGTGGCCTGTCCTTGCTGTGACCTTAGCCCTGCTCCTGTCACACTCCCTGCTGCCTAAACACCTTGCATGTTGGATGCAATGACTGCACTATTTCCCTGAAAGAACAAATGCTAATAAGCCTGACCCTGTCTTTTCTTTTTCTTTGTACATTTCATTTCTTTTATCTAGAATGTGCTTTTTCATTGTCTCCTGGTGATTATGTATCCATCTTTTGTTCTAAAGTCACACAGCATTTCTTCCATGAAGACTTCACTTCTCTCTCCAGCACAAGTAGGTCCTTCTGCCTCTGAATCTGAGAGCAGTTCTAGTGCAGGTTTGTGGGACTCTAGTCTGCTGTCTAGAGAAAATTCCCCTTTCACTGTCCTATAATGTGCCTTCCTTATCTAATTCCTGAGACATGTAATGAATAACTTCACTGTAATTCACCCAACTGTAGGTCACCCAAAACCAAGGCTTTTGTAATTCATGGTGGAACCAAATGGCATGTATGAGGCCATCTACCATGGGGACCCCATGGTGGGCATTCCTTTGTTTGTGGATCAACCTGAAAACAGGGCTCACATGAGGGCCAAGGGAGCAGCTATCACCTTGGACTTCTCCATGGTGTCCAGTGCTGATTTGCTCAGTGCTCTGAGGATGGTCATTAATGACCCCATGTGAGTAGCATGACTTTTTATTAGGTGGTATTTATAGACAGGTTCTCTTATAATCAGTAAATGAGATTAATTCCTTAGTAGATTTTTAGTAGATTGGTTTTGAAAAAAAAACCTACTATTTGGAAAGTATAAAATAATAAATTATTTAATCAATCAGCAATTTCCTTTCATTTCCCACTAGCTACTTAGTTCACAGTTGCATTGAACCTAATAAATTTAATGGGAAACTAATTAGTACAAAAATTTTTTATATAAAAATAACTTCAGATACACAGAGAAGTATAAACAAGATGAATGTTTACAATTAAGACAGAAGCCACCATTAAAAGGAATAATGAACTTTGAAATATATGAAAATATTTTAATTCAATTACTAAAACTTCTTAATTTATTTATTTTATTTTATTCCGAAGTTTATTTTTATACTGTTATGATTTTCATAGATTCAATTGTGGATATAATTTACATAACACAAAATTGATGTATTCAAAAATGTAAAATTTAAATATATTCAGTACGTTTATGGAGTTATGAGATGACACTATAATTTTAAAAGCTCTGTATCACCCCAAGGAAATTTTGTAAGGCGTTGCAATCTCCTCCTGTAAACACCTGATCCCAGGAAATGCTAATTCATATTTTCTCTGCAGATTATTCTCTATAGGTATCACATATAGGAATCATACATTTTATGGTGTTATTAAAAATAGCTTTTTCACTAAGCATCATTTTTTTCAGTTTCTTCCATGTTGTTTCATGTTCCAATAGGCATTTTGTTCCCTTTTTATTATTATTGTTTGGGATTCATTGAGGGAACAAAAAATTAGGTTACACTGACTGCATTTGTTAGGTAAAATCCCTCTTATAATTGTGTCCCACCCCCAAAAGGTGTGCCATACACCATGATCCCAACCCCTCCCTTGCCTTCTCCTCCCTCCCTCATTCCCCTATCCCCCACCTTGTCTTAGCCCATCTATTCCTTCCTATTAGAATTAAGTACATTGAATTCTAGATTCTCCATTCTTGTGATGCTTTACTAAGAAGAATGTGTTCCAACCCAATCCAGGTTAACTCCCCCAGCCAGCTAGTGGCAGAGTGTGGTCGCTTGGCCAACGAGGCACTGACTTTCCTCTGACTCTAGCAGACTTAAATCCCTGGTACATTTGCTCATTGGAGGGAACTGGGCCACAGCCCTGTGGGGCTACCAGTGCCTGGGTGTGAGGTGCAAGGTGTTGAAGGAGGCACCAGCCCCCCTGGACTATTTTCCTGTGTGGGCCTTTCAGACTCCACAGAGCACCAGAGTGAGGTACACTTAAGCTGCCAGTGGACCCCTGCTGCATTGTTGCTGAAGACCTTTTGAACTCTCCCACCAGATCTATGTTTGTGTTGACCAGGACAATTGGTTTGGAACCCTTGATCTGGACCAATCACCTGGGAACCCACCAAGGTTGTACCCTAGTTGTGTTGTTGTGGGAGTGTCTGGAAGGATTCTCCCCTTCCAGTTGTCATCTGTTGGGGAGGGGGCAGGGTGCCTTAGTTACTTATATATCTCCACAGCTGAGATTTAAGCCCAAAGCCACTGATTCACTAGAATTGGACAGAGACTAACTGAATACAGGTTGGAGTGATCTAGCCCACCCACGACAAGCAGGTCCCCAGAGTTTCAGGCTTAGTACTGAATGGCACCTTTGTAAAGCTCTAAGGGAAAAGCTGCAATCACAAGTCCCAGTTCTTTGGTAAAGGGCAGTTAATTACAACTCCAGGAGCCCTCAATTCAATTTCACTTTACCAACTTCTCTAGCCAAATGGTGAAAAATAATCATGGGGCAGAATCAGTGAAAAAATTCTGGCAACTTGAATAATCAGAGTAGATCAAATTCCCCAAGGAATGACAAAACAGATGCACCAGATCATCCCATTCATAAACAAATGGCTGAGATGTTAGAAATTAAATTCAGATTTAGGATGGCAAATAATATGAACAAAATGGAGGTAAAGATAGAATTAGAATTTCAAGGAACAATTCAAAAATTGTTTCAAGAATTCAATGAATTCAAAACAAAATCACCAAGGATTTTGACACATTCGGGCAAGAACTCATAGCCCCCAAAGATCTGAAAAATACAGTAGAATCTCTCAGCAACTGAATGGAGCAGGCAGAACAAAGGATCGCTGACGTTGAAGATACAGTTTTTGAATGCTCCCAAATGCTGAAAGAGGAAGAGATGTGGAGAGCAAAAATGGATCATTCCATGAGAGAATTGTGGGACCACTCCAAAAGAGCAAACATTCACATTCCAGGAAACCTTGAGGGAAAAGAGGTTGCTTCGAAAGACCCAGATGCTCTACTCCAGGAGATAATCGAGGAGAACTTCCCAAACATGGCAAGAAATTTTGAAATCCAGGTAGCAGACAGTTTCAGAACCCCAGCACAACTCAATCCAAATAAAACATCTCCTAGCCACCTTTTATTTACTTTTCCAAAGTTAATATGAAGGAGAAAATTCTGCAAGCAGCCAGATGTAAGAAAACAATAACTTACAAGGGGAAGAATATTAGAACAATTGCAGATCTCTCTGCTGAAACTTTTCAAGCCAGAAGAGGATGATCATCAACCTTCAATCTCCTAAAACAAAACAACTTTCAGCCCAGGATCCTATACCCAGCTAAATTGAGCTTCATTTATGATGAAGAAGTTAAATAATTTAATGACATACACACATTGAAGAAATTTGCCATAACCAAACCAGCTCTTCAGGATATCCTCAGACCCATACTCCATAATGACCAGCACAATGCTCTACCACCAAGGTAAACTCACTCTGAAATTCTTGACCAAAACCTAATTTCGACAGTGGTTAAAAGATTCAGAATGTCCACTGGACTTTTGAAAAACCTGACACCCAAAATATTACCAGGCTTATCAATACTCTCAATTAATGTGAATGGCTTAAATTGTCCTCTTAAGAGGCACACATTGGCTGACTGGATACAAAAACTCAGGAAAGATATCTGCTGCATACAAGAATCTCATCTTACCTTAAAGAATAAATATAGACTCAGGGTGAAGGGATGGACATCTGTAATCCAGGCAAACGAATTTCCAAAAAAAATAGGGATGGCAATTTTATTTGCAGATACTTTAGGCTTTAAACTAACAAAGTTAGTAAAGTAAGGAAGGAAGTAAGGAAAGACAAGGATGGTCACTTCATATTTGTTAAGGGAAACACATAACATGATGAGATGTCAATTATTAACATTAAGCGCCCAACCAGAATGCTCCTCAATTTGTAAGGGAAACCCTAACAGAAATGAACAATTTAATATCTTCCAGCACCATAATAGTTGGAGATTTTAACACCCCTTTGGCAGTGTTGGAAAGATCCTCCAATAAGAAACTAAGCAAAGACATTTTGGACTTAAACTTCACCAAACAACAATTGAATTTAATAGACATCTACAGAATATTTCATCCTAACAAAACTAAATACACATTCTTCTCATCAGCCCAAGGAACATCCTCCAAAACTGATTACATCTTAGGTCACAAGTATAACCTCAGCAAATTTAAAAGAATAGAAATTATTCCTTGCATTTTCTCAGATCATCATGCAATAAAATTTGAACTCACCAATAATAGGTAACTTTTCATACAAAGTCATGGAAACTAAATAACTTTATGCTGAATGATAGCTGAGTCATAGATAAGATTAAGAAGGAAATTGCCAAAGTTTTGGAACAAAACATTAATGAAAACACGAATTATCAGAACCTGTGGGATACTGCAAAGGCAGTCCTATGAAAGAAATTTACAGCATTGCAAGCCTTCCACAAGACAATAGAAAGAGAGGAAGTCTATAACTTAATGGGACATTTTAAGCAACTGGAAAAGGAAGAACATTCCAACCCCAAACAAAACAATAGAAAAGAAATAACTAAAATTAGATCACAATTAAATGAAATTGAAAAAAAAGAATTATTCAAAAGATCAATGAATCAAAAAGTTGGTTTTTGAAAAATTCAGCAAAATTGATAAACCTTTGACCAACCAAACCAAAAATAGAAAATTAAATCCCTAACATCATCGATCAGAAATGACAAAGGTGAAATAACAACAGACACATCAGAAATTCAAAAAATCCTTAAGGAATACTACAAAAGCTTTATCCTCAGAAATATGAAAGTCTGAAGGAAACTGACCAATACTTGACCTAGACTTAATCAGAAGGAATTGGAATGCTGAACAGATCTATATCAAGTACTGAAATGGAATCAACTACACAAAATCTTTAAAAAATAGAAGAGTCTGGGATCAGATGGCTTCACATCAGAATTCTACCAAACCTTTAAAGGGGAACCAGTACCTATATTACTTAACCTTTTCCAAAACAGAGAAAAAGAAGGAATACTTCCCAACACATTCTATGAAGTAAACATCACCTTGATTCCCAAACCAGGAAAAGATCCAATGAGAAAAGAAAACTATAGACCAATATCTTTAATGGACATAGATACAAAAATATTCAATAAGATCCTAGCAAGCAGAATCCAGCAATACATCAAACAAATTATACACCATGAACATGTCGGTTTTATCCCAGAGTCTCAAAGTTGGTTCAATATATATAAATCTATAAATATAATACATCACATAAACAAACTAAAAAACAAAGACCATATGATTCTCTCAATTGATGCAGAAAAAGCTTTTGATAATATCCAGCATTGTTTTATGATCAGAACACTTAAGAAAATAGGTATAGAAGGGACTTTTCTTAAACTGATAGAGGCCATCTATAGCAAACCCACAGATAATATTGTATTGAATGGAGTAAAATTGAAATCATTTCCACTCAGATCAGGAACCAGGTAAAGTTGCCCATTGTCTCCACTGCTTTTTAATATTGTAATAGAAGTCTTAGCCATCATAATCAGGCAAGAGAAGGCAATCAAGGGTATACAAATAGGGTCAGAGGAGATCAAATCAGATAATATGATTTTACACCTGGAAAACCCCAGGGACTCAACCACAAAACTCTTAGAATTAATCAAGGAATACAGTAGCATCTCAGGATACAAAATCAATACTCCCAAATCAGTAGCTTTACATATATATCAATAATAGTCATGCCTAAAAAATAGTCAAGGACTTTATTCCATTTACAATTGTTCCAAAGAACTTGAAATAATCGGGAATTTTTACCTAACAAAAGATGTGAAAGACCTCTATAAAGAAAATTATGAAACTCTGAGAAAAGAAATAGCTGAAGATGTCAACAAATGGAAAAATATACCATGCTCATATCTAGGAAGAATAAATGTCCATATTACTGAAAGCAACTTGCAAATTTAAAGCAATCCCTGTCAAAGCACTACCATCATACTTTAAAGATCTGGAAAAAATAGTACTTTGTTTTATACAGAACCAGAAAAAACCTCAAAGAGCCAAGACATTACTCAGAAATAAAAACAAATCAGGAGGAATCACGCTACCAGACTTCAGACTATACTATAAATCAGTAGTGATCAAAACAGCATGGTATTAGCACAAAAATAGAGAGGTAAATGTATGTAACAGAATTGAGAGCCAAAAGATGAACCCAGACACTTATCATCATTTGATCTTTGATAAGCCCATCAAAAATATAAATTGGGGGAAAGATTCCCTAGATTAACAAATAGTGCTAGGAGAATTGGCTGGCAACTTGTAGAAGACTGAAACTGAACTCACACCTTTTACCATTAGCAAAAATTGACTCTCACTGGATAAAAGACAAAAACTTAAGACATGAAACTATAAAGACTCGAGAGAAACATTTGAAGAAACTGGCCTGGGAACATTCTTTATGAGGAGGACTCCCCAGAAAATTGAAGCAACACCAAAAATACATTACTGGGATCTGATCAAACTCAAAATCTTCTGCACTGCCAAGAACACAGTAAGTAAAGCAAGCAGACAGCCCTCAGAATGGGAGAGGATATTTGCAGTTTATACTTCTGACAAAGGTTTGATAACAAGAATCCACAGAGAACTCAAACTTATTAATGACAAAATAACAAGTGATCCCATTTCATTGTGGGCAAGGGACTTGAACAGAAGCCTCTCTGAAGAAGATAGGTGCATGACCTACAGACAGACGAAAAAATGTTCATCATCTTTAATCAGAGAATTGCAAATCAAAACCACTTTGAGATATCATCTCTCTCCAGTAAGAGTGGCTCACATAACATAATCCCAAAACTACAGATGTTGGAGTGGATGTGGAGAAAGGGAACACTTCTGCACTGCTGGTGGGAGTGTAAGCTAATACACCTCTTTTGGAAAGAAGTATGAAGAATACTCAGGGATCTAAAAATAGACCTGCCATTTGATCTGGCAACTCCTCTACTAGGTGTATATCCAAAAGACCAAAAATCACTTGGCAACAGAGATATTTTCACCAGATTGTTCATTGCAGCTCAATTCATAATAGCCAAGTCATGGAAGAAGCCCAAGTGCCCATCAAAACATGAATGGATTTATAAATTGTGGTATATGTATACCATGGAATATTATGCAGCCTTTAAAAAGATAGAGACTTTGGCAGCACTTGTGGCTCAGTGAGTAAGGCACTGGCCCCATACACCAAGTGTGGAGATTCAAACCCAGCCTGAGCCAAACTTCAACAAAAATAGCCAGACATTGTGGCAGGTGCCTGTAGTCCCAGTTACTCGAAAGGCTGAGGCAAGAGAATTGCCTAAGCCAAAGATCTGAAGGTTGCTGTGAGCTGTGATGCCACACCACTTTATCAAGGGCAACAAAGTGAGACTCTGTCTCTAAGAAGATGGAGACTTTACCTCTTTTACATTACATGGATGGAGCTGGAACATATCCTACTTAGTAAAGTATCTCAAGAGTGGAAGAAAAAATATCCAAAGTACTCAGTACTATTTTGAAACCAATTTACAATCTCTCACACTTTTATATGAAGGATAGATCACAACTATGGCCCAAGATGAAAGAGGGAGGAGGGGGGATGGGAGTGGTGGGGGAGGCCAGATCGAGGGAGGGTGAATGGTGGAATCACACCTGTGGTATATAAAGCAAGGATACATGTTGGATCTGTTAGTATAATATATAAATGTCTTAACACAATAATTAAGTAAACAAGATGAGGTGTATACTAAAAATAATGATAATAAAAAATAGAATGTACAACTCAATAATAAAATAAGTAGGCAAATTGAAATTGAGCTAAGGATATGATTATAAATTCTGCTAAGAACAATGTATGGTGGCTGATAAGCCTAAGAAAGAAGGCTCAGCACCTTTAGAAAATAAGGAAGAAATGTAAAACATGATGACATGTCATGTCACTGCCACTGGCCACGATAGAAAGATCTCTACTAAGAAGTGCCTGCCAGGGGATGACAGAGTTGGAACCCTCATCCATTGCTGGTGGGAATGGGAAATGATGCAGCTGACGTAGAAAGCAGTTCCGCAATTTCTCCAAAGGATGGACATACAGGAAGCAAAAGATGTGGTATTCAATCTCAAGGAAGACAACCTAGAGAAATTAAAATATGTCCACTCCACACCAAGCCTATCCTTGAATGCTAATAAACAACATTTTCACAAATGCCAAATCCTGAACAAAATCAATGTCCAGAATTGGATAATGAATAAAAAGTTTATATCCATACTATGGACTACTAGTTGGCAATAAAAAGGAATGAAGTCTGAGTATAAGGGATGCTGTATATGATCCTTTTTAAACATTCTCCTAAGTGGAAAATGCCAGTAATGAACACATGCCAGACTGTGTGCTTATGATTCTATTTATGAAATTGTCCATAAAAAGCAAATGTATAAACACAAACTTTAGACTTGAGCTGCCTGGAGCAGGGGGAGGATAAATGCAGAGCAGGGAGACACCAGCTACAGAGCACAGGGCCTCTCTCAGGGCTGTTGGCAGTAGTGAGGCACAGCTCTGTGAATGTACTAAACACATTCAACTCTAAACAGTAATAGGTCACTGATATCATGTATGCAGTAATATCAAAAGAGTTATACAAAAAATATTTAACCAGATATTCAAGAAGTATCAACCCAGCTGTAAAATTACTTCATTTCCAGTTCTGTGTCAAGGGACTACAGACCCAAGAGTCTCTACCTTGCCTTTTGGACACATGTAAACTGTCTTACATAAGACAGATGACTTGCACATGCAAAGTCATCAAAATAAGCTGCATTGAAGCAATTATAAACATAAGGGAAATTAAACACACTTTAGCAAGTACAAGGTCATCTAACTTTGGTTTGCCCACCTGCCAACCACTGTTCAGATAATGTATTTATTTGTTAAGTGTACTAGTTAAATTTTAACTTGATTGGTTTATCCTGGGATCAAAGTATGAGGAATGTCAGAAAGAAATAGCAACTGTAAAAGAAGTATCACACTGACCAGGATGGCTGTGAAATGGACTTGGGCTCTGCTGCTCCTACAGCTGAGCTGTTGTTTCAGCTCTGGGACGTGTGGAAAGGTGCTGGTGTGGCCCATGGAATACAGCCACTGGATGAACATAAAGACCATCCTGGACGAACTTGTCCAGAGAGGCCATGAGGTGACTGTGCTGGCATCTTCAGCTTCCATTCTCGTTGATCCCAGCAAAACATCTGCTATTAAATTTGAAGTTTATCCTACATCTCTAACTAAAGAAGACTTTGAGGGGTTTTTTGTCAAAATGCTCAATGAATGGATATATGATATTCCAAAGGATTCATTTTGGTCACATTTTTCACAAATAGAAAAACTGACACTGAAATATTCCGACTGTGTGCAAAAGCTCTGTAAAGATGTAGTTTTCAATAAGAAACTCATGACAAAGCTACAGGAAGCAAAATTTGATGTTCTTCTTGCAGATGCCATTGCTCTCTGTGGGGACCTGCTGGCCGAGGTACTTAAAACCCCCCTGGTGTACAGTCTGCGCTTCTCTCCTGGATACTCCTTTGAGAAGCACAGTGGAGGACTTCCCTTCCCTCCTTCCTACGTTCCTGTTATGTTGTCAGAATTAAGTGATCAGATGACATTCATGGAGAGGGTGAAAAATATGATATATGTGCTTTACTTTGACTTTTGGTTCCAAATATTTAATGTGAAGACTTGGGATCTGTTTTACAGTGAAGTTCTTGGTGAGTAATGTTTTTACTTGTGGATGTTAATTCCCACTTTTCTTGGTGCCTTGGAAGGTGAGCTTGTATGAAAATGAAGTCAGAGAAGTATGTATTTTTGTAAATGAGAGAAAGAAATGTAAACATAAGATAAAATACCAATCTCACAAATATTATAGAATCAGTTAGAACTTTGTGGCCATCACTTCTATAGACATTGTGTCTACTTTACTATTTATTTTTTGCCTCAAATAAAGTTAATAGACACACGAAGAAACATCTGGATGAAAGCAGACATGTGTAGTGAGGAGTTACACATTATTTTAACTCAATTACCAATGAAGTATTAAGGAAGTAGTATCTCTTTGTGTAACTTAGTTTTTTCTATGTAGAAATTACAATATTTTTCCATATAACAGAAGAAACCCTTCACAGTTAGAGGTGGCTGTACATCAGAAAAAAGACATCTAAAATTTGAGGTTTGCAATGTGTCTACTTCCTTCACTCAGGCTGGAGATTATCGGTTTTAGGCCTAAAATTCTATTGACATGTGAACATCCAAGCTTTCATCTATATTTTATTAAACTTATTTCTACATTAAGGTCAATAGGAGCCAAATGAGAGGGAGCAAAAATTATCTATTTCTATAGCTTTTGAAGTTTCCACCTGCCATTTGTAAATGTCTTTATTTTTAGAATACTACTATTTAAGGCCTTCACCTGTACCAAAAGCAGGAGTAAGTACAAGGATTTCAACCATATATTTAAAAAAAGTCTAGTTGTATGTGGAGGACCAAGGATCATGAGACAGTCTTCATAAATTGCAGAAACTAAATTGAGCACTTATTGGAAAGAAGATTTTTTGTTTTTTGTTTTATTTTTATTTTTTATTAAATCATAGTTGTGTACATTAATGCTACCATGGGGTACAGTGTGTTGTTTCCATATACAATTTGAAATACTTTCATCCAATTAGCCAACATAGCCTTCATGTCATTCTCATAGTTGTTGTGTTAAAACATTTATATTCCACATTTAGAAAGATTCACATGTACCCTTATAGGATAAATCATAGGCATGATCCCAGCAATCACCCTCCTTCCACCCATCCTAAGATTTTTTCGTTTGGATAGGATTCATTAATAGTAGATCTCAAAGAATTGCTTTTATGGTTTTTTTTAAATAAAAGAATTGCTTAAATATATGTTTGTTCCTATTGTTGTTTTAGAACAGTGGTTCTCAACCTGTGTGTTGCGACCCACAGAAACTGTATTAAAGGGCCAGAGCATTAGGAAAGTTGGGAACCACTGTTATAGAAAATAAATAAATACATGGGTAACTTCATAGTGGCTTATATTAATAATTATTGATTACTGGGAAAATACTGATGTAACATTAGAGACGTAGCTTCCCTGAGAAATTCTCATAGCATGTTGCTTTTCTTATATATATGTATGAGCAAGACATACAACACATTAGAATTAAATTATGCCTATATATCAATGTGTGTATACATTTGTTTAACACAAACACTGTATATATCTTTTGAATAGTATTCCAACTTCATTCAGGAAATTACTTTTACATTCTCATAAAAACCCTTTTGCATCATCTACATTTGGTTTCTTTTATCCTTTTCAGGAAGACCCGCTACTTTGTATGAGATGATGGGAAAAGCTGATATATGGCTCATTCGAACCTACTGGGACTTTGAATTTCCTCGCCCACTCTTACCGAATTTTGAGTTTGTTGGAGGCCTCCACTGCAAACCTGCCAGACCCCTGCCTAAGGTAAGGATGTTACTATTTCCTTTATTTTGGTTATTTATTGTAACTATTGAGGTTCTTCACCATTATCCTACTTTAAAGGGAACACCATTTTGTATCAATACAAATATGTCCCCGATACAGGCACAGCCAGACCAATGTTTACTTTCATTGCAGCATTTATTGATTTTTTTTTAATAAATCATACCTATGTACATTAATGCATTTATGGGGTACAATGTGCTGATTTTATATTAAATTTGGAATGCTTACATCAAACTAGTTAACATAACCTTCACCTCACTTAAATTTGTTGTATTAAGACATTTATACTCTACACGTAATAGTTTTGACATGTACCCTTGCATTGTGCACATTAGGTGAGGTCCCACCAAATATCCTCCTTCCTACTGACCTCCCCTTTCCCCTCCCCACTCCCTCCACTTCCCTCTTCCATTCTGGACTATAGTTGTGTTTTATCATTTGTATGAAAGTGTAGGTGATTATATATTGGTTTCCTAATAGTATTGAGTACATTGGATACTTTTTCTTCCATTCTTGAGATACTTTACTAAGGAGAATATGTTCCAACTCTAGCATTTAAACCATTCCTCACCGAGATTCCTGAGTTTTACCTCTGAGAACATCAAATGGATGGTTGGCCTCATCACAGCAAGTGTTCCCTGCCTTATGCCTGTTCTAGAGAATACCTCAATAAATCTCCCTCAGGAAACTTTTGTGTCAAAATCAAAACTACCTGACAGAGCACAGAGAAAATGTACAGGGAATATGTAATAAAGACAAAGTAAATCCTTTTACTTGTATCAGAGAAGTGACTTTAAATTTTATCCACAAAAGAATTCTTCCAGCATATAAAATAATATTCCTTATGAAGGAGCCTAAGAAACTGATGTATTTACTTGAGTATCATATTTTTAAGATGAAAAGAAAAAACATGCTTTTTTTTTGTAATCTTATGTGATCTCTCACAAGATATTTTTTGTCTACCTTCTTATTAACACCAACATACAACTGAAATCTTATTCAAAGATAAAACCCAACATCTGTGTTGAGTGCAAATTGTTGCACTTTCACAAGGGAAGCAAGGAGAGGCAGGATTAATGGAAATTCTATGCGCTCAAACTCTGTTCTCAGTAAACAACCCCGTTCAGTGTAAGGGAAAATGATAGTGGCCCCAGGAGAGGTTTGCAATGCAGCAGTGACCACTACTAATACTAGCTGTTGATATTAACGTGTATCATGATTTGAATTCAAGTCAACAGTTGTCACATCTGTTCTGTAATATATAAAGTACTTGCTACTTCAGAGTGCTTGCTTTCCCACAAAATAGTAGATTCTCAGAGGGCAGCACCTGTGGCTCAAAGGAGTAGGGCGCTGGCCACTTATGCTGGAGGTGGTGGGTTCAAACCCAGCCCAGGCCAAAAACTGCAAAAAAAGATAATACAAGTAGATTCTCAGATACTACCTGTGTCTTAAAATAGTTAAACATTTGGCAAAACCTGTCAAGTGCTTTAAAAATGCATATACCTGTTGGTTTCACAGTATACTTAACTAAAACTATACAGAAAAAAAGTAAACCAAGATGAGCCGATTCAATATTTGTGGCAAGTTTTCCAAAATAAAAAGTGGAAATAATTTCAGCATTTGACAATTTTAAAAATAAGTAGAACCTTATACTGTGCTCATACTATAGCACTCTAATAACTTTACTCCAAAACAATTAGTCTGGCTGCGAGTTGCTAAGGAAATCACAACTGGCAGCGCCATCCTGGCAGGATCTGGAGATGCGACGGGTCCCTCCCTCTCTGCTCCCTGCGAGTCATCGCTTCCTGTCCCACCTTCTGCTTCCCGCCTTCCTCCTGCAACTGGCATCTGCCACACAGCCTGGCCTGCTCAGCCACACACGCGGAGAGCTCCTACCCTGGAGGCCTCCAGCAGCCGCAGCCCTGGTGCCGACCTTTCCCAGTCCAACAGGATCAATGCCCCGGAATGGGTCTAAGCCCCGCACCTGCTGCTACCCTGGGATTCTCCACACACAAGGCTGGCGAGTCTGCATGGACAATTTTCACGCCTGTATTCCTGAGCTGGACAGTGAGGCAGTCATGTTTTCTGTCTATGATGGACATAGAGGAGAGGAAGTGGCCCGGTGTTGTGCCAAACACCTTCCTGATATCATCAGAGATCAGAGAGTACGTGGAAGGCAAGCTGCCTAAGCCTTCCCAGGATGGACACCAAGCTGACCACCCAGGGAGCCAAACAGAGCTGACACATTGCAGGCCACACGCCCCCCACCCCCAGACGATGAAATTGAAAAAGCAAAAGCACCCAATTAAGGTGATGTGGACAGCGAGGAGGCTGCGTGAGGAGCCTCCCATGACTGGTGAAGAGCCGTCGACTTGCTCAACTCCCCGCAAATCTGCAGCTGATACAGGCGAGGGCCTGGGGTCCCAGGGCCTCACAGGGAGGCGGGACCTGGGGACCCATCTGAGGAAACTCCTTCACAGGAAAATGGCCCCACAGCCAAGAACCACGCAGCCTTTGCTCCCACTGGGCAGCTGGGACCGCACAGCCCGAGTCTGGGAGCCGCTAACTCCTCCGCCAGGCTGGGGACAATGGGAGTGAGTCGGATGGGGGTGTACGAGGAGGAGGGCAGTGAGGAAGGCAGTGAAGAGGAGCTCCAGGTCCGGAGGCAGAGAATGAGGAAGGTGAGGATGCACAGAGCGCCGCAGAGGATGAAGGAGAAATGATGGTGCCTGGGATGGAAGGCAGAGAAGAGCCTGGCTCCACACTGCAGGGGCGGCTCTGAAAAGAGGGAAGCTGCTGGCTAGAGCCAACCCAGGTGACTCTCAGACCCCACTAGCAATGGCACGGGGTGTGACAACATGAGCCTCTGAATCCCTGACAACCTCCTCCCAGTTCCCTGGGCACCTGTGCTCTGGGTGTCAAGGGAAGGGCTGGAGGTTCTGGGTTTTCCTCTGGGAACACTTTATTTAAGGACATTCTATTTTACTGGCGGCTCCATGGCCCCAGCTGCTTGCACCCCCTCTCTGTTGTATACATTCAATCAACACTCTTTTGTACCAATGAACAAAACCTAAATAAATAAATAAATAGTCAGCCCTAATGCAAGTTTATTTGGAAATTCAGGGGCAAAATGATAAAGAGAACAAGATCATAATGTTTGTAGACAAAAAGATACATTCAATAAGATTAAAATGTTCTACACACAGAAGAACCTCCCCAGCTGACCACCTCCCTGCACTGACCACCTCCTTAAATTGACCTCATTTTCACAGACTGGACATGCACCACACTTCATGTCAGCACAGTAGCCCTCACTCCTTATGGTGACCACGTCCATATGCTGACAGTTTCTGTCTGTCCCTTGGGTGGCCACTTACAGGGGTTCTACTGTATTTGTCACTTAAGTACCTTGAGTTACATGAACAAAAGTCAAAGCATAATGAAGGCACACTTTAACTTTAAGTGGGAATATCTCCGACATAGAGTGTGGTTTAAACTGGTATCTTTTTTTACGCTTTCATACTGTTACAAAATTTCTGACATTGATCTTGTGTTATTGTCATAAATATATCACAGAATGAGATCCGTAATGAATCTGTAAAGACAGGTTGTGTTTATTCTGTACCCAATAAGTGAAGAACATTTCAGGGGCAGGGAACCAGTGAAACAAAATTTTGAACTCAGGTTATATGGATGTGAGTTCAGGTACCTGGTTTGTACAAACACCTGGGTGCCTCATGTGTTGTGTTGAATAGTAACACAGCAACTCCCCTACTAAGACTGATGTCCTTTGCTTAAAACTATTTTTTTAAAATTTGGAATATTTGGGGAAAACAACCATTTTTTCAAGAAGATTTACACCAACAATTTATATATGAAAGTTTATTTTTTTTAATTGAATGGTAACTATGTACATTAATGCACTTCTGGGCTACAGTGTGGTGTTTTCACACACAATCTGAAACACTTCCATCAAACTGGTTAACATAGCCTTCATGTCATTTTCTTAGCTATTGGGTTAAAACGTTCATATTCTACTCTTAGAAAGATTCACTTGTACCCTTGTAAGATAAACCTCAGAAGTGATCCCTCCAATCCCCCTCCCTCCACCCATTTCCCCCTTCCCTCTCCTTCCCCTCTCCCCGTATTCTTAGGCTGTTATTAGGTTATAGCTTTCATATAAAAGGTT
>NW_003852586.1:2162904-2171373 GCF_000181295.1 Otolemur garnettii
TGATATCTCAAAGTAGTTTTGATTTGCATTTCTCTGATGATTAAGGATGGAGAGCATTTTTTCATATATCTGTAGGCCGTGCGCCAATCGTCTTTAGAGAAATTTCTCTTCAAGTCCTTTGCCCACCCTGAAATGGGATCACTTGTTTTCTTCTTGCTAATGCGTTTAAGTTCTCTATGGATTCTGGTTATTAAACCTTTGTCAGAGACCTAACCTGCGAAAATCTTCTCCCATTCTGAGGGCTGTCTTCTTGCCTTACTTACTGTGTTCTTGGCTGTGAAAGCTCTTTAGTTTGATCAGGTCCCAATAGTGTATTTCTGATGTTGCTTCAATTGCCCGGGGTGTCCTCCTCATAAATGAAAGTTTCTTTGTTATGTTGAAGGAATGGATGTTACTTCACAGAGAAGAAAAAGCAATGTATGAATTTAATATGAAAGGAATAACATCAAAAATGAGTATATGATTTTGATGTAATATCCAGGAAATACTTGACTCTACATTTCTTTGGAGATTTTTTTGATCTTCCTTGCTTATTTGGGGGATTTGTGGTGTTGTTGTTGTTTCTTTTTCTGTGCTGAGAGAATCCACTGATTAATTTGGAAATATTCATGTACAGAATGTATTTCAACTAAACAACTGGCTCACACTGGAAACCACAAGTCATAATTTTATAATTCTCAATCAACTCCAAGCACTTGTGCACCAGGACGTCCACACAGTCAGTGTGGACAGCTCAGGACAGAGACAGGACCATGACAGGAAGGCCTGGGTGTCCCTTGAGGGGCAGGTGCTCTGTGTAGGACACAGTAAAGAGTAAGGACTGTCCATCATGGCTAGTTGTAAGTAGCACATCAATTTAACAGTGTAAGGTCATGATAAGAATGCCTCCTGCCTAAATAATTTCCAAATAAATATGGTCATTCAAATCTGCTACTATATGCCCTGTGATTCCATATTACCAGTGGGACACCTGGGCTATTGCACTGAAGTTCCAAAGCACAATCTCATCATCGTGGATATCAGTGTGTCTTAAGGTACCACTTTTGAGTAAGTGTGTGTGTGTGTGTGTGTCTATGTGTGTGTGTATGTGTTTAGGGGAAAAGAATGGGAAACTCTGACAAACTTTCAGTGATGTGTCAAAGATTATGGAACTGAAGAAACATAGATATAACATCATCCCAACCCTCAGGGAGATTTCCTCATGGCTCATAGGGAATGGCGCCAACAAAAAGAAATTCCACATAAAAAATGCCTGAAATGAACAAAAGAGATGTAACAGAAACACAATTTTATAGAACTGAAGTCGTGTGAAGCCACCTTGACTAACCTGTATCAGTAAACCCACGGATACATATGAAGGGTCTGAGCACGTTACTTTCTAGCTCTCCCTCTCCCGACGACATGGCAGTAGGTCCACTTATTCTTCCTCCTACACACGTACACACATGCTCACATATGCACACTCACATTTGCACAAATAACTGCAATAGAAGCCTCCAATCACATAACACATGTTTCTTTCCATAAAGCTTTGTGATTAAGTCAGTTAAACATCAGCCCTTAATCTGACACTTCCTAATAGTATGGGCTTTTCTCTTCTAGACGTTTGTAAACATCCTTCCAACCACGTTCCTTGTGCTGATAAACATATATGTTTTTGATGGACTCATTCTTTCTTCACAGGAGATGGAAGACTTCGTCCAGAGCTCTGGAGAAAATGGTGTTGTGGTGTTTTCTCTGGGGTCAATGGTCAGCAACATGAAGGAAGAAAGGGCCAATGTGATTGCTGCAGCCCTTGCCCAGCTCCCACAAAAGGTTAGATAATGTGTCCACTGGTGGACAGTTACTGAATGAGTCTATGTGAAAGGTTAACTGCCTGATAGTTAACAGAGCTCCTGAGGGCATTGTGCACCCTGAGATCTTATTGGAAAGGAGGGAAATTTAGTGCATATCTGTGCTAGCACAGTGGCAGGAAGCAGGCCTTGAGAGAAGTCTCAGGTGCACTGCAGTCTAGGCTCCCATGCGATTGAACTTTTGTGCCTCCTACACATGTGGAACAGGCCTTTTTGGTGTGCTGGTCAGGAAGCTGCTCAGAGAAAGATGGCCTGGCTGACTGGTCACCCTATAGGTACCCACCTAGCCAGAGAGATTTAGAGAAAGAGAAAAACTTGCCTGCCTTCCTGGCTGCATGTAATGAAAATCGTGAAGATGGTGTCCTGCCCTAAGGCATGACCTGGGCATCTAATGTCACCTCCAGGCTGACACCTCTCTTGACTGAGGGAGGGGAAGGAAATAAAGGAGGAGCCAATCAGAAGGAGTCAGGAATGGGAGGAGGGTTCAGATGCCCCATAGAATATAGTAGGAACTTAAGTTCTCACATACACGATACATTTGTAGTCTATGTGTGCTCAGGAATCATTTTCTTAGTTTTCTGTCTGACAAAAACTTCTAACAATTTGTGTTACTTTTATGATGAAAACTTGACATTAACACTCCAATACCAAGTGGAAGTTAAATTTTCCTCAAGTCTATGATGATTACTTGGGAATTCTATAATAGCCATATCTTGGTACTGGGCATGGATGTGGCTGTGTTATAGGAGATGGTATTAATCACTGCTGCAGTCTGTCAGCTACATGGTAACAGTCAAACAAAGTTTAGCAAATACAGTTTTAGATATTCTGAACAGGTGTCCTGTTATTCATAAACTTCCCACTGGCTCTGATTTTCTACAGTAAAAGAATTTCTAAGACTAGCAGTAGTGATAATGCTCTGAATCCTGGAAAAATGATACCACTTTGACTCTTACTTAGGAGAAGTGTTTAGTGAGTGTGTCTGACAGTGTTATGGAAAAACCAAAGCTGCATGGACACGTTTCCCTCAAGTAGCTGATTTTATGGATATGGATCTTTTGCAAATCAGTAAATGGCAACCTCTAATGAAGTTACTTATGTAACAGGCAGACATCAACAAATTAATACTCATATCACTCAAAAGCTTAAGGTGACGTAGAGTTGCCTGAAAATTAGGTTTATGAACCTGTCCCTGAGCACTTACATTGGCAGCACCGTACACACAACTCAGTAAGGCTTCCTGACCCAGGACAGCAGAGTCTCACAATTGTGTTTGTGACAACATGTGACGGTGCTTTGGTAAACAGGGCTCATTATTGTTGTTGCCTGTTTTTGTGAGCAGTTCGGAGGTTGAATTAGAGCAACAAAGAGGCATTTGCAAATTTCTTATAAATCTTGGCAAGAGTGGAGGTGAAATCAGCGACATGTTAGTCCACGTTTATAGAGATAATGCCATGAAGAGAATGGCAGTCTACAAATGGATTAAAGTGTTTCCAAGGGGAAAGAGCATCACTGATGAGGTGAGGTCAAGATGAACAGTACTGACCAGAATAGATGAAAACATGGCAGAAATTTATCAAATTGTCCAACAAATTATTAGCTGGCTGTGAGATGCATAGCAGACCAAGGAAACATTGATGGGAAAATGTCTGAAAAATCTTTATTTTATTTTTATTTTTATTTATTTATTTATTTATTTATTGCAGTTTTTGGCCGGGGCTGGGTTTGAACCCACCACCTCTGGCATATGGGGCCAGCACCTTACTCCTTTGAGCCACAGGTGCCGCCCAAATGTCTGAAAAATCTTAACTGAAAATCTTAGCCAACAAATCATGGCCTTTGCATGGGGACAAAGCACCAGCTCACATGGCACTGACTCTGAGGGACATTTTAGCTGGTAAATAAGTAACTGTACTGGAGCATCCTCCCTACTCACCTAATCTGGCCCCCAGTGACTTTTTTCTTCACTGGAAGATAAAGGAAATATTAAGAGGAAGACATTGGATGACATTCAGAACATCAAAGGGAATATGATAAATGCTTATATAGCCATTCCAGAAAAAAAGTTCAGAAATTGCTGAGAAGGGTGCACTAGGCACTGGGGTCAGTGCACAGCTTCCCAGGGGGAGTTCTTGGAAGGTGGCTGTGGTGATATTCAGCAATGGGGCAGGTAGCATGTTTGCTAGGATGAGTTCACAAACTTACTTGTCAGACCTCACATACTATAATTACCATGATTTGATTATTACACATTGTATGCCTGTATCAAAATATCACATGTACTCTGCATGTATTTACAACTATTATATGTCCAAAATAATGAAAAATAAGACATTTAAAAGAACAAACTAATAATAACAGATTAATATTAGCTTTGGAGAATTGCAGCTAGTATAAAGAAATAAATGTAGACCATTACTACTGTATTTCTTTTACCAGAATTTTATTGATGGGCAAATAATTTTTAAAATGCTTGAATTTACCAGTGTAGGAATCATTTGTGTAAGTTACTCAGAAGTTGTTAGATACCACATTGATCATGACAGTAGCACATGAATCCCGGTTATTCTATTTACCTAGAATTTGAGTCCTACTCTTGAGTTACCAGCCTTTTTTCTGATTTCTTCATACTGTATATGAAGGGGGTTAGATACAAGGCTGACAATCCCTTTAGAAAGCAAACTTGCCTTAATTTTGGATTTCTACTCATGGAATGATGTATTTTCTCCACCGGAACAGGTCCTGTGGAGATTTGATGGAAAGAAACCAGACACTTTGGGATCCAATACTCAGCTGTACAAATGGCTGCCCCAGAATGACCTTCTTGGTAAGATTCTTGTGAAAAATATCAAATACATGAGTAACAGCCAGTTGCCCTGATAGTCAATAGCTTAACATAAACAATATTTATGGTTTATCTTACAAGGGTACAATGAATCTTTCTAAAAGTAGAATATAAACGTCTTAACACAATAACTAAGAAAATGACATGAAGGCTATGTTAACCAGTTTGATGAAAATATTTCAAATTGTATATGAAAACACCACACTGTACTCCATGATTCCATTAATGTACACAGCTATCATTTAATAAAGAAAAAAACTCAAAAATAAAATCTAGCTGCTTTATACACATGTTCTATCCTGGGGGGAAAGAATAACCTACAGCAGTTGGCATTTTCCTACACACATTCATACTTTTTATGTCTAGAAACAAAGTATCTATTTCAGCTCTTGGTGGTGCCTTGGTCTCCTTCCTCTACTGGAGCAACTTTACCTTGACCTTCTTCCTACTCAGGGTCATTTCACATGACACTGACCATCATAGTTCCTCTTCTTTTTCCAGAGACTCTGCATTGTCTGTGGAAAGGAATCCCCAGTCCCTACCGTAAAGTGACATCACCTTCACAGAGGAGTGTGGCCTGTCCTTGCTGTGACCTCAGTTCTGCTCTTGTTACACTCACTGCTGCCTGGACCCCTTCCATGTCAGATGCAAGGACTGCACTATTTTCCTGAGAGAACAAGAGTATACATGCCTGACCCTGTCTCTTCTTTTCCTTTTCTTTGTCTTTGTACATTCCATTTCTTTTATCTAGAATGTTCTTTTTCATTGTCCCTTGGTGATCTTGTGTCTGTCTTCCATTCTCAAGTCACACAGCATTTCTTCCATGCAAACTTCACTTCTCTCTCAAGCAAAAGTAGGTCCTTCTGCTTCTGAAATCTGAGAGAAGTTCTAGTGTAAGTTTGTGAGACTCTGCTCTGCTATCTACAAAACATTCCCCTTTCACTGTCCTATAATGTGACTTTCTCATCTTATTCCTGAGTTGTGTAATGAATAATTTCACAGATATTCACCCAACTGTAGGTCACCCCCAAACCAAGGCTTTTGTAACTCATGGTGGAGCCAACGGCATATATGAGGCCATCTACCACGGGATCCCCATGGTGGGCATTCCTTTGTTTGGGGAACAAGCTGACAACATGGCTCACATGAAGACCAAGGGAGCAGCTGTCACCTTGGACTTCACCACGATGTCCAGTGCTGATTTGCTCAGTGCTCTGAAGATGGTCATTAATGACCCCATGTGAGTAGCATGACTTTTTACTAGATGGTATTTCTATACAGGTTCTCTTGTAATCAGTAAATGAGATTAATTCATTAGTATATTTTTAGCAGATCAGTTTTGAAAACAATCTATTTTTATGTTTTAGAATTATAAATTTTATTGAATGTAAATGCTGTCAACCCCCTACTGTTTGGAAATTAAAAGCTAATAAATTATTCAATCAATCAGCAACTTGCTTTCATTTCCCACCAGGTACTTAGTTCACAGTTGCATTGAACTCAATAAATTTAATGGGAAACTAATTAGTACAAAAATTTTCTATGTAAAAATAACTTCAGATACACAGAGAAGTATGAACAAGAGGAATTTTTACAATTAAGACAGAATCCATAGTGAAAAGGATTAATGACCTTTGAAATATACAAAAACATTTTAATTCAATTCCTACAATTGCTTAATTTATTTCCTTTCTTTTATTCCAGAGTTTATTTTTATACTGTTATTTTAATAGATTCAATAGTAGATATAATTTACCTAGCATAAAATGTATGTATTCAAAAGGTAAAACTTGAATATATTTAGTATGTATATGGAGTTATCAAGATGGCACTATAATTTTAAAACCTTTGTATCACCCCAAGGACATTTTGTAAGGCACAGAAATCTCCTCCTATAAACACCTGATCCCAGGAAATGCTAATTTATATTTCCTCTACAGATTATTCTCTATAGCATTCATACACTTTATAGTACATTAAAAATAGCTTTTTCACTAAGCATAATATTTTTAGTTTCATTCATGTTGTTGTGTGTATCAGAACTTTGTTCCCTTTTCATTATTATTGTCTGGGATTCATTCAGGTTACAAAGAATTAGGTTACACTGGTTGCATTTGTTAGGTAAATTCCCTCTTATACTTGTGTCCTGCCCCCAAGAAGTGTGCCATACACCATAATCCCAACCCCCCTCTCTCTTGCGCTCACCCCACTCCCTCATTCCTCTACCCCCTACCCTCACTTTGTATTAGCCCATCTATTGCTTTCAGTGCATTGGATTCTTGGTTCTCCATTCTTGTGATGCTTTACTAAGAAGAATGTGTTCCATGCCAATTCAGGTTAATAGGAGAGATATAAAGTCTCCATATTTTTTAGTGGCTGAATAGTATTCCATGGTATACATACACCACAGCTTCTTAATCTATTCCTGGGTTGGTGGTCATTTAAGCTATTTCCACAATTTGGCAATTGTAAATTGAGCTGAGATGAACAGTCTAGTGCAAATGTCCTTCTGATAAAAATGATTATTTTTCTTCTGGGTAGATTTCAGGATCAAATGGGAGATCTCATTTGACTTCTTTGAGAATTCTTCATACTTCCTTCCAAAAAGGTTGTATGAGTTTGCAGTCCCACCAGCAATGTAAAAGTGTTCCTTCTCTCCACATTTGCCTGAACATCTGCTATTTTGAGACTTTGTGACGGGGGCCATTCTCACTGGGGTTAAGTGATGTATTAGGTTGGTTTTGATTTGCATTTCTCTGATAATTAGGGACGATGAGCATTTTTTCATATGTTTGTTAGCCATTTGTCTATCTTCTTTATCGAAAGTTCTATTGATCTCTCTTGCCAAGTGATAGAAGGGATTGTTGGCTCATTTTTTTGCTGATTAAATTGAGTTGTCTGTAGATCCTAGTTATCAAGCTTTTGTTGGATTCATAACATGCAAATATCTCTTCCCATTCTGAAGGTTGTCTGTTTGCTTTGGTTCTTCTCTTTAGAAATTAAATGAACCATAAACTTTTTCATGAATTTGGTAAGATTAGCCAATAAACTTACTCTCAATAATGGAATCCTTTATTTCTCCTGCAGATATAAAGAGAATGCTGTGAGGTTGTCTAAAATTCACCATGACCAGCCAATGAAGCCCCTGGATCGAGCAGTCTTCTGGATCGAGTTCGTCATGCGCCACGGAGGAGCCAAGCACCTGCGGGTTGCAGCCCACGACCTCAGCTGGGCCCAGTACCACTCCCTGGACGTGATTGGCTTCCTGCTGGCCTGCGGGGCAGCTGTGATGTTTGTCCTCACAAAGTGCTGTCTGCTCTGCTACCGGAAGTTTGCTACCCCAAGGAAGAAGGGGAAACAGGAGTAGCTGGATCCCAGAACTAAAGCTGGGATCGTGACCTGTGGGTCTCCCGGGTGAATGCCAGAAAGAGGGGCGTTATGGAGATTCTCCTCCTGGGACAAAACACCTTTCCCTACTTACCTCATCAAGTCAAAATTTCCAGAGATTTAGTTCCTATTTGAAAGATAAAATTATTACTTATTGAACATTGTTAAAACCTGGGAAATGTAAAAATCATATAAGTTAAAATAGTTTATGGCTAAATGTATTGTTCTAATTCACAAATTATGCAAATAAACATGTACTGAGCTTAGCTATATTTCACAAATTGTGTGTGGACAGAAGAACAGTAACAATTCTACTCACGGTATCAATACTCAGAATACTTTTATCTAGAGCAGAATTTTTTTTTTTTTTTTTTTTGAGACAGA
>NW_003852586.1:2172434-2186622 GCF_000181295.1 Otolemur garnettii
CCGGGCTGGGGATTCGAACCCGCCACCTTAGGTGTACGTGGCTGGCGCCTTAGCCGGTTGAGCTATAGGCGCCGAGCCGAATTTCTCATTCTTTTCACAGAAGTCTTTTGTTTCATTTCTCCCATAACGCTGGAACAGAAACTTTTCTTCCTTTACAATTATTTAAAAATAGGATAATCATCATTTTTATGAACCTAAAATTGCTGTGTTTACCAATAGACAGTAAAAATGAAAGGAATAAAATAATTATGTGAAAAATAGTTAAATCAAATGTCAGTGGTTTCTAATTGTCCTTAACCTGTGAGTGAGGGACGTGCACAGTGTTCACAGTGGTGCAGGGTGATGAGAGCCTGGCTCTCTGTAGTAGGAAGTCCACAGTCACTCACGTCTCACAACGCATTTTTTCTAGACTCAGCACGACTCAAAACGTAAAAACATTGATTCTAGGAAAATTACAGAAAGAGTTTCTAACCAAATAATCTATACATATCATCTTGTAATTGACACATTTTTGTAGAAAAGAGAACTTATATAGAGGCACAGCTGTTGTTGTTTGATCATTCATCTAAACATGAATTAATTACATCAATCTTTTTCTACAACTCATATAAGAAAATATTGGTTTCCACTGCATAGTGAGTACCACTAAAAACACCTGGCCAAAAAGGCAGATGTCCAATATAAAAACTGAGGGAGGATGTAGACAGGCAAGTAAAGTAAAAATCAACAATAACATAAAGAGGACAAAAGACACTGAGGTTCAGGAAAATAGAAATCATGTCAGTACATTTTATCCTGGAGAAAAATTGCAACCTCTAAAAACCGGATAAAACTATTTTTCTTGGGCAATGTGGAATCACATTGCAAATAAATAGTAAGTGTGCTGAGACAGGGACAGGCACAAACTGTTATCACAGACAGCACAGCCCCTACCACCCTGCTCAAAGGCAGATGTGGTGACAGAACAAGGTAGGACAGGTTGAAACCAAAATATGGAAGATGTGGGCACTTACAGCCTTGCAGCTCATATACTTTATTTATAACATGTCAGCGTGCTAAAAGAAACTCCCAGCTACACCAGGGAACTTCTAAAAGGCATCTTATAAAGTAAGGAAAGAGAAGGATTCCCAGTTTTAAAAAATCACTGCCCCTTTCCATGAAATAACATGAAAATTATTTCCCTGCCTTAATCAGCTTAACAGAATAGTAAGAATTAACAGAATAATAATTATTTAAGTCTCATCTCTCACAGACTTGGAGTGAGCTGGGCTCAGCTGTGTGATTAAGCTGATGCTAAAATAAAGAAATGAGAGGGGCTGCTCTCCTGCCCAGGAAACACCCTCTGCTCTTTCTGTGAAGAAGAGCTTTCCCTTTCTCTGGGTACAACTTGCTTCTGCTTCACACTGTTAACTTGTTCTTGGATTCTTTCTCACACATAGTTGAGGACTCACTTGGACTCAGAGTGGATCCAGCATTGGGAACCATGATCTGTACCAATATCATTTCACACTGATGTTCTACAGGAAGAAATATGCCATGCAGAGATCATCACACATGAGCACATGCATGAGCAGGATGATCTCGCCTGCTCTGTGGCTGTTGTTCATGACCACACATGCCTCTAAGAGGTGCATCACTGTCACCATTAAGAAAAAAGGCTGGATCGCCACGTGTAGCACAGTGGTTAGAGTGCCAGCCACATACACCAAAGTTGGCAGGTTTAGATCTGGCCAGGGACAGCTAACCCAAGAGTTTGAGGTTGCTGTGAGCTGTGTTGCCATAGCACTCTACCCAGGGCAACATGGTGAGACTCTGCCTCAAAAAAAAAAAAAAAAAGAAAGAAAGAAAGAAAAAGTAAAAGACAAAAGACCTATTGTACTTCATGTCACTGAGTGATCTCCTTGTCACATTTCTAAATAAATAATTATAATAAAACTACAATAAAAATGAAGTCTCAAGTAAAATAAAGTATATGTAAACTTATATAAGAAACAATGGGAAAGAATGCAAAGAATTCCAATGTTAATTTTGGACATTGTTAATGTTAATGTTAATTTGGACAATGTTAATTTTTACTGTATGTTTTTTCTGTAGTATTTGACTTATCACAATAATATTTTTATGTATTCATTTAATGGTACAAAATTTAATTTATGAAACAAATACATCAGTTCAAGTCAGAAAGATCTAAGATTTATTATCATATTAGTTCATTAGTGTGACTCAATGAACTGTCATACCATCTGTTTCTGTCATACCATCTCTTGTTATCTTTTATTTAGGGCCTGTTTTTAAGACATTTATTTCATGATGAAATGTCTACTATTAAAGATATTACATTATTTTTGACAATTTCAACAACTGCAGAAATCTAAATTCACACAACCTTTTGATTTTGGTTTTATGTCATATTTAGTACAGTTACAGTAGCTTAGTGACCTCTAGTGTCCACTTCAAAAAGTACTATTTGTGGTGATTTTTTACATAGCCCAGATATTTTTACTACTATCCAATGAAGACATATCCATCCCTTTGAACTTTGTCCAGCACTGCAGCTGTCTCAACAAAGAGAATGGAGAGAAAGTGATGCAGCTTAACTTCCCAGGCTCTGCAAGAAATGACAGCACGTCCTCTCTCTGCCTCTGTATCTGCCTCTGAGCTTTTCTGTCTGTCTCTTCCCTCTCACTACAACTCCCACCTTGCGGACTCAGTCCAGAGCCCTGTTCTGAAACTGAAATTCCTGCAATAAAAGGCCACATGTGGGAGAGACAAATAGGTATGCCTGAGACATGCTGGCTCTTCCAACCATCCCACTGTTTGAGTCTTTTGTGCCATCTCTAGATGCTGAGTGAGATTTCCAGATGATCACAGCCTCAGCCTCCACAAGAAAGTCACCTCCTTAGAGACCCTGCAGAGGAAACACACAGCGGAGCCCAGCTGACTCCAAGTCTGTGAGAGATGAGACTTAAATAATTATTGTTCTGTTAAGGCCTTACATTTAAAGATGATTTGTTATGCAGTAGGAGCAATATTTCTACATTTTTAAATATATATTTGTAATAAAAACATATATAATATATTATCTACCTAAAATGTAAACTATAAAATTATGTTTTAAGAATGACTGTAAGCCAGATAAAAGAATTATCACAGCACTGTTGAAATGACAGTGTCTATACTAGAATAAGCTAACTCCCAGGCACTTTAAAGGATAAAGTCATTAATGTTAGAAAGCACCCTACACAGTTGCATGTGTAACAAAATCTAACTTACACTAATTATTATCATTATTGAACAGAAAAATTTTCAAAATAATTTAATTGGTAGAATTCTGATGTGCAGACAATTGGTCCCAGACTTTTTTTGGGGGGGGGGATATTTTGTATACTTGATGTTATTTCAGTGATTGATAGAGGTCTTTTTAAAATTTCTACTTCTTTCTGGTATAGTCTAGGAAGGTGGTGTGCTTTTGAGTATTGATCCATATCCTTCAGATTTTCATATTTCTGAGAATAGAGTTTTCTGTAGTAATCATTGAGGATTTTTTGAATTTCTGAAGTGTCTGTTGTTATTTCTCCTTTACAGTTTCTGATTGACATTAGGGATTTTACTTTTCTGTATCTGGTTAGGTTAGCAAAAGGCTTATAAATTCTATTAAACTTTTCAAAAACAAACATTTGTTGCATTCATCTTCTGAATAATTCTTTTGTTTTCAATTTTATCTAATTCAGCCCTAATTTTAGTTATTTCTTTTCTTTTGCTGAGTTTGACATTGGAATGTTTCTAATAAAAATGAAATAACACCATTTACTATTTCAATGTGTAGGAATTAAATTTATGGTTTAACTAAAACTGATCAAATATAATTTCTAGGCCAAATATGACCTCCCATTTAAAATCATTGAGATAAGAAGGCAAACAAAAGTCAGCACCTTAACCGCATGTGTGACCTGCTAGCCTATAACGCAGCAGTGATGCTGTCACTACTCCCTAGGTAAGAGCCCTTATCACAGAATAAGGCCTGTGCTTCTCAGGCAGTTGCCCCACACCCTCTGTCCTCCAACCCTGGTATCCTGGGTTTATGTGGTTACCTCACTGTAGCCTATAAGACGGTGCAAAAACTAAAGCCCGATAAAATAAAAATTGCATAAGGCATACAGGTTTATAATGTCAGTCAGGTCATACAGGTTTATAGCATCATCAATCAGGCATGTGTTATTTTCTTTATTTCATGTGTTCTATTTATTCATAAGCAATTCCCTAATTCATAAAATTTTATTTTAATTACCTAATTACTCTCTATTCAGATATATATAGAAGTGCTGTGATTTCTATTATTCCTGCTTTTCCCTAATTTGGTATCCCAGCCTCTCTCTTGAGAGTGGCCATAAGCCAGAGAGAGCTATAACAAAAGAGAAAGGAATTGGTTTTATGTGTCTGTGTCAGGCACAACAGTGAGGAATTTAAATCAAAAAATAAAATAAAAGAAATTTAAGACTCTCAAGTCCCAAAGAGAATGCAGAAGACAATAGGGAAAGGGACAGGAAGTTCATAAGTAGCAGGAGCACAACCAGCAGTGTGAAAAGGAGGAAGGCCTATGGGATGGGCCTTAGTGAAGGTCCCTGTGTTACCCCTTAGACTGTCCTGTGGGAGTTGGGGAATGTACAGTTTAAGGAAAACAGAAAGAGATGGGGGACATTATTATATGAATCTGGTGTTGACCATTAGGTTATATCATGGTCATCACAAGGGCATGTGTTATATTTTTGAGTCAATGGGATGAGAGACAGGTGACCCACATCACAACCTCATGAAGAAGAAAAGTTTTAACAAAGCCAAAGGACAGGGTAGGCATGCTGAAAGTGCCTAAAAATGGATGCTGAGGAAGGAGCTATATTAAATAAAGTTATGTCAAGAAGGGAGAGGCAAGTTTTAGAAGAAAACATTGGCCCCATCCTTTTCTGAGTGGTGATGTGGGAAGTGCCATAAGCCAGCTCCCAGAGTAACAAAAACAATGAGTGAAAATCATTCCAAAACAGATATTAAAACTAAAAATTGTCCTCATGTCATAAAGGAAAAGGAAATAAACCTACATTGATTCAAGAAAACCTGCTAAGTTGGTAAAAACAGTAAGGACCTGTGGTGTTTACTCTCTGACATGTCCCTGCCCCCACAATCCCAGCTCAGGGGGACTGAATGGACTCTGGGCTCCAGGTACCTACAGACAAGACCCCAGGGCTTCCACCCCACAGCACTCCCTTAGAGGGAGATAATATACTATGGGCAGGGAAAAGCTTCCTGAATTTTTGGCACAAGCCCCACATCTATGTCTTATAGACACTAAATCCTAGGCAAGGTAGGTCAAAATGGGTCTTCTTAAATCAAACAATAGTCATAAGGCAGAAGTTTTATTCTGCAATGGTATGTGGAGAAAGCAGGGTTCAAACACCCATATCCTCAGCTTGTTAGTGGCCTAGAGGTTTCATAACACAAGTTGCCAACTAATAACAGGTGATGATCCCTAATCTGAGTGCATGGAGAACACTCAGAGAGAAGTGCATCCCTATCCCTCTTCCAGCCCTACCTGTGCCTCACAGGGTTACAAATTTTTCCAGTGGGGGAAGACAGGCTATGGTCAGAAAAAGAGGTACAAGGTGGGGAGATACCAGGCCCCTAGACCAACTCCTTTCTGACTTCACAGAGCACCAGAGTGAGCCACATTTGAGCAGCCAGTGGACCTCTTCTATCTAGTTGCTGGAGACCTTTCAAACTCTCTCACCTAGAATTGGTACTGACTGCGTCAATTGGATTGGAACTCTTGACCTGGGCCAATCACCCAAGAACCCTCTCGGGTGGTATACTAGTTGTGTGGTAATGGGAATGGTTGATTTTCCTCTTCCAGCTGTTGCCCGTGCAGGGTGGGATGTCTTAGTCACTTGTATTCCTCCACAGCTGAGACTTAAACCCAGAGTCACTGAACCACTAGGATTGGATAAATGCCAGCTAAATACAAGACAGAGACACCTAACCCCACTACACCAAGTAGGTCCCTAGAGCCTCAGACTAATACTGTGTGGGTCCTTTGCAAAGCTATACAGGAAAAAGCTACAGTCACCAGTCCCAGATCCTTGGCAAAGGGCTAGTTAACCACAATTCCAGAAGCCCCCAATCCAATTTCAACTTACCTGCCCATCTAGCCAAACAGTGAAAAATAATCATGGGGTGGAATCAGCTGAAAAATTCTGGCAACATGAACGATCAGAGCAGATCAGTTCCCCCAAGGAATGACCAAAGAGATGCACCAGATCATCCCATTCATAAACAAATGGCTGAGATGTCAGAAATTGAATTCAGAATTTGGATGGCAAACAGAATGGAGGGAAAGAAATAGAATTTCAAGAAGTACTTCAAAAGTTGT
This sequence comes from Otolemur garnettii, assembly GCF_000181295.1. Classification (NCBI taxonomy): domain Eukaryota; kingdom Metazoa; phylum Chordata; class Mammalia; order Primates; family Galagidae; genus Otolemur; species Otolemur garnettii. The sequence continues at coordinate 2,178,853 of NW_003852586.1, forward strand.
CTCAAGAATTCAATAACTTCAAAGACAAAAATCACCAATGATTTTGACACATAGAAACAAGAACTTGAATCCCTCAAAGAGCTGAGTAATGTAGTAGAATCACTCAGTAACAGAATGCATCAGGCAGAAGAAGGGATCTCAGACATTGAAGAAAAAGATTTTGAACATTCCCAAATGCTCAAAGAGGAAAATAAGTGGACAGCAAAACCAGACCATTCCCAGGGAGAATTGTGGGACCGCTCCAAAAGAACAAACATTCACCTTATAGGAATCCCTGAAGGGGATTAACATGAATGGCTTAAATTGTCCTCTAAAGAAGCACAGGTTGGCTGACTGAATACAAAAACTTGGGCCAGACATTTGCTGGATTCAAGAATCTCACCTTACCTTAAAATATAAATATAGTTTCAGGGTGAAGGGATGGTCATCTATAATTCAGGCAAATGGAAATCAGAAAAAAAGCAGGTGTTGAAATTTTATTTGCAGATACAATAGGCTTTAAACCAACAAAAGTAAAGAAAGATAAGGGTAGTCACTTCATATTTGTTAAGGGAAACACTCAACATGATGAGATTTCAATTAACATTAATGCACCCAACCAGAATGACTTTAACAGACATGAGCAACGTGATTTCCTCCAGCACCATAATAGTTGGAGATTTCGTCCAGCACCTTAATAGTTGGAGATGTTAAAAATCTCATCTAGTGTTAGATAGATCCTCCAAAAAGAAACTAAGTAAAAAAATTTTAGACTTAAACTTAACCATTCAACATGTGAATTAAACAGACATCTATAGAGCATTTCATCCTAACAAAACTGAATACACATTCTTCTTATCAGTCCATGGGACATCCTCCAAAATTGATCACATCTTTTGTCACAAGTCTAACCTCAGCAAATATAAAAGACTAGAAATTATTCCTTATATTTTCTTGGACCATAATGGAATAAAAGTTGAACTCAGTAACAACAGAAATTTGCATACTCATACAAAAACATGAAAACTAAATAACCTCATTCTGAATGATAGGTGGGTCATAGAGGAGATTAGGAAGGAAATTACCAAATATTTGAAACAGAACAAAAGTGAATACCACAAAGGCAGTCCAAAGAGTGAAATTTATAATATTGCAAGGTTCCTTAAGAGAAAGGAAAGAGAGGAAGTCAACAACTTAATGGGACATCTCAAGCAACTGGAAAAGGAATAACATTACAACCCTAAACCCAGCAGAAAAAAAGAAATAACTAAAATCAGAGGAGAACTAAAAGAAATCTAAAACAAATGAATTATGCAATACATAAACCAATCAAAAAGTTGGTTTATTAAAAAGGTCAATAAAATAGATAAACCTTTGGCTAACCTAACCAGAAATAAAGGAGGAAAATCCCTCATATCATCAATCAGAAATGATAAAGGCCAAATAACAACAGACTCCTCAGAAGTTCAAAAAATTATTAATGAATATACCAAAAAAACTCTATTCTCAGAAGTATGAAAATCTAAAGGAAATAGACCAATACTTGGAAACACACCACCTTGCTAGATTTAGCAAGAAGAAAATGAAAATGTTGAAGAAGCCTATATAGAGGTCTAAAATTGCATCAACTTTTAAAAATCTCCCCCAAAAGAAAAGCCTAAGACCCTATGGCTTCACATAAGAATTCTACCAAACTTTTTTGTTTGTTTGTTTGTTTTTGGTTTTGTTTGGGTTTTCTGTGGGTTTTTTTTAGGTGTTTCTTTGTTTTCCTTTTTTTTTTTTTCTTACAGTTAGGAACTAGTACCTATATTACTTAACATTCTCCAAAACATAGCAAAAGAAGGAATACTTCCCAACACATTCTATGAAGCAAATATCACCCTGATATCCAAACCAGGAAAAGACCCAATAAAAAATGAAAATTATACAACAATATCCCTAATGAATATTGATGCAAAAATAGTCAATAAGATCCTAGCAAACAGAATCAAACAAAACATTAAACAAATTATACATCACAACCAGGTGGGTTTCATCCTCGGATCTCAAGGATGGTTCAATATACATAAATCCATAAATATAATACATTACATAAACAAATTAAAAAACAAAGACCATATGATCCCCTCAATTGATGCAGAAAAAGCTTTTGATAATATCCAGCACACTTTCATAATCAGAATGCATAAGAAAATAGGTATAGAAGGAATATTTTGTAAACTGATAGAGACCATCTACATCAAACCCACAGCCAATACAGTATTGAATGGAGGAAAATTGAAATCATTTTCACTCAGATAAGGAACCAGGCAAGGGTGCCCATTGTTTCCACTGCTTTTTAACATTGTAATGGAAGTCTCAGACATCACAATCAGGCAAGAGAAAGCAACCAAGGGTATCCAAATAGGATCAGAGGAGATCAAACTGTCACTCTTCACAGATGATATGGTTGCATATCTGGAAAACCCCAGGGACTCAACTACAAAACTCCTAGAAGTGATCAAGGTATACAGCAGTGTCTCAGGATACAAAATCAATACTCACAAATCTGTATCCTTTATATATGTCAACAATAGTCAAGGTGAAAAAACAACCAAGGATTCTATTTCCTTTACAATAGTGCCAAAGAAGATGAAATATCTGGCTGTGTATTTAACAAAGGACATGGAAGAGCTCTATAAAGAGAACTATGAAACTCTGAGAAAAGAAATAGCTGGAGAAGAATCAACATTGTTAAAATGTCTATACTACCCAAAGAAAAGTACAGATTCAGTGCAATCCCTATTAAAGGACCTCTGTCATACTTTAAAGATCTGAAAAAATTAGTACTTAGATTTATATGGTAACAGACAAAAAACTTGAATAGACAGAACATTACTCAGAAATTAAAACAAATCAGGAGAATCATGCTACCAGACTATACTAAAAATCTATAGTGATCAAAACATCATAGTACTGGCATAAAAATAGAGAAGTAGACTTAAGGGACAGAATTCAAAACCAAGAGATGAACACAGACACTTATTGTCATTGGAAATTTGATAAGCGATTCGAAAATATAAATTGGGAGAATGACTCCCTATTTAACAAATGGTGCTGGGTGAATTGGCTGGTGACTTGTAGAAGACTAAAATTGGACCCACACCTTTCTCCTCTATCAAAAATTGACTCTCACTTGTTAAGGGATTTAAACTTAAGTCATGAAACTATTAAAATTTTTAGAGGTAAGATGGCAGACTGCAACCATCTTTCCATAGAGGCTCGTGTACAGAAGGAGAGTTAAAAGACAGAAGTTTAGCAAGTAAGCCAATGGTTTCGAGCTGAGCCAAGAGAGAAAGTGGAAGAACGCTTATCAACCCTGTTGAGGTGAGCTGCAACCCCAAAGATACAAACAAGTGGTACTGAATCCATCAGCAAGTGGACAGGAGTCCCCTCCCCCAAGAGAAGAGCTCACAGTAAACTCCATACAAACAAGCAAGCAGAGTTCAAACGTCCTCCCATTCCATCCCACAGGACAGACCCTTTAAAAATGAGACCACCTACCCATACTAGTATGCCATGGCACTATCCTGCTAGGCATAAAACTATAAAACTATATATTCTTTACCTGCAACTCTGATCTCCCAAGACTCCCCACAACTTCCACTCCTCTCCACTCTCAAGGTCTGGAAGCCTGTCATCCATGGAGTCCAGATCCTGGGGCATTTTCTCAAGAGGTGTGGACAGGGAAAGCCCCTTGCTTGGCTGTGCTGATTCTGTGGCACAGGAGAAAGAAGAGGCCGGTCACCTGAGAGGGAACCATACAGGAACAGCAGTGCTGTCCCCAGGTGCAGAACAGCAGCAATAGTGGGAACAATAAGGCTCCCACCCCTGGGGCTACCCCAGACAGACACGCCCTATCTCTCTGGGCAACCAGAGGAAACCAGGCACCTTAACTAGTGGCAGCCACTAGTGGATGGATCTGGGACGTGAGTAAAGGAAGTGTGAGGACTAGAATATGCGTAGAACCAACAGACTCCCAGGGTGGGGCTGAGCCAGAGGACTCCTTTATGGAGGCTAAGATGCAACTGTTCCTCAAGGGATCATAGCTGAGACAAAGGCAGGCAGGCAGAGGTAGGAACTGACAGCTCAGTGTGAGCTCCAACTGCTTGCCACTGCCTGGAACTGAGTCATGATTTCTGTCACCTCAAGCAGCATCTGATAACCAGGACAGAAACAAATGCTGTGAAGTTGTGCTGTTCTGCCAGCAACATCAATCAGGGGCAGGGCTGGAACTGAGTGAACCACTCCACCTCCATTAAGCAGCTGAGGTTGTCAGGCCTCACTTCCCCCTGCCAGATAGTGGCCAAGAACAGAGACCTGATTGAGGAGACATAGATCTCTCTCTGACTCAGGCAGGCATAAACCCCTGGGGCATCTGCTCATTGGGGTGAACTGGTCCACATCCCTAGCCCCACTGGGGTTACCAGTGACTGGGTGAGACAGAGGTGCAAGGTGGGGAGGGAGGCATCAACCTTCCCAGACTAATTTATTTGCTGGGTTGGTCCTTCTGGCCTCACAGAGCACTGGAACCAGTCATACCTGAGCTGCCAGTGGACTCCTGCCATATAGTTGCCAGAGATCTTTTGAACTCCCCAACCTAAGACCAGTGCTGACTGGAACAATTGATTTAGATCTCTTGAACTGGGCCAATCACCCAAGGACTATCCAAAGTTGTACCCTAGGTGTGTGGTTGTGGGAAGGTGTGATTTTCCTTTTCCAATTGTTGCCTGTAGGGAGTGGGTTGACTTAATTGCTGGTATTTATCCACAGCTGAGATTTCAACACAGAGTAACTAATTCACTAGCGTAGGACAAAGACCAGCTAAAAATAAGACAAAGCAACTTAGCCCAACCAAACCAAGGAGGCCCCCAGTCTCTCAGGCCGTAGGACTGTATGGGTCCTTGGAAAAGCTCTAGGAAAAAAGGTACAGACACCAGTCCCAGCCTTTGGGCAAAGGGCTAGTTAATCACTACTCCTGGAGCCCCCAACCCAACTTCTCCTTATCTGCTCATCTAGCCAAACGGTATAAATTAAGCATGGGGCAGTGGAAAAACTCCAGTAACTTGAATAACCAGAGTAGATCAACCCTGCAAGGAAGGTTATGGCAGATGCAACTGAAGACCTCATCTATAAGCTGATGGCCGAGATGTCAGAAATCGAGGTCAGAGTCTGGACAGCAAATAAGATCAACAGAATGCAAGAAAGGAGGGAATCATAATTTCAAGGAATTATTCAAAAGATGTCTCAAGAATTCAATGATTTCAAAGATAAAATGACCAAACATGTTGACACATTGAAGCAAGAGCTTGCAGCACTCAAAGATCTGAAAAATACGACAGAATCCCTTGCTAACAGAATGGAGCAGGCAGAAGAAAGGATCTCTGACACTGAAGACAAAGCTTATGAATGCACCCAAGTGCTCAAAGAAGAAGAGAAATCGCGAGCAAAAATAGATCATTCTCTCAGAGAGCTCTGGGATAACTTGAAGAAAACCAATATTCACCCTATAGGAATCCCTGAAGGCAAGGAAGTTGCTTCACAAAACACAGAGGCTCTTCTTCATGAAATTATGAATGAGAACTTTTCAAATATGCCAAGAGATCTAGAAATTCAGATAGCAGACAGTTTCAGAACCCCAGCATGACTCAACCCGAGCAAGAAATCCCCCAGGCACATCATAATTAACTTCACTAAAGTTATGAAAAAGAAAATTCTAAAAGTAGATAGATGTAAGAAAACCACTACCTAAAAGGAGAAGAATATTAGAATGACTTCAGATATCTCTGCTGAAATCTTTCAGGCTAGAAGAAGGTGGTCATTGACTTTTAATCTCCTAAAACAAAACAACTTTCAACCCAGGATTCTGTATCCAGCTAAACTGAGTTTCATCTATGATGGAGAAATTAAATACTTTAACAACATTCACATGTTGAAGAAATTTGCCATAACTAAACCAGCTCACCAGGATATTCTCAGACCTATCCTCCATAAAGACCAGTGCAATCCTCCATCACAAAAATAAATTCACTCAGAAACTTTTGATCAAATTCAAACTTCCACAGTGGCAAAAGGATTGAAAATGTACACTGGACTTTGGAAAAACCTGACACCCAAAATTATACCAGGCTTATCAATATTCTTAATCAATGTGAATGACTTAAATTGTCCTCTAAAGAGGCACAGGTTGGGTTGACTGGTTACAAAAACTCAGACCAGATATCTGCTACATATAAGAATCCCATCTTACCTTAAAAGATAAATATAGATTCAGGGTGAAGGGATGGTCATCTATATTCCAGGCAAAATGGAAAGCAGAAAAAAGCAGGTGTTGCAATTTTATTCACTGATACAATAGGCTTTAAACCAACAAAAGTAAGCAAGATTAAGAATGGTTATTTTATATTTGTTAAGGGTAATACTCAATGCAATGAGATTTTAATTATCAATATCTATGCACCCAACCAGAATGCACCTCAATTTATAAGAGATACTCTAATATGAGCAACTTGATTTCTAACTTTATCATAGTCAGAGATTTTAATATTCCTTTGGCAGTGTTGGATAGATCCTCCAACAAGAAGCTTAGCAAAGAAATTTTAGATTTAAACTTAACCATTCAGCATTTGGATTTAAAAGACATCTACAGAACATTTCATCCTAACAATACTGAATACACATTTTTCTCATCAGCCCACAGAACATACTCCAAAATAGATTACATCTTAGGTTACAAGTCTAACCTCAGCAAATTTAAAAGAATAAAAATTATTCCCTGCTTCTTCTCAGACCATCATGGAATAAAAGTTGAACTCAGTAACAACAGGAATCTGCAGACTCATACAAAAACATGGAAGCTAAATAACCTTACGCTGAATGATGGGGGGGGAGGGGTCAGAGATGAGATCAAGAAGGAAATTACGAAATTTTTGGAACAAAACGATAATGAAACATGAATTATCAGAACCTGTAGGATACTGCTAAGGTTGTCCTAAGAGGGAAATTTATAGCATTACAAGCTTTCCTCAAGAGAACAGAAAGAGAGAAAGTTAACAACTTAATGGGACATCTCAAGCAACTGGAAAAGGAAGAATATTCCAATCCCAAACCCAGCCAGGGAGAAGAAATAACCAAAATTAGAGCAGAATTAAATAAAATTGAAAACAAAAGGATTATACAACAGATCAATAAATCAAAAAGTTGGTTTTTTGAAAAGGTCAGAAAAATACATAAACTTTTGGCCAACCTAACCAGGAAAAAAAGACTAAAAGCTCTCATTTCATCAATCAGAAATGGTAAAGATGAAATAACAACAGACCCCTTAGAAATTCAAAAAATCCTTAATGAATATTACAAGAAACTTCCTTCTCAGAAATATGAAAATCTGAAGGAAGTCAACTCATACTTGCAAGCATGCCACTTTCCAAGACATAGCAAGAAGGCAGTGGAAATGTTGAACAGGCCTATATCAAGTTGAGAAATAGCATCAACTATACCAAATCTCCCTAAAAAGAAAAGAACTGAAGAATTCTGGCTTCACATCAGAATTCTATCAAACCTTTAAAGAGAAACTAGTATCTACATTACTTAAACTTTTCCAAAATATAGAAAAAGAAGGAATACTACCCAACACATTCTATGAAGCAAACATCACCTTGATCCCCAAACCAGGAAAAGACCCAACAAGAAAAGAAAATTATAGACCAATATCATTAATGAATATTGATGCAAAAATATTCCACAAAATCCTAA
>NW_003852586.1:2186752-2188313 GCF_000181295.1 Otolemur garnettii
CATGATCAGAACACTTAAGAAAATTGGTATAGAAGGGATATTTCTTAAACTGATAGAGGCCATCTACAGCAAACCCACAGCCAATATTATATTGAATGTAGTTAAATTGAAATCATCTCCACTCAGATCAGGAACCAGGCAAGTTTTCTTATTGTCTCCATTGCTTTTTAACATTGTCATGGAAGTTTCAGCCTTGCAATTAAGGAAAAAAGGCAATCAAGGGTATCCATATAGGATCAGAAGATATCAAACTTTCACTCTTCACAGATAATATGCTTGTATATCCTGAAAACATCAGGGATTCTAATGCAAAACTCTTATAAGTGATCAAGGAATATAGCAGCATCTCAGGCTACAAAATCAACACTCATAAAACGGTAGCCATCATATATACCAACAGTAGTCAACCTGAAAAAATAGTGAAGGACTCTATTTCATTCACAGTAGTGCCAAAGAAGATGAAATACTTGGGAGTTTACCTAACAAAGGATGCAAAAGATCTCTACAAAAAGAACCATGAAACTCTAATAAAAAAAATAGCTGAAAATGTTAACAATGGAAAAACATACCATGCTCATGACTTGGAAAAATCAAAATTGTTAAAATGTCCATAATACCCAAAGCAATATATAATTTAATACAATCCCTATTAAAGCCCCATGGTCATACGTTAAAGATCTCAAAAAAAAATAATACTTCATTTTATATGGAATCAGGAAAAACCTCAAATAGCCAAGACGTTACTCAGAAATAAAAACAAGCAGGAAGAATCATGTTACCAAACCTCAGACTATACTATAAATCAATAGTGATCAAAACAGCATGGTGCATGATAGTGGCACAAAAACAGAGAGGTAGATGCATGGAATAGAATAGAGAACCAAGAGATGAACCCAGCTACTTACCGTTATCTGATCTTTAACAAGCCAATTAAAAATATCAAGTGGGGAAAAGATTCCCTATTTAATAAATGGTGCTGGGCAAACTGGCTGGGGACTTGTAGAAGATTGAAACTAGGCCCACACCTTTCACCATTAACTAAGATAGACTCTCACTGGATTAAAGATTTAAATTTAAGACATAAAACTATAAAAATACTAGAAGAAAGTGTAGGGAAAACACTTGAATAAATCAGCCTGGGTGACAATTTTATGAGGAAGCCCCCTGGGCAATTGAAGCAACATCAAAACTACACTACTAGGACCTGATCAAACTAAAAAGCTTCTACACAGCCAAAAACACAGTAAGTAAAGCAAGCAGACAGCCCTCAGAATGGGAGAAGATATTTTCAGGTTATGTGTCTGACAAAGGTTTAATAACCAGAATCCACAGAGAACTGAAGCATATTAGCAAGAAAAGAACAAGTGATCCCATCTCAGATTGGGCAAGGGACTTGAAGAGAAACCTCTCTGAAAAAGACAGGTGCATGACCTACAGACATATGAAAAAATGCTCTTCACCATTAGTCCTCAGAGAAATATAAATCAAAACTACTTTGATATATCATCTAACTCCAGTAATATTAGCCCACATCACAAAATCCCAAAACCAGAGATGCTGG
>NW_003852586.1:2188544-2198335 GCF_000181295.1 Otolemur garnettii
AAGAAGCCTAAGTTCCCACTGACCCACGAATGGATCAATAAATTGTGGTATATGTATACCATGGAATATTATGCAGCCTTAAAGAAAGATGGAGACTTTGCCTCCTTCATGTTTACTTGGATGGAGCTGGAGCATATTCTTCTTAGCAAAGTATCTCAAGAGTGAAAGAAAAAGTATCCAATGTACTCAGGTCTACTATGAAACTAATTTATAGCTTTCATATGAAAGCTATAGACCAATTATAGCCCAAGAATATGGGGAAGAGGGACAAGGAGGGGCAGGGAGGAGGGAGGATGGATGGAGGGAGGGTGATTGATGGGACCACATGTATGGTCCATCTTACAAGGGTACATGTGAATCTTTCTAAATGTAGAATATAAATGCCTCTCAGAATGGGAGAGGATTTTTGCAGGTTATATTTCTGACAAAGATCTAATAACCAGATCTTATTTGCTATCCAGACTCTGAACTTGATTTCTGACGTCTCAGCCATTTGTTTATGTATAAAGTCTTCAGTTTCATCTGCTGTCCTTCCTTGGGGGGGGGGGTTCGATCTACTCTGGTTATTCATGTTACTAGAGTTTCTCCCTGATTCCACCCCATGCTTGATTTATATCATTTGGCTTTTCTCCTAGAGCTTTGCCAAGGACCCTTACAGTGCTATGGCCTGAAAAACTGGCAGTCTCCTTGGTTTGGTGGGGCTAAGTCACTTTGTCTTGTTTTCAGCTGGTCTCTGTCCTACCCTAGTGAATCAGTTACTCTGTGTTGAAGTCTCAGCTATGGATAAATTCCAGCAATTAAGTCACTCCAACCCCCACTGGCAACAATTGGAATAGGAATATCAAATCTTCCCACAACCACATACCCTGGGTAGCACTTTGGATAGTCCTCGGGTGATTGGCCCAGTTTGAGAGGTCCAAATCAATTGTCCCAGTCAGCACTGGTCTCAGGTGGGGGAGTTCAAAAGGTCTCTGGAAACTAGATAGAAGGGGTCTGCTGGCAGCTCAGGTATGACTGGTTCCAGTGCTCTGTGAGGCCAGAAGGACCAACCCAGCAAATAAATTAGTCTGGGAAGGTTGATGCCTCCCTCCCCACCTTGCACCTCTGTCTCACCCAGTCACTGGTAACCCCAGTGGGGCTAGGGATGTGGACCAGTTCACCCCAATGAGCAGATGCCCCAGGGGTTTATGCCTGCCTGAGTCAGAGAGAGATCTATGTCTCCTCAATCAGGTCTCTGTTCTTGGCCACTATCTGGCAGGGGGAAGTGAGGCCTGACAACCTCAGCTGCTTAATGGAGGTGGAGTGGTTCACTCAGTTCCAGCCCTGCCCCTGATTGATGTTGCTGGCAGAACAGCACAACTTCACAGCATTTGTTTCTGTCCTGGTTATCAGATGCTGCTTGAGGTGACAGAAATCATGACTCAGTTCCAGGCAGTGGCAAGCAGTTGGAGCTCACACTGAGCTGTCAGTTCCTACCTCTGCCTGCCTGCCTTTATCTCAGCTATGATACCCATGGGTATCAGCCTCTGGTGTGTCTCAGCCTCAGTAAAGTAGAATTCTGGCTCGGCCCCTCCCTGGAAGTCTGCCAGCTCTGTGTGTGCATATTCTAGTCCCCATGCTCCTTTACTCATGTCCCAGATCTGTCTGCCAGTAGCTGCCACTGGAGAAGGTGCCTGGCTTCCTTTGGTTGCCCAGAGAGACAAAGAGTTTCTGTCTGGGATAGCTGCCCCAGGGGCATGAGCCTTATTGTTCCTGCTGGTGTTGTTTTTCTATGCCTGGGGCACCACCTCCGTTCCTTCATGGTTCCCTCTCAGCATCCTCTCCTTACTCCCATGCCACAGAATCAGCACAGCCAAGCAAGGGCCCTTACCCTATCCACACCTCTCAAGAAAATGCCCAAGAATCTGGACTCCATGGAGGACAGGCTTCTGGACCTCAGGGTGAGAGTGAAGGGGAGTTCTGGGAGTTCAGAATTGCAGGTAGAGAATATATACAGTTTTATACAGTTTTATGCCTGGCAGAAGAGTGCCACGGCACCCTAGCACAGGTAGGAGGTCCAGTTTTTGAGGATCTTTCCCATGGGATGGAATGGGAGGACATTTGAACTCTGCTTGCTTGTTTGTATGGAGTTTACTGTGAGCCCTTCTCACAGCAGAAGGGACTCCTGTCCACTTAGGGATGGATTCAGTACCTTTTATTTGTATCTTTGGTGTTGCAGCTCACCTCAGCAGGGTTGATATGCATTCTTCAACCTTCTCTCTTGGCTCAGCTTGAAGCCATCAGCTTACTTGCTAAACTTCTGTCTTTTAACTCTCCTGGACAGAAGCCTCTGTGGAAAGCTGGCCGCAGTCCGCCATCTTACCTCTGCCCCTCAGCTTGACTATTGTAGGTACATATAAAGGTTACTGATTTCTGAGTGTTTATTTTGTAACCTGAGATGCTGCTGTATTCCTTGATCACTTCTAAGAGTTTTGTAGTAAAATCCCTAGTGTGTTCTAGATATACAATCCTTGATCGCCTTTTCTTTCCTTAATATGATGGCTAAAACTTACATTACAATGTTAAAGAACAGTGGAGACAATGAGAAACCTTGCCTGGTTCCTGATATGAGTGGAAATGATTTCAATTTAACTCCATTCAATACTATATTGGCTGTGGATTTGCTGTAGATACTCACTATCAGTATAAGAAATGTCCCTTCTATACCAATTTTCTTGAGTGTTCTGATCATGAAGGGATACTGGATATTATCAAAAGCTTTTTCTGCATCAGTTGAGAGAATCCTATGGTCTTTGTTTTTTAATTTGTTTCTGTGATGAATTATATTTATAGATTTATGTATATTGAACCAGCCTTGAGACCCTGGGATAAAACCCATGTGGTCATAGTGTATAATTTGTTTGATGTGTTGCTCAATTCTGTTTGTTAGGATTTTGTTGAATATTTTCATTATTATTCATTAGTGATATTGGTCTATAATTTTCTTTTATTGTTGCGTCTTTTCCTGGTTTGGAGATCAAGGTGATGTTTTCATCATAGAATGTATTGGGAAGTAATCCTTCTTTTTCTATATTTTGGAAAAGGTTAAATAATATAGGTACTAGTTCCTCTTTAAAGGTTTGGTAGAATTCTGAAGTGAATCCATCTGGTCCTGGGCTTTCTTTTTAGGGAGATTTTGTATAGTTGATGCCATTTCAGAACTTGATATAGGCCTGTTCAACATTTCCACTTCATTCTGGCTAAGTCTTGTAAGGTGGTGTGGTTCCAAGTATTGATCAATTTCCTTCAGATTTTCATATTTCTGAGAAGAAAGTTTCTTGTAATATTCATTAAGGATTTTTGGAATTTCTAAGGGTTCTGTTGTTATTTCATCTTTCCCATTTCTGATTGATGAAATTAGAGATTTTATTCTTTTTTTCCTGGTTAGATTGTCCAAAGGTTTATCTATTTTATTGACCATTTCAAAAAACAACTTTTTGATGTATTGATCTGTTGTATAATCTTTTTGTTTTCATTTTCATTAAATTCGACTCTAATTTGGTTATTTCTTTTCTTCTTCTGGGTTTGGAATTGGAATGTTCTTCCTTTTCTAGTTGCTTGAGATGTTCCATTAAGTTCTTAACTTCCTCTCTTTCTGTTCTCTTGAGAAAGGCTTGAAGTGCTATAAATTTCCCTCTTACAACTGCCTTTGCAGTATCCCAGAGGTTCTGATAATTTGTTTCTTTATTATCGTTTTGTTCCAAAATTTGGTAATTTCCTTCTTAATCTCATTTCTGATCCAGCTATCATTTAGCATAAGGTTATTTAGTTTCCATGTTTTTGTATGAGTCTGCAGATTCCTGTTGTTACTGAGTTCAAATTTATTCCATGATGGTCCGAGATAGTTGATGCTATTTCAGTGATTGATAGAGGAAGGTGACGTGCTTCTGAGTATTGATCCATTTCCTTCAGATTTTCATATTTCTGAGAATAGAGTTTTCTGTAGTAATCATTGAAGATTTTTTGAATTTCTTAAGTGTCTGTTGTTATTTCTCCTTTACCATTTCTGATTGACAATAGAGATTTGACTTTTCCGTTTCTGGTTAGGTTAGCTAAAGGTTTATCAATTTTATCAAACTTTTCAAAAACAAACATTTGTTTCATTGATCTTCTGAATGATTCTTTTGTTTTCAATTTTATTTAATTCAGCCCTAATTTTAGGTTTTTTTTTTCTTCTGCTGAGTTTGGCATTGGAATGTTTTTAATAAAAATGAAATAACACCATTTACTATTTCAATGTGTGGGAATTAAGTTTATTATTTAACTAAAACTGATCAAATATAATTTCTGGGCCAAATCTTGCCTCTCATTTAAAATCATTGAAATAAGAAGGCAAACAAAAGTCAGCACCTTAACCCCATGTGTGACCTGCTGGCCTGTAACACAACTGTGATGCTGAGTCACTGTCACCACTCCATAGGTAGGAGCCCTTGTCACCCCAGAATAAGGCCTGTGCTTCTCAGGTAGTCGCCCAACACCCTCTGTCCTCCAACCCTGGTATCCTGAGGTTATGTGGTCACCTCACTGTAGCCTATAAGGTAGTGCAAAAAATAAAGTCCAATAAAATAAAAGCTACAAAAGGCATACAGGTTTATAATGTCAGTCAGGTCATACAGGTTTTGGAACAGAACAAAACTGAATACCACAAATGCAGTCCTAAGAGGGAAATTTATGCATTGGAAGCCTTCCTCAAGAGAAACGAAAGTGAGGAAGTCAACAACTTAATGAGACATCTCAAGCTACTGGAGGAGAAAGAATAGTACAACCCTAAACCTAGAAAAGCAAAAGAAATAACTAAAATTAGAGCAGAACTAAATGAAATTGAAAACAAAAGAATTATACAAGAGATAAATCAATCAAAAAGTTGGTTTATTGAAAAGATCAATAAAACCTTTGGCTAACTTAACCAGAAATAAAGGAGTAAAATCCCCAATTTCATCAATCAGAAATGATAAAGGCCAAATAACAACAGACTCTTCAGAAGTTAAAAAAATTCTTAATGAATATAACAAAAACTCTATTCTCAGAAGTATGAAAATATAAAGGAAATAGACCAATACTTGGAAACACACCACCTTCCTAAACTTAGCCAGAAGGAAGTGGAAATGTTGAACAAGCCTATATCAAGTTCTGAAATAGCATCAACTATCTAAAATCTCCCCCAAAAGAAAAGCCTGGGACAAGATGGCTTCACATAATAATTCTACCAAACCTTTAAAGAGGAACTAGTACCTATATTACTTAACCTTCTGCAAAACATAGAAAAAGAAGGAATACTACCCAACACATCCTATGAAACAACTATCACCCTGATAACCAAACCAGGAAAAGACCCAACAAGAAAAGAAAATTCTAGACCAATATCTCTAATGAATATTAATGCAAAAATATTCAATAAGACCCTAACAAACAGAATCTAACAACACATCAAAAAATTATACATCATGACCAGGTGGGTTTCATCCCAGGGTCTCAAGGATGGTTCAATATACATAAGTCCATAAATATAATACATCACATAAAAAAATTAAAAAACAAAGACCATATGATTCTCTCAATTGATACAGAAAAAGCTTTTGATAATATCCAGCATGCTTTCATGATCAGGACGCTTAAGAAAATAGATATAGAAGGAACATTTCTTAAACCAATAGAGGCCATCTGCAGCAAACTCACAGCCAATACCACATTGAATGGGGTAAAATTGGAATCAAATCATTTTCACTGAGATCAGGAACCAGGCAAGGTTGTCCACTATCTCCACTGCTTTTTAACATTGTAATGGAAGTCTCAGACATCACAATCAGGCAAGAGAAAGCAATCAAGGGTATCCAAATAGGATCAGAGGAGATCAAACTGTCATTCTTCACAGATGATATGGTTGCATATCTGAAAAACCCCAGGGACTCAACTAGAAAACTCCTAAAAGTGATCAAGGAATACAGCAGTGTCTCAGGATACAAAATCAATACCCACAAATCTGTATCCTTTTATATATGCCAACAATAGTCAAGGTGACAAAACAACCAAGGACTCTATTCCCTTTACAATAGTGCCAAATAAGACAAAATATCTGGGAGTGTATTTACAAAGGACATGAAAGATCTCTATAAAGGGAACTATGAAACTCTGAGAAAAGAAATAGCTGAAGATTTTAACAAATGGAAAAATATACCATGCTCATTGCTGGGAAGAATCAACATTGTTACAATGTCTATTCTACCTAAAGCAATCTACAGATTTAATGCAATACCTATTAAAGCACCTCTGTCATACTTTAAAGATCTGGAAAAATTAGTACTTAGATTTATATAGAAACACAAAAAAACCTTGAATAGACAAGACATTACTCAGAAATAAAAACAAATGAGGAGGAAGCACACTACCAGACTTCAGACTATACTATAAATCTATAGTGATCAAAACAGCATGGTAGTGGCAGAAAAATAGAGAGGTAGATGTATGGAACAGAATTAAGAACCAAGAGATGAACACAGACATTTATGGTCATTTGATCTTTGATAAGCCTATCAAAAATATAAATTGGGGGAAAGATTCCCTATTTAACAAATGATGCTGGGTGAATCTGGACTGGACCCACACCTTTCTCCTCTAACAAAAATTGACTCTCACTTGCTAAGGAACTTAAACTTAAGATAAGAAACTATAAAAATTTTTAGAGAGAGTGCAGGGAAACACTTGAAAAAATTGGCCTGGGAGAATACTTTATGAGGAGGACACACTGGACAGTTGAAGCAACACCAAAAATACATTATTAGGATCTGATCAAACTAAAAAGCTTCTGCACTGCCAAGAACAGAGTAAGTAAAGCAAGTAGATAGCCCTTAGAACGGGAGAGGATTTTTGCAGGTTCCAACAAAGGTATAATAACTAGAATCCACAAAGAACTCAAACTTATTAATAAGAAAAGAACAAGTGATCCCATTTCATTGTGGGCAAGAGACATGAAAAGAAGGCACACAGTCTACAGACACATGAAAAAATGCTCATCATCTTTATTCATCAGAGAAATGCAAATCAAAACCACTCTGAGATATCATCTAACTCCAGTAAGATTAGCCCACATCACAAAATCCCAAAACTACAGATGTTGGCATGGATGTGTAGAATAGGGAACACTTCTGCACTGCTGGTGAGAATGCAAGCTAGTATGTTCCTTTTGGAAAGAAGTTTGGAGAACACTCAGGGATCTAAAAGTAGACTTGCTGTTTGATCTTGCAATTTCTCTACTGGGTGTATATCCAAAAGACCAAAAATCACTTGGCAACAAAGATATTTGCACCAGATTGTTCATTGGAGCTCAATTCATAATTGCCAAGTCTTGGAAGAAGCCCAAGTGCCCATCAACCCATGAACGGATTAATAAATTATGGCATATGTATACCATGGAATACAATGCAGCATTAAAAAAATATGGAGTCTTTACCTTTTTTATATTTACATGGATGGAGCTCAATTCATAATTGCGAAGTCACGGAAGGAGCCCAAATGCCTTCAGCCAATGAACAGATTAATAAGTTATGGTATATATACTATGGAATACTATGCAGCATTAAAAAGAGATGGGGACTTTACCTCTTTTATGTTTACATGGATAAGGTGGAAAATATTCTTCTTAGTAAAGCATCTCAGGAATGGAAAAAAAATATCCAATTTACTTATTACTACTATGAAACCAATTTGTAATCACTCACACTTTTATATGAAAGATGAATCACAACTATAGCCCAGGATTAAGGAGGGAAGGGTATGGGAAGGGGGGGGGTGTGATAGAGGGAGGGTTAATGGTGGGACCACACCTATGGAGCATATTGCAAGGGAATAAGTCAAATCTATCAAGTATAGAACACAAATGTCTTAACACTGTGATTAAGTAAATGAGATGAAAGCTATATTAATTAGTTAGATGTAAGCACTCTAAATTGTACAAATAATCATAAAATTTAATCCCACAAAGGCATAAATGTATTCATGATCTATGTATATATGACTTAATAAAAGGGGGAAAAAAGAGCCTATATGTTACTGAATTGGACAGGGGAGAAATTTACGCCCCCAGGGCATTAGCAAAAGAGGTAGATGATTCAGCTACAGTTTGTGAAGGCTAACAGCTAGACTAAGAGTTAAAAGCCAGAAAATGCTTCCTATAGCTGCTGCTATCCCAGGTCACATGAACATGCCCAAAGCTACTCTCTCTGTGACAAAAATCAAAGGAACAACGTGTAGGGGAAGGAAACTTCATTAAAATGATCCAGCTGTTCACTAAACCAATAAATTTAAGGAAGAGATGATTCAAGTTGGGAGGAGATCTACATATGAGCTGTGTTATATAAAATGTAGAGTTTGAACAAATTTTACAAGGAACATAGAGAAACAGAAAATTGCAACCTCTATGCAAAGAAACATGTGCAATGAAGGTGCCTGTGAGAGGGTTGAGTTTACAAATTTAATAGGAAAAACCCTGAAAATAGACACTGTCAATATGTTCAAAGTCTTAAAGGTAACTGCACTTAAATAAAAAAAGGACGGTTCAATGACAGTGTCACATCCAGTAGAGGATGTGCAGGACAAGCTTGAAGCCATTGTTCAAAGCAAGAACAAAATGAAAATTTTAGAGTGAAAATTATAACAACTGAAGTAAAAGTGCACTAACAGGATTCTGATTTACATTTGAATCCAAAGAAGTAAAAGCCTGCAAGCTTGATGACTGTGCAAGAGAGATTATATAATCCCAAGAATAGAGGAGAAAAGAATGAAGGAAACAAACTGAGCCGTGATGGATGTTGGGACACACTTCACTGCAGCAATAAGTGTGAGCTGGACCAGTTAGGAGGGAAAGAAAAAGATAGGAGGAAAATATTCAAAACTAAGGCCTGAAGCTTCCATAAGCAGTAAGATCTCATCTGTATCCCAGCTGAATGGATTCTAAGTAAGACAAACACAGAAAGATCCAAATATAGACACATTATGTGCCAGGAGGCTGACAGTTAAAGAAGGAAAACCATAAAGTCCAAAGAAATGACCAACTCATCACATGCACAGAAACTCCAACAATGTCTACAGTTGACTTCTCATCAGAAACAACACTGCTCACATGAGGGCGGAGCAAGATGGTCAAACAGAACCCTCCAGTGACTGCCCTTCTGCATGAGCACCCAATTCAAATGCTGTCCACAGAAACAAGCCCCTCAGAAGCACAACAACCAGGTGAGTTATCATATCACTAGGCTTTAACCTTGTACCAGTGAAATACAAGGGGGCAGAAAAGGCAATTTTTATTTCCTACACCAACCCTCATACATCTGCCAGTGGTGACTCCCATGCCAAGTACAGAGAACTGTGTCAGTGCCTGTGGAAGGGACATTTTGACCAGATCAGACACATAGAAGTCCTCTTCCCTCATGACTGAGTTCCTGTGAACCCCACAACCAGTGCAAAGAGTAGCTTGGGATTAAGCTAAATTCAGAAGGCAATGTGGCCACAAGGGCTGCAGTCCTGTGGCATTTTCTGTGGCTGTGCTGTCCTGGAGCTGGTGGACATCAGGTGCATGTGACCCACTGAGACAGCAGCTAGTGCATCAAAGCCAGGGAGTATGTCACCCCTCCCCAGTTACTATCACAGCCAACACAGGCAGGGAGTATGTCACCCCTCCCTAATTACTGTCACCATCAACACAGCCAGGTAGTGTCTCACCCCTCCCCAGATACTGTCACAGTCAACACAGCCAAGGA
>NW_003852586.1:2199062-2214460 GCF_000181295.1 Otolemur garnettii
GGAGTGTGTCACACCTCCCCAGTTACTGTCACAGTCAACACAGCCAGGGATTGTGTCACCCCTCCCCAGTTACTGTCACATCAACACAGCCAGGGATTGTGTCACCCCTCCCCAGATACTGTCACAGTCAACACAGCCAATGACTGTGTCACCCCTTCCCAGTTACTGTCACAGTCAACACAGCCAGGGAGTGTGTCACCCCTTCCCAGTTACTGTCACAGTCAACACAGCCAGGGATTGTGTCACCCCTCCCTAGTTACTGTCATAGTCAACACAGCCAGGGAGTGTGTCACCCCTCCCCAGTTACTGTCACATCAACACAGCCAAGGATTGTGTCACCCCTCCCCAGTTACTGTCACAGTCAACACAGCCAGGGAGTGTGTCAGCCCCGTCCCCAGATACTGTCACAGTCAACAGAGCCAGGGAATGTCTCACCCCTCCCCAGTTACTGTCACAGTCAACACAGCCAGGGAGTGTGTCACCCCCATCCCCAGATACTGTCACTTCAACACAGCCAGGGAGGGTGTCGCCCCCCCCATCCAGTTACTGTCACATCAACACAGCCAGGGAGTGTGTCACCCCCCATCCAGTTACTGTCACAGTCAACACAGCCAGGGAGGATGTCGCCCTTCCCCAGTTACTGTCACATCAACACAGCCAGGGATTGTGTCACCCCTCCCCAGTTACTGTCACGTCAACACAACCAGGGAGTGTGTCACCCCTCCCCAGATACTGTCACAGTCAACACAGCCAGGGATTGTGTCACACCTACCCAGTTACTGTCATGTCAACACAGCCAGGGAGTGTGTCACCCCCCAGTTACTGTCACATCAACACAGCCAGGGAAAGGCTATATCTACTGAGGAAAGGAAAGGGAAGAGCTCAGAGAACTTTGTTTTACAACTTGCATAAAAGCTCAGCCACAGTAATGTGGCATAGCAAGAATTTTTATTTGTAGATGCTATTTTTCAATAAAAGGAACATGTCTTCTTGGGAAAGTGATTGATATTACTCCAAGGTCAAGAGAAAAGCACAAGATAAGTCTGAAAAGTGTGTCAGAAAGTTTAAAAAGTGCACAAAGTGATGGGAACATGCCGAAAAGATATAGAAGACAACTGAAAGGAGTCCCAATAAATCAAATATGGATCAACGTCCTCAAAAACAATGATGATAGTTATGAACTGTGACCTGTGGAATAAATCAAATACTCATGAATCTGTATTGAACAGAACCAAAGTAAATAAATAAATGCAGGAAAGGGATGTTCTTCCTTTAGGTAGAATTCCTGTTAATAATTGGGAAGAAATGAAGGACATAGAAACCACCACTGGGCAAACTCTACAGTAATTTTCTTTTAGGCAAGAGTTAAAGGACAGTGAGAAGTAACTACTAAATTCCTTCACCCCCTGTGCAGATGTTATATCACCCTCCTTGTCTCCCATTCATCAAAATATTAGAGGGTCCTTCTCCAAAAAAATTGAAATAAAATTTCCAAGGTAAAATAAAGTAACTGGAGTTAATGTAACCTAGCAAAGTAAAATCTTCTTTATTCTGACATTTATGGATTTCTTTAGGTAGTGTCTATAGTTAAGCATAAAACTCAAAGTCACCCAGTTATCAAGTCCCTCACAGGTACAGACATATCCCAGGGAGTCATTCTATTCTTCACTCTTTTTTTTCCCCCTGAAACAGCTTCTCTCTGTGTAACCTAAATGGGCTGATACAGTGGCATCATCACCCCTCACCACCACCTCAGATTCCTGGGTTCAAGTGATCCTCCTGCCTCAGCCTCCCAAGGGGAGAGTGGTACATGACACCCACACCAGGTAATTTTTAGTTTAAGAGACAGGTCTCATTTTCGCTTGGGTTGGTCTTGAAGTCCTGGCCAAAAGTCATCTTCTTGCCTCTGCCTACCAGAGTGTCAGGATTGCATACATGAGCCATTATGCCCAACCAAATTCCTTATTCCTAAGTATAAAAAGATAGCCAACATTTGAGAAAAGCAAATAAAATAACAAGTGAAGATTAATAAACACTTGAGCATGTGCACACATATGCACCAGAATAAAAAGATATAGTCAACAAGCAAAAAGAATTTTTAAAAATAATAGGCATAACTTTGTAAGAAACCTCAGAAATAGATAAAAAATATTTCATCCATATCAAGAATAATATACAGTAAAAGTGAAACAATAGAGAAAAAGTGAGAGCAGTTTTAGCCCATCGCAGATGTTTCCAGCCCGCTGTGCTCACTGTGCTTTGCCGTGGGTCTCACCTTCCACACTAGGGGTCCTGACACTCCACAAGGAACCCTGGACCTCACCCAGCGCTCCACATGGAACCCTGGTCCTCAGGCCCTGCAGCCTCTGTGTGGAGTCAGGGCCCAGGAGGAAAAGAACAGGAGGATGAGGATGCAAATTAGAGAACAAGCCTGAAACTGGAAATGTCGTATTCCCCTGGAATCTGGAAATAAGTAATGCACTTTGCTTTAATGTGAATCCAGTCTCAGTATCACTTTTTTGCTAAAAGCATGGAGATACTTCCTTCTGCCATCGTAAGTCATTTCCCAGCCCTAGAGTCCGTGAAGCAGCATGTGGGCTGGAGTAGCACCTCACCGCACAGCCAGAGATTCACTACAGCTTTGGGTTTCCTCAGAACTTAACTACTAATAGCCTACTGTTCACCACAATTTAAATGTCCCAAAAATGAGCTATGTGTTAGAAGCTAAATTCTGGGTGAGGTGGCCAAGAATGATTTCCTATCTTCAACCCAGCCATAGCCAGAATGCAGAGAATTTACTAAGGCTCAGACCACTGAGAATACTGAGAGCCAAACTGTCCTCACCTCATTCATAAAGGGCAAAGCGAGAGGAAACTTGTCCTGTGCCCTGAACTTTTGCTCAAAGATCAACTCACAATTAAGACAAATTAATAAGAGAAAAAAATTATTTTCCAATTACACAGAGAGAAAATACAACATGATAACCCAAGATCTTATCCAGATTTTACTTCTTGCCTTTAAGAGGGGAGGGAAGAACTGAGGAACACATAGGGATAAATAGTTGCTGGGAGATTGAAGGGATGGGGAAAATAGATTAACTTGTCAATTAACCTGAAAACTGGTATTATGTAACAAAAGATTTGGGCCTAGTCTGCTGCGTTCTTGACCTTCATCCCTACAATATACTGAGATAACAGGAAGGGAAAGGAAAGTTAATTGTCTCATCCTCTCTGACCTTCTGATCAGATCAGTCTGTCTGTGCAGATAGAGGGAAAGCCCCGTCTAATGTTTCTTGATCTTGCATGGCCTTAAATTCAAAGTATTCTTTATAGTGAGGAGTCATATTTGGGGGTAAGTTTCCTGAGATTCTTTAATATGAAAGGCAAAGTAGAGCCAGAACCTTACTGGTAAAGTATTTTAGTAGAAACATCACTTAGGAAAAAGTATGTTGCTGTCCCTACTGCAGGGACCAAGAGAAAGCTGCCCGTCATCCTCTGAGGGTTTACTGAAAATGAAAAGACAAGAGACAGATTCCTGGGAAACACAACCACAAATTTATTTTAATATGTATAAAATGAAGAAATTGCAGGAGAATGATTACCCAATAACTCAGTGAGGTCCACCTGCTTCTCTACTATTATTCATATGAACAGAGATGAAAGAAATGTAGGAGCAAATGATTTTTAAGTGGAGAGAAGTTCACCAAGAAGGCAGAAATTACAGGTTATTCTTTTGGAAACTTAAGTGGCACTGGAGAACAACTTATGGTTTAACTCCAAGTTTGTCAGGTTTCTCTGGATTTTACTTGTGGTCCTTAATTTCTAGTCTCTTCTTCTGCAATATGAGTTTTTACTAATTTGTAGTAGATAAAATTACAGAGAAGAAATTAAAGAGAGTTGTGTTTCTCTTTGGTGAGTCCAGTTGTGAGGGAGATAAGGTCGCTGAAGTAACTCTAGGACACAGAAGATAAACTTGGCAGCTACTTCAGGAGAGAATGAAATAGAGAGATAAATTCGCCCAATCAGTTCAAGAATTCTTCAATGGAGCATAGCATAATAGGTTAAGGTTGAGAAACAATTAAAAACAAGAGAGCTGGGAAGTAAAGCAGATAATTGGGAGGCAACTAATGAAAACCTAAAAAAAAAAACATGTATTTTAATCAGATTAGTGGTATTCCTATTGGTCACACACTAGGTGATTCCTGTTGAGGGCTCAGCAGGTCAACCAGGAAAGCAGAGGACTTGGTGGCATCTCTGCTGCTGATCCTGTTCCTTCTTTCATTTACTCATTCAAGTCTATTTTATTTCATGTAATCAATGTTATGTTATATAGTCGGAGAATGCATCGATGCTTTTAATAGTATCTGGTTGTTTTTATACTCATCTATCCAAGCTTACCTTAGTATTGCTTTATGTCAGTGATTCTTTTACCTCTGAACATTTGAGTTCTGAATGTTTTAAAATCTAAATATTTGGTTTTCTTCCTCTTTCTACAATTTTTGTGAGCAAATTTTGTGTGTGTTGTATTTTGTTATTACCTTGAACTTCTCCCAAGTTAATCTTCAACAGATACCAATTTCTACAAGCATTACTCATTCCTGTGTTGTGAAATCATCCCTTCATCATGGTTTGTTGATTGTCTCTGCTGGAGCCCAGGAAGCTTTCCAGTTTCATAACATTTGGTTTAAAAAGTACTTTTCTTCAATGGCTTTTACAAAAAAGGTGAAAGACAACATGTGTTGGTGAGGATGGAGAGAAGAGGGAACTCTTACAGATTGTTGGTGGAAATGTAAATTAGTATAGTGATTATGGAAAATATATGGGGGTTACTCAAAAAACTAAAAATAGAACTACCATAGGATTCGACAATCCCACTTCTGAGAATATATCTAAAAGAACTGAAATTAAAATGACAAAAAGTACCTGCACTCTGATGTTCACTGAAGCATTATTTACAACAGCCAAGATACGAAATAACCCTAAGCATTCCTCAACTATGACTCGACATAAATCATGAGAGACACACGGGTGGTGTCCTGAGACATTACTGCATTCCCTGATCTCTTCCAAGAGTCTGAGGAGTCCTCATGGGTTTCTAAGCATGAGGTCATATCATCAGCAAAACATGAAAGTTCTACTTTGTCTTTTTCTATTTAGATACCCTTGATATTCTTCTCTTGCTTAAGTATGTTGGCTAGGACTTCCAGCACTATGTTGACTAGTAGTAGTAATAGTCAACATCCTTCTTTGGTTCCACTTCTACATGGAAATCCTGTCAGTTTTTGCTCCATTCAATGTGCTATTGGCTGAGGGTTTGTCATAGACAGCATCTTTCAGTTTAAGAAATATCCCTTCTATGCCTATTTTTAAAAATATTCTTATGAGAAAAGGATGTGGAATTTTGCCAAATGCTTTTTCTGCGTCTTTGGAGAGGATCGTATGGTCTTTGTTTTTGCTTCTATTTCTGGGATGAATTACATTATGGATTTGCATATCAGCTTGGCATTCCTAGGATGAAGCCCACCTATGTACAATTTATTTAAAGTGTACCTGAATCCTAATTGCTAGGATTTTGTCAAGTACTTTTACATCAATATTCATTAATGATATTTGTTTATAGTTTTTTTTTGATGGGGGGAGAGATGGGGATCCTTTCCTAGTTTGGGTATAAGGGTTATATTTGCTTCATAGTGGAGCTGGGGAGGGTTCCTTCTTTCTCCATGTTTTGCAATAAGTTTTTCAAATTTCATACAAGCTATTCTTTGAAGGAATTAGGAGGATTAAGGTGTAAAACTATCTGGGCTAGGACTTTTTTGTTGTTGTTAGAAGCTTTTTTATTCTTGTTGCAATTTCAGTGCTTCATAAGGATCTGTTCCAGAGATGCATTTCTTCCTTTCTAAGTCTAGGTAGGTAACATTATTCTAGGTATTGGACCATTTCCTCCACATTTTGAAATTTCTGATATAGAGCTTTTTGCAGTATTGGGTAGTGATCTCATATACCTCTGTGGTATGTGTTGTTATTTCTCCTTTTTCTGTTCTGATGGACATCACTAAAATTTTTACTTTTCTGTTTAATTTGGCCAATAGTTTATTGACTTATTGTATCTTTTCAAAGAGGAAATCTTTATTAATCATCCTGATGGTTGTTTCATTCTTTATTTCATTTATTATGATCTAATTTTGCTGATTTCTTACTTCTCCTAAGTTTGGAATTGGATTCTTCTTCTTTTTCAAGCTCCTTGAGATGATTCATTAAATTGTCAATTTGCATTCAATCTGGTTTTTCAATATAGTCATTTAAAGTGATAAATTTTCCTCTTTGGACTTTTTTTTGCATGATCTCATAGGTATTGACAGCTTGTGGCTGCACTGTCATATCATTCAAAGAATCTGATTTCCTTCTTTATCTTTTCCTTGACCCAAATGTTATTTAGATAAAAGTTATTTGTTTCCATGACTTTGTGTGGGGATAAAAGTTTCTGTTGGAGTTGCATTCTACTTTTAATCCTATTCTGGTCCAAAAATACATAAGATATCATTTCTATTTTTTTAATATGTTTAACCTTGATTTGTAGCCATGAATGTGATCAATTTTGGAGAATGATCCATGAGCTGATAAGAAGGATGTATACTCAGTATAACTGGGGTGGAGTGTTCTGTATATGTCGCTTAAGCTCATTGCTTCTAGAGTCATGGTTAAGTCCACTGTTCCTTTGTTTAGTATCTTCTTAACAATCTGTCCATCTCTGTCATCTAATCTATTGATGAGACTCTCTACTCTTTGACTTCAAAGAGTTCAAGTGCCCAGTATTATTGTGTTGAGGAATATAAAATTAAGGTAAAATCCACTAACATAAACATCACTTTTAATCCTCTTTAAAGTGTGCGGCCCAGGACCTTTAATGCATTCATAGTGCTGGGCAGCTGTCACCACTCCTAGGTACAAAGCTTTTTTGTCATCTAAGAAGGACACCAGCAACAGCCAGTTTTCTTCTCCAGCCCCCTTCAGCCCTGGACAGTGGCAGATGAGCTTGCTGTGCATGGGCCTGGCCATTCGCATACTTTTTGTCCCTGCAGTCACACATTTCTGGTCTTCTGTGTCTGACTTCTTTTACTTAAAATGTTGTGTTGCATTTCCACTCATTTCATAGAATGCACAAGTACATCATTCTTTTTTTGGTGAAAAATAGTCCTTTATGTGGTTACAGTACATCAGTGGTTCTCAACCTTCCTAGTTCTGTGACCCTTTAGCACACTTCCTCCTGTTGTGGTGCCCTCCAACCATAAAATTATTTTTGTTGCTACTTCATAATTATAATTTTGCTAGTGTTATGAATCATAATGTAATTTCTGATATGCAGAATGTATTTAGGTGACCCCTGTAAAAAGGTCGTTTGACCCACAAAGGGATCGTGACCCACAAGTTGAGAATGGCTGCACTACATTTAGTGATTCCGTTCTTCAGTGGATAGACACTTGAGTTGTTTCTACAAGGAGGATATTAGGAATAGTGCTCCTAAGAATATCCATGCACAAGTTTTAATTTTAACACACACGTTCAAAACTTGTGATACATGGTGAGAAACACGATTCCAGCTGTTGCAGGAAATGTCAGGCTGTCACTTTCAAGGTTCTACCTCTTCATATTCTCAGCAGCATTTGTGAGATTTCCAATTTCCAGTATCTCCACGTCTTCACCAGAACTTATTACCATTTTATTTGATCACAACTGTTATTGGTTACATCTATGTAATCAGCTCTCTACCAAGCAATGCTGTCTCTCCTCTATACTTCTCAAGTTATAAATGGAGACAAGTCTTGACAGTCCCCAAATGTGAAGTATAAGGGGACCCATGAACAGGTGTGCTAGGCATCCATATACTCACTAGAGATTTATGCTACATTTAGACAGAATCTGGGCAACATGTGGGAATGAGAAAAGAGTGGAAAGAATATGAAGTTAGAGTAGGCAAAATCTGTCAACATGGTGTCACTAAGCAAAGATTCATCATTTAATGTTGATGGAAACTTACAAAGGGTTCAGCAATATAAATTTGTTGTTTATCTATTAATATCTCCAAACATGAGTTATGACCTATTTTCTCTGTGTGGTCACTGAAGCATCTGCTCCTTCAGTTTGGCAGTTCTCTGTGATTTAGCGGACCTGTTCTTCAGTTCTTACAGCCAAAAAGAACTGCTCTCCATGCTTTGCAAATTAGCTCTGTGAAGAGACATCCTCCAAAAGTCTGCCATGTCATGTAAAATTTTGTTCAGCTTTTACTTCCTCTTACATGTACCAGGGCTCCAAACCCATCCTAGGGAAGACAAGTGGAAAAGTACATTGACCCTAAATAAGCCTTCATGGTGGAACATGTCCATGGAGCCAGTTGGAAGAAAAGAGGCCTCTTGACAACTGGGAATAAGGACATTAAACACCAAGAGTAAATTCTGGTCCTGCTAGAAGTGGTTGTCCAACCAAATGCCCTGGACACAAAGATGACTCATCAGTCACTGAAAGTGACCAGCAGCAGATAAAGCTGAAAAATGGTTATGGGAGAGGCCCAGAGGCCATCATGACCCATGTAGATTTATTAGACTTTAAACCTCATTACATCAGGCAAGATGAAAAACAGGCCCAAGATGGCGGATTCGGGTAGATAGATTCCAGCTTCTTCTGGAAGACTGATGCCTGTGGGATGGTCATGCTGCCCCAAACCAAGCCTTGGTCCACCCAATTCCATACATATCCATGGAGGAACATGATGTGGAAGAGAAGACTTACAGACCTGGTGCAACCACATGTCTGGCCCCACCTTCAAAAGACATTCAGAACATCACAGAGGCGCTCTCTATGTGCTAAAAAATAAAACCAAGACAGACGTGACCCTCCTAACATGGAGGTAACATGCAAAGGGCTGCATCCTTTCTAAGACTGTCAAGTGAACTTCACCCCAGTGGCCAAGGCTGCTGGAAACCACAGGTCCTCCTGGTGCACAGTGATACCCTTTCAGAACAGCTCCAGCCATATTCCACCACATCTGGAAAACTCACAGAAGTGAACAAGGTTTTACTAAAGAAAATAATTCCCAGACCCAGACTTCCAACCTCCACACAAATGACAAACCCTTCCTTTATTTCAGAAATCAATAAAATGGTAACTGTAGCACTGAAGATCAAATGGAAACTGGACTCCTCTCAGAGACGAGAGTCAACAGGAAAAGAAAAAAATGAACCACACTTCAGAGAAAGCAGCAGCAAACCTCTGAAGGAGGCAGATCTGAGTTGGGGTGAATTTTATTCATGAGTCAGGGCAGCAAACCACAGTGAACTAGTATTGAGCCCTTTGAAATTGTACATGAGAGACACTTCCAACCCCTTTGCCAGGAATTCTAGACTTTGGCTTCTCACGTGGCTCCGGCATTGGCCAGGATGGACAACTGAGCAGTTGTGACTAGCTCTGCACCGCTTTGCTCCCTCCAGGTCTGCTTGTCTCACCAGGGAAATGATACCTTCACCAATCGTTTCCCTCCTTCATCCAGGGAACAAGGTGCTCCCAAACCTGAGAAGACCACAGGACAGAGAAGTTCACTGGCCCCTATGATGGCCTGGGACCACTTATTTATTAGTCTAAGTCTCAGAGGTAAACCTTGCATCCATTATGCAGAACCACCTGCTTGGTCATCTGAACCAAAGAAAGGTTTCAAGTTATTGCCCAAATACCCTGTTAGATAAGTAGTGTTTGCTCTGATATTTTCCTAGAAGATGCAAGCCCTGCTCACCCTCCAGCCTGAAGCCTGTTCCTTCCACCTGTTGTGGTCACTACTAAGCTATTCTTACTGTGGATACAGCAGTGAGAGCTGGTTACAGAGATGCTCTTGCTGGGTTGGCCATTTACCTCTCTCTAGCACCTCTAGTCTACCCTGGTGAGTATCTCATACATCAGGGAAAGATTTACAATATCCACAAGTTTTCTTAAGAGACCTTATATGAGAAGTCCGTGATAGAGGAGACAGTACAGCACCTTATGGTCTATAAGCAAAACCCTCAGTGACGCTGGACATGGGAAAATAATTTGGTATCCAAAATGGGGATTGAGGGCTAGCCACTACCTTGGTAATCACAAATTGGAAAATCCATGCTAAAAATTCCTAAAACTCCCATTTTAAAGGCGGTTTCCTCCAGGACCAAGGGGATTTATCCCAATGACAGAATCAACAGTACAATTAATTCAGAGGACCACCTTGTGCTGGGAACAACAAAATACTGCCTATGACTTGTGGCCAAATAAAGCCTGGGGGCATTGGCTGTTCTGCAAACACTGCCAACATTATATTATTACAGTATTGTTATATTACAATACTGCACAGTATTTGGTATTATGTTACAGCAAATAGACTTGTCTGCCACTGACTGGCCCTGGACAGCTGGCTGAACTGGTGCACTCCTGCTGGGACAAAGGCCATGTGGCACAAAGTCCTGCACTTGGTCATCATCTGAATATATAGACGTTGCATTTTGGGCCTTCCGTGGGTGCAAGGACAAAGAGGACAAGTAACGGAGGAAACAGAGGAGCCTGCTACTCTGTCCACTCCGCTCTCAGGTGGACCAGGTCTGCTTCCCACACGTGCCATCCTGCAGCTTCAATCTCTCTCCTGTCCCTAGGCCTAGAGCATAACTTGGCAGGCAGAAGCCCTCTTCAGCAGACTTAGGAACAGCTTTCCCGTGTCCCTCATTCATGCTGAAATGTCCCACCAGAAAAAGCCACATCACAAAACTGTGTGGCATAGATAACCCAACAGCTTCCCAGGGAGGAACTTGAGCTGTCATCCAAATTGAATATTGTGCACTTATTCCAGACAACTCAGGACATGTCTCCCAGGCCTGAAAAGATTTTCACAAATAGACTATAGCCAAGCCACACCCTACACTGTCATTAGATCTAGGCCTTGTGTCCTAGTTCCTCTTGGTGTCATCTTGGTGGAGGACACTGCTTGTAACTCTAGCTATAATCACAGGGACTGCCACTGTCTTTCGCTGTGCCTTCTGCATGGGCAGGCAGGACAAACTTTCCAAAAAGTTCCTGAGTCCCTCAACTGTACTTTAGCAAGTCACCCCTTAAGCCCTAGCATTCAACATTACTCCCAATCTAAGCAAATCAATTCCATTCCCAGGGTCCCTACCTTCACCTTCCTTCAGCAGTGGGTAGTCAGAACAGATGTGTGACCATGTTCCAAAGACCTTGGGTGAAGGTGACAGAGGAGAGTTCTGGACACTGCTTTGTTTCTCAGTGCCACACGGTGAGATGTCCCTGCCCATTTCCTGCTGTGAATATCGAGCTTGTTCCCACAGGCCACCCCCTGCACAAGTTTCCTTTTACTAGTTATGTGCTTGTCCAGAGGCTGGGTTTTGAAAAAATCAACACCCCACCAGCAGAGTATTTTGAGGACACAGTTACTCTGCAGATAACAGCCTTGGAGCTGAATTGGCCCACTCTAAGGAACAGTTCAGCACCGTCATCAGGACGAGTCACGCTAACCAGCAGCTCCTGCCACTGCTTCACATGCTTCCCACCAAAGTCCCTTTTGCCCACCCTTCCCTCAGAGCAAGACTTGAAAATGGTTTCTGTGAGGCAACCCTTGGCCATTCCCCCACTGCCACTCTGGGATGATGTCACTGTCCTTTCCTGACCCTCATCCTTGTCTTTTTCCTTTGCAAGCTGGAGAAGCAGAGCCCAAGCTCAGTTGCACGCCTGTCCCAACCTCCCCCTACCCCAATCTCAGGTCTCACTTTTTGGGGTTGGGGCAGCCATTTTCCAGCCTGAAGTGTACTCTTGCCTTACAAACCCTGGCTTGGAAGCCATCAACGACTTTAGGTTTTAAACATCAGATGGCTGCCCTCCCTGCTTGGTGCCCTGAAATAAAGTCTCCTTACTACTCCAAAATCCAGTCCCAGTGTGTGGCTTTGATGCTGGTTGGGGTCCTGGTTCCTGAACCCTAGTCATCTTGCTTTGATTACTTTAAAAATTACAGCTCAATAATAGAGTAAGTAAGCAAATCAAAATGAAGCCAAGGATATAATTAGAAATACTGCTAAGAACAATGTATGGTGGCTGATAAGCACAAGAAAAAGGCTCAGCACCTTTAGAAAATAAGGAGGAATGTAAAATATAATGACATGTGTCACATCACTGCCACTGGCCATGATAGAAAGATCTCTAATAAGAAGTGCTTGCCATAGTGTGACAAAATTGGAACCCTCATCCATTGCTGGTGGGAATAGGAAATGGTGCAGCTGACATGGAAACCAGTCCAGCAATTCCTCCGAAGGAGGGACATACAGGAAACAAAAGATCCAGTAGTCCAATGTAAAGGAAGACAACCTAGAGTAATTAAAATATGTCCAACAAAGCTTGTACTTGATGCTAATAAACAACATTTTCATAAAGGCCAAAAATGGAATAAAATCAATGTCCATCAATTGGAGAATGAACACAAAGTTTATATCCATACAATGGAATGCTAGTTGGAAAGAAAAAGGAATGAAATCTGAATATAAGGGACACTGTGTATGTAAACATTCACCTAAGTGGAAAATCCCCATCATGAAAGACCACATGTTTCTGATTATATTTATCGAATTGTCCATAAAAGCAAATCTATAGACACATACTTTAGATTCGTGTTGCCTGGGGTAGGGGGAAGAAAAATGCAGAGCAGGGAGGCACCAGCTACAGAGCACAGGGCCTCTCTCAGGGAGACAGGGCTGCTGGCAGTAGTGAGGCACAGCTCTGCAAATGTACTAAACACATTGAACTCTAAACAGTGATAAGTCAATCATATTACATATACAATAAATATTGAAACATGTTTTGTTTTACAAAAACGTTTTTGACCAGATATTCAAGAAACACTAACCAGCTGTGTAATTACTGCATTTTGATGTCAAGGGACTGCAGACCCAGGAGTCTATCACTTGCCTACACTTCGGACACTACATAAAGTGTCTTACATAAGACAGGCGACTTGCACATGCAAGGTCATCAAAATTAGCAGCATTGTACAAATTATAAACATAAAGGGACATTAAACACACTTGAGCAAGTATGAGGTCATCTAACTTTGGTTTGTCCACCAGCCAACAACTGTTCAGGTCATGTACTTACTTTTAAGTGTATGAGTTAAACTTTAACTTGATTGGTTTATCCTGGGGTATAAGAATAAGAAATGTCAGACAGAAACAACTGAAAAAGAGTCATCTCTCTGACCAGGATGGCTGTGAAATGGACTGCGGCTTTTCTTCTCCTACAGCTGAGCTGTTGCTTCAGCTCTGGAATGTGTGGAAAGGTGCTGGTGTGGCCCACGGAATACAGCCACTGGATCAACATAAAGACCATCCTGGATGAACTTGTCCAGAGAGGCCATGAGGTGACTGTGCTGGCATCTTCAGCTTCCATTCTCGTTGATCCCAGCAAAACATCTGCTATTAAATTTGAAGTTTATCCTACATCTCTAACAAAAGATGACTTTGAGGGTCTTTTTGTCAAAATGGTCAATGAATGGATATATGATATTCCAAAGGATTCATTTTGGACACATTTTTCACAAGTAGAAAAACTCACATGGAAATATTCTGAATGTGTTCAAAAGCTCTGTGAAGATGTAGTTTTCAATAAGAAACTCATGAAGAAGCTACAGGATGCAAAATTTGATGTTGTTCTTGCAGATGCCGTTAGTCCCTGTGGGGAGCTGCTGGCCGAGATACTTAAAACCCCCCTGGTGTACAGTCTGCGCTTCTCTCCTGGATACTCCTTTGAGAAGCACAGTGGAGGACTTCCCTTCCCTCCTTCCTACGTTCCTGTTATTTTGTCAGAATTAAGTGATCGTATGACATTCATGGAGAGGGTGAAAAATATGATATATGTGCTTTACTTTGACTTTTGGTTCCAAACATTTAATATGAAGAAGTGGGATCGGTTTTACAGTGAAGTTCTTGGTGAGTGACGTTTTTACTGGTGGATGCTAATTCCCACCTTTCTAGGTGCCTTGGAAGGTGAGCTTGTATGACTATGAAGGCAGACAAGTGTGTATTTTGTAAAAGAAAGGAAGAAATGTAAATATAAGATGAAATATCAATCTCACAAATATGAAGGAAATATGAAAATAGTATAGAATCAGAACTTTGTGGTCATCACTTCTATAGACACTCCCTATATACATAAATGTGCAAATTAAAACACTTAGAGTTTCTTTACACAATCCTGTGTCTACTTCACTATTCTTTTTTTTGTCTCAAATAAAAGTTCATAAAAGCATGAAGAAACATCTTGATGAAAGCAGGTATGTGTAATGAGGAGTTACACATTATTTTAATTCAACTATCACTGAAGTATTAAGGAAGTTGTTTCTCTTTGTTTAACTTAGTTTTCTTACTTAGAAATCGCAATAGTTTCCCATATGATTAGAAAGATCCCCTCACCTTTAGAGGTGGCTGTATCTCAGAAACAGAAATCTAAAATTTGAGTTTCCAGTGTGTCTACTTCTTTCACTTAAGGCTGGAGATTATCTGTTTTAGGCCTAAAATACTATTAACATGTGAACACCCAAGCTTTTGTCTATGAGTGGGAACAAAAATTATCCATTTCTAAAACTTTTGAAAATCTCCTCTATTTGCAAATGTATCTATTTTTAAAATACTAATATCATTTCAGATCTTTACCCAAACCAGAACGAGGAGTAGGTACAAGGATCTCAACCATATATTCAAAAAACTCTAGATATACTTGGAGAACCAAAGATCATGAGACTGCCTTGAGAAATTGTAGAAACTAAATTGAGCACTCATTAGAAAGACGTTTTTATGATTTGGGTAGGATTCGTTGATAGTAGATGTCAAAGAATTGTTTATTGTATATTTGTTCATTTTGCACTTTTAGAAAACAACTAAATGCAAGGGTAATTCCATAGTGGCTCATTTTAATAATTATTGATAATTGTGACATTGGAGACACAGCCTTTCTGAAAAATTCTCTTAACACTTTCTTTTCCTTATATATATGTAAGAACAACTTATAGAGCACAGAGAAATTAAATCATGCCTATATATCAAGGTGTGCATATTTAGTTTAACCAAAACACTATATATATTGTTAACTACATTATTCCAATTTCTTTCAGAAAATTACTTTTATAATCTCACAACAACCCTCTTGCATCATCTACATTTGGTTTCTTTTATCCCTTTGGTTTCTTTATCAGGAAGACCCACGACTTTATATGAGATGATGGGGAAAGCTGAGATGTGGCTCATTCGAACCTACTGGGACTTTGAATTTCCTCGCCCACTCTTACCGAATGTTGAGTTTGTTGGAGGCCTCCACTGCAAACCTGCCAAACCACTA
>NW_003852586.1:2215101-2216982 GCF_000181295.1 Otolemur garnettii
GAAGGATTAATGGAAATTCTATGCACTCTAACCCTGTTAGTAGTAAAGGACCCTGTTCAACTCAAGGGAAGATGGTAGTGGCCCCAGGAGAGGGAAGACGGCAGGAGGAGGAGAACCAGGATGGTGACAGTGCAGCAGTCACCACCAGTAGCAATACCAGCCCCTGCTATCAACTTGCATCATGATTCACACTGAAGTCAACAGTTGTCACATCTGTTCTGTAATATATAAAGTAATTACTACCTCAGATTGCCTGCTTTTCCACTAAGTAGTAGATTCTCAGATAATGCCTAGGTATTTTTCAATAGTAAAACATTTGGCAAAATATGCCACATGTTTTAAAAATGTATACACCTCATGGTTTTACAATATACTTACACTGAGAAAAATTAACCAAGATGGGCAGATTCAATACTAGCAGCAAATATTCCTAAAATAAACAGTGGAAGTAATATACAATTACTTTTTTTATTGTTTGGCATTCACTGAGGGTACAAAGAATTTGGTTACACTGATTGCATTTGTTAGATAAAGTGGCTCTTATAATTGTGTCCCGCCCCCAACAGGTGTGCCACACACCATGACCCCCCACATCCCTCTCTACGCCCCACTCCCCACTCCCTCATTCCCATACCCCCCACCCTGTATTAGCTCAGCTAAACCCTTCATATTAGAATTAAGTACACTGGATTCTTCCTTCTCAATTCCCTAAGAAGAACGTGTTCTACCGCAATCCAGGTTAATAGGAAGGATGTAAAGTATCTACCTTTTTTAGTGGCCAAATAGTATCCCATGGTATACAGATACCACAGTTTATTAACCCGTTCCTGGGTTGGTGGGCATTTAGGGTGTTTCCACGTTTTGGGCCATTGTGAATTCAGCTGAGATAAACAGTCTATTGCAAATGTCTTTATGATAAAAGGACGTTTTTCTTCTGGGTAGATGCCCAGTAATGGGATTGCAGGATCAAATGGGAGGACTAATTTGAGTTCCTTGAGGATTCTCCATAGTTACATTTTTGAAAATAATTAGAATCTCATATTATACACATATTATGCCAATCTAATAATTTTACTCAAAAATAATTACTCCAAGACAGAGTTGGCCGGACTGGGGCTAAAGAGGCGCCTTGTCCTCCAGTCTCTGCTCCCCTCTGGTCCCCACCTCCTGTTCCGCCTTCCGACTTCCGCCTGCACCTGGCATAGGTCACACAGCCCCTTCAGCCATGCTGGCCCGGGGCTCCAGCACCAGCTCAGGTCACGCCCCGCTGTCCTACCCTGGAGGCCTCTAGCAGCCACCGCCATGGTGCCAACCTCTCCCCGCCCAACACGGTCAATGCTCAGGACCCGTTAGAGCCCCGCGCCTGCCTCTGCCCAGGGATTCCCTGCACACGAGTCTGGCGAGTCTGCATGGACGAAGCTCACACCAGTATTCCTGAGCTGGACAGTGAGGCAGCCATGTTACCTGTCTGTGATGGACATGAGGGGACGAAGTGGCCCTGTGTTGTGCCATATACCTTCCTGATATCATCAGATGTCAGAGGGTACACAGAAGGTGAGCTGCCCAAAGCTTTAGAAGATGCCTTCCCAGGATGGACGCCAAGCTGACCACGAAGGAAGCCAAACAGGGTGGACACAGATTGCAGAAGACCCACTGAGGATGAAGATGAAAAAGCAAAAGCAGCCGAGGAAGGTGATGTGGACACAGAGGAGGCTGCGGGAGGAGCCTAAGACGACTGGTGAAGAGCCGCCGACTCGCCCAACTCCCCGCAAATCTGCAGCTCGGACAGGCGAGGATCATGGGGAGGTAGGACCTGGGGACCCATCTAAGGAAACTCCTCCACGGGAAAATGGCCCCACAGCCAAGGCCAACGCAGCCTTC
>NW_003852586.1:2217974-2219829 GCF_000181295.1 Otolemur garnettii
GTTTTGTCTTTCTCCTTTTTCCTTTGCAGTAGGTAGGAGGTGTGCAGGGGGACCTGGGGGGCTTTATTCAGCCCATTCCAAAGAGAGTTCCCCCTCTACACAGCAGCCTGGGAGCCTCTGCACCCCTGACAACCTCCTCCCTGTTCCCTGGGTACATCCAGGCTTTGTGCCTGTGCTCTGCTGTGTGGAGGGAAGGGCTGGAGGTTCTGGGTTTTCCTCTGGGAACACTTTATTTAAGGACATTCTATCTTACTGGCGGCTCCATGGCCCCAGCCACTTGCACCTCCTCTCTGTTGTATACATTCAATCAACACTCTTTTGTACCAATAAACAAAATCTAAATAAATAAATAAATAGTCAGCCCTAATGCAAGTTTAGTTGGAAATCCAGGGGCAAAATGATAAAGAGAACAAGATCA
Organism: Otolemur garnettii; assembly: GCF_000181295.1. NCBI lineage: Eukaryota > Metazoa > Chordata > Mammalia > Primates > Galagidae > Otolemur > Otolemur garnettii. The sequence continues at coordinate 2,218,393 of NW_003852586.1, forward strand.
TAATGTTTCTTCACTGGACAAAAAGGTACATCCAACAAGATTAAAATGTTCTACATACAGAAGAACCTCCCCAGCTGACCACCTCCCTGCACTGACCACCTCCTTAAATTGACCTCATTTTCACAGACTGGACATGCACCACACTTCATGTCAGCACAGTAGCCCTCACTCCTTATGGTGACCACGTCCATATGCTGACAGTTTCTGTCTGTCCCTTGGGTGGTCACTTACAGGGGTTCTACTGTATTTGTCACTTAAGTACCTTGAGTTACATGAACAAAAGTCAAAGCATAATGAAGGCACACTTTAACTTTAAGTGGGAATATCTCCGACATAGAGTGTGGTTTAAACTGATATCTTTTTTTACGCTTTCATACTGTTACAAAATTTCTGACATTGATCTTGTGTTATTGTCATAAATATATCACAAAATGAGATCAGTAATGAATCTGTAAAGACAGGTTGTGTTTATTCTGTACCCAATGAGTGAAGAACATTTCAGGGGCAGGGAACCAGTGAGACAAAACATTGAACTCAGGTTATATGGATGTGAGTTCAGGTACCTGGTTTGTACAAACATTTTGGTGCCTCATGTGTTATGTGGAATAGTAACACAGTAACTCTCCTATTAAGACTGATGTCCTTAGGTTAAAACTATATTTTTAAAATTAGGAATATTTGGGGGAAACAACAGTTTTATCAAGAACATTTACACCAATGATTTATATATGAAAGTTGATTTATTATGTTGAAGGAATGGATGTTACTTCACAGAGAAGAAAAAACAATATATGAATTTAATATGAAAGGAATAACATCAAAAATAAGTATATGATTTTGATGTAATATCCAGGAAATACTTGACTCTACATTTCTTTGGAGATTTCTTTGGTCTTTCTTGCTTATTTTAGGGAATTGTGGTGTTGCTATTGTTTGTTTTTCTGTGCTGAGAGAATCCACTGATTAATTTGGAAATATTCCTGTACAAAATGCATTTGAATTAAATGGCTCACACAGGAAACCACAAGTCATAATTTTATAATTCTCAATCAACTCCAAGCACACGTGCACCAGGATGTCCACACAGTCAGCATGGACAGCTCAGGACAGAGATGGGACCATGACAGGAGGGTCTAGGTGTCCCATGGGGGGCAGATGCTCTGTGTGGGACATGGTGAAGGGTTAGGACTGTCCATCCTGGCCAGTTGTAAGTAGCACATCAATTTAACAGTGTAAGGTCATGATAAGAATGCCTCCTGCCTAAATAATTTCCAAATAAATATGGTCATTCAAATCTGCTACTATATGCCCTGATTCCATATTACCAGTGGGGCACCTGGGCTATTGCACTGAAGTTCCAAACCACAATCTCATCATCCCAGATATCAGTGTGTCTTAATGTACCACATTTAAGTAAGTGTGTGTGTGTGTGTGTGT
>NW_003852586.1:2220191-2222148 GCF_000181295.1 Otolemur garnettii
CAAATAACTGCAATAGAAGCCTCCAATCACATAACACATGTTTCTTTCCATAAAGCTTTGTGATTAAGTCAGTTAAACATCAGCCCTTAATCTGACACTTCCTAATAGTATGGGCTTTTCTCTTCTAGACGTTTGTAAACATCCTTCCAACCATGTTCCTTGTGCTGATAAACATACATGTTTGTGATGGACACATTCTTTCTTCACAGGAGATAGAAGACTTCGTCCAGAGCTCTGGAGAAAATGGTGTTGTGGTGTTTTCTCTGGGGTCAATGGTCAGCAGCATGAAGGAAGAAAGGGCCAATGTGATTGCTGCAGCCCTTGCCCAGCTCCCACAAAAGGTTAGATAATTTGCCTACTGACAATTACTGAATGAGTCTGTCTGAAATGTTTACTGCTTGATAGCTAACAGGGCTCCTGAGGGCACTGTGCACCCTGAGATCTCATCAGAAGGAGGGAAATTTAGTACGTATCTACGCTAGCACAGTGATGGGAAGCAGGCCTTGAGAGAAGTCTGAGGTGCATTGCAGTCTAGGCTCCCATGTGATTGACCTTTTGTGCCTCCTACACATGTGGAACGGGCCTATTTGGGGTGCTGGTCAGGGAGCTGCTCAGAGAAAGATGGCCTGGCTGACCGGTCACCCTCCAGGTACCCACCTAACCAGGGAGATTCAGAGAAAGAGAAAAACTTGCCTGCCTTCCTGGTCACATGTAATGAAAATCGTGAAGATGGTGTCCTGCCCTAAGGCACGACCTGGGCATCTAATGTCACCTCCAGGCTGACACCTGTCCTGACTCAGAGAGGAGAAGGAAATAAAGGAGGAGCTGATCAAAAGGGGCCAGGAATGGGAGGGGATCAGATGACCCATAGAATACAGTAGGAACTTAATTACCCACATACACAATACACTTGTGGTCTGTGTGTGCTCAGGAATCATTTCTTAGTTTTCTGTCTGACAAAGACTTCTCACGATTTGTGTTACTTTTATGATGAAAACTTGATATTAACACTCCAATACCAAGTGGAAGTTAAATTTTCCTCAAGTCTATGATGATTACTTGGGAACTCTTCAATAGCCTTATTTTGGTACTGGGCATGGAAGTGGCTGTGTTATAGGAGATGGTATTAATCACTGCTGCAGTCTGTCAGCTACATGGTAACAGTCAAGCAAAGTTGAGCAAATATAATTTTAGATATTTTGAACAGGTGTCTTGTTATTCATAAACTTCCCACTGGCTCTGATTTTTTACAGTAAAAGAATTTCTAAGACTAGCAGTAGTGATAACGCTCTGAATCCTGGTGAAATGATACCACATCAACTCTTACTCAGGAGAAGTGTTTAGTGAGTGTGTCTGACAGTGTTATGGAAATTCTGAAGCTACATGGACATGTTTCTCTCAAGTAGCTGATTTTATGGATGTGGGTATTTTGCAAATCAGTAAATGGCAACCTCTAATGAAGTTACTTACGTAACAGGCAGATACCAACAAACTAATACTCAATACACTCAAAAGCTTGAGGTGACGTAGGGTGGCCTGAAAATTAAGTTCACAAACCTGCCCCTGAGCACTTACATTGGCGACACTGTACACACAACTCAGTAAGGCTTCCTGACCTGGACAGCAGAGTGTCACAATTGTGTTTGTGACAACATGTGACGGTGTCTTGCTGAGTAGGGCTCATTATTGTTGTTGCCTGTTTTTGTGAGTGGTTGGAAGGTTGAATTAGAGCAACAAAGAGGCATTTGTAACTTTCTTGTAAAACTTGGCAAGACTGGAAGTAAAATCAGGGACATGTTAGTCCAAGTTTATAGGGATAATGCCAAGGAAGAGAATGGCAGTCTACAAATGGATTAAAGTGTTTCTGAGGGGAAAGAGCGTCACTGATGAGGAGAGGTCATGGTAAACAGTACTGACCAGAACTGATGAAAACATTGCAATAAATTGTCAAATTGTG
>NW_003852586.1:2222208-2229558 GCF_000181295.1 Otolemur garnettii
TTTTTTTTTTACAGAATTCTATTAATTTTCTTTATTTTTGCACATTAAAAAATGAAACACACTATACAAATGGTTTTTCATAGCAGATTACACATGAGTCCATTCAGACTTGCTCTCAAATTGCTGCCAACATTACAAGTGCTACCTGGGATGAAAGCTGTTAATCAGGTAGCCAATGTATTGATTTAAATGCAGTAGCATGCAGCCCTCAGTGTGGAAGGTTCAGTTCCCCATAGTTCTTAAGTTAGGTTAAATAATGTTGGTATCCATATTTACAGACTTGAAATGTATCGATCCTGAGCAGTTCTGATGTAAATCTGAGACAACATGATGGGAATCTCCGTCTCAGTTTTAAAAAGGGAGGTCCAAATGGTGGCAGGCTGCCTGCTATGAACTTGAGTTGTTTTTATTCTTTCCATAATGAACTATTTGCTGCGAGTCACACAATCAGACCCTTCTAGAAGGGTTAAGCCAAGTAGCTGTAGGAAAATCTTAAATGAAAATCTTAGCCAATGAATCATGGCCTTTGCATGGTGACAAAGCACCAGCTCATGTGGCACTGACTGAGGGAGTTTTCAGCAGGTAACTAAATAACTGTACTGAAACATCCTCCCTACTCACCTGACCTGGCCCCCAGTGACTTTTTCTGCACTGGAAGATAAAGGAAATATTAAGAGGAAGACATTGGTTGACATTCAGGACATCAAAGGTAATATGACAACTGTTGATATGGCCATTCCAGAAAAAAAGCACATAAATCGCTGAGAAGGGTGGACTAAGCACTCATGTCAGTGCACAGCTTCCCAAGGGTAGTTCTTGGAAGGTGGCTGTGGTGATATTCAGCAATGGGGCAGGTAGCATGTTTGCTAGGATGAGTTCACAAACTTAATTGTCAGACCTCACATACTATAATTACCATGATTTGATTATTACACATTGTATGCCTGTATCAAAATATCACATGTACTCTGCATGTATGTACAACTATTATTATGTCCAAAATAATGAAAAATAAGACATTTAAAAGAACAAACTAATAATAACAGATTAATATTAGCTTTGGAGAATTGCAGCTAGTATAAAGAAAGAAATGTAGACCATTACTACTGTATTTCTTTTACCAGAATTTTATTGATGGGCAAATAATTTTTAAAATGCTTGAATTTACCAGTGTAGGAATCATTTGTGTAAGTTACTCAGAAGTTGTTAGATACCACATTGATCATGACAGTAGCACATGAATCCCGGTTATTCTATTTACCTAGAATTTGAGTCCTACTCTTGAGTTACCAGCCTTTTTTCTGATTTCTTCAACTGTATATGAAGGGGGTTAGATACAAGGCTGACAATCCCTTTAGAAAGCAAACTTGCCTTAATTTTGGATTTCTACTCATGGAATGATGTATTTTCTCCACCGGAACAGGTCCTGTGGAGATTTGATGGCAAGAAACCAGACACTTTGGGATCCAATACTCAGCTGTACAAATGGCTGCCCCAGAATGACCTTCTTGGTAAGATTTTTGGGAAAAAATATCGAATACGTGAGTAACAGCCAATTACCGTGATAGTCAGCCAATAGCTTAACATAAACAATATTTATGAAAACTCAAAAATAAAATCCAGCTGCTTTATACACATTTCTAGTCCTGGGGGGGAAAGAATAACCTGTAGCAGTTTGCATTTTCCTACACACACTCATATTTTTTACATCTGGAAACAAAGTGTCTATTTCAGCTCTTGTGGGTGTCTTGGTCTCTTACCTCCATTGGAGCAACTTTACCTTGACCTTCTCCCTACTCAGAGTCATTTTACATGACAGTGACCATCATAGTTCCTCTTCTTTTTCCAGAGACTCTGCATTGTCTGTGGAAAGGAATCCCCAGTCCCTACCATAAAGTGACATCACCTTCACAGAGGAGTGTGGCCTATCCTTGCTGTGACCTCAGCCCTGCTCCTGTCATACTCCCTGCTGCCTGGACACCTTGCATGTCAGATGCAATGACTGCACCATTTCCCTGAGAGAACAAGTGCTAATAAGCCTGACTCTGTCTTGTCTTTTCCTTTTCTTTGTCTTTGTACACTTCGTTTCTTTTATCTAGAATGTTCTTTTTCATTGTCCCTTGGTGATCTTGTGTCTGTCTTCCATTCTCAAGTCACACAGCATTTCCTACTTGCAGACTTCACTTCTCTCTCAAGCAAAAGTAGTTCCTTCTGCTTCTGAAATCTGAGAGCAGTTCTAGTGTAGGTTTGTGGGAGTCTGCTCTGCTATCTAGAAAACATTCCCCTTTCACTGTCCTATAATGTGACTTTCTCATCTTATTCCTGAGACGTGTAATGAATAATTTCGCTGATATTCACCCAACTGTAGGTCACCCCAAAACCAAGGCTTTTGTAACTCATGGTGGAGCCAACGGCATATATGAGGCCATCTACCACGGGGTCCCCATGCTGGGCATTCCTTTGTTTGGGGAACAAGCTGACAACATGGCTCACATGAGGGCCAAGGGAGCAGCTGTCACCTTGGACTTCACCACGATGTCCAGTGCTGATTTGCTCAGTGCTCTGAAGATGGTCATTAATGATCCCATGTGAGTAGCATGACTTTTTACTAGGTGGTATTTCTATATAGGTTCTCTTAATGAGATTAATTCATTAGTATATTTTTAGTAGATCAGTTTTGAAAACAATTTAAATTATCTTTATATTTTGAAATTATAAATTTTCTTGAATGTGAATGCTGTGAACCCCCTACTGTTTGGAAATTAAAAGCTAATAAATTATTCAATCAATCAGCAACTTGCTTTCATTTCCCACCAGGTACTTAGTTCACAGTTGCATTGAACCCAATAAACTTAATGGGAAACTAATTGGTACAGAAGTTTTCTATATAAAAATAACTTCAGATACACAAAGAAGTGTAAACAAGATGAATCTTTACAATTAAGACAGAATCCATAGTTAAAAGGAGTAATAAACTTTGAAATATTCAAAAATACTTTAATTCAATTCCTACAATTTCTTAATTTATTTCCTTTCTTTTATTCCAAAATGTATTTTTATACTGTTATTATTTTAATAGATTCAATAGTAGATATAATTTACATAGCATAAAATGTATGTATTCAAAAGGTAAAACTGAAATATACTTAGTATGTTTATGGAGTTATAATTTGAAAACCTCTGTACCACTCCAAGGAAATTTTGTAAGGCATAGCAATCTCCTCCTATAAACACCTAATCCCAAGAAATGCTAATTTATGTTTTCTCTATAGATTATTCTCTATAGGTATCACATATAGGAATCATACACTTTATGGTACATTAAAAATAGCTTTTTCACTAAGCATAATTTTTTTAGTTTTATTCATGTTGTGTGTACTAGAATTTTGTTCCCTTTTTATTATTATTGTTTGGGATTCATTCAGGTTACAAAGAATTAGGTTACACTGATTCCATTGATTAGATAAATTCCCTCTTATAATTGTGCCCCACCCCCAAGAAGTATGCCATATACCATAATCTCAAACCCACTCTCTCTTGCCCTCACCCCACTCCCTCATTCCCTTGCCCCCTCCCTTATATTAGCCCATCTATTGCCTTCCTAGTAGAACCAAAGTCATTGGATTCTTGATTCTCCATTCTTGTGATGCTTTACTAAGAAGAATGTGTTCTACCCCAATTCAGGTTAATAGGAGAAATGTAAAGTCTCCATATTTTTTAGTGGCTGAATAGTATTCCATGGTATACATATACCATAGCTTAATCTATTCCTGGGTTGGTGGGCATTTAAGCTGTTTCCACAATTTGGCAATTGTAAATTGAGCTGAGATGAACAGTTAGTGCTAGTGTCCTTCTGATAAAAATAATTATTTTTCTTCTGGGTAGATTTCAGGATCAAATGGGAGATCTAATTTAACTTCTTTGAGAATTCTTCATACTTCCTTCCAAAAAGGTTGTATGAGTTTGCAGTCCCACCAGCAATGCAAAAGTGTTCCCTTCTCCCCACATTTGCATGAACATCTGCTGCTTTGAGACTTTGTGATGTGGGCCATTCTCACTGGGGTTAGGTGATGTATCACAGTGGTTTTGATTTGCATTTCTCTGATAATTAGGGACGATGAGCATTTTTTCATATGTTTGTTAGCCATTCGTCTATCTTCTTTATCGAAAGTTCCATTGATCTCTCTTGCCAAGTGATAGAAGGGATTGTTGGCTCATTTTTTGCTGATTAAATTGAGTTGTCTGTAGATCCTAGTTATCAAGCTTTTGTTAGATTCATAACATGCAAATATCTCTTCCCATTCTGAAGGTTGTCTGTTTGCTTTGGTTCTTCTCTTTAGAAATTAAATGAAGCATAAACTTTTTCATGAATTTGATAAGATTAGCCAATAAACTTACTCTCAATAATGGAATCCTTTATTTCTCCTGCAGATATAAAGAGAATGCTGTGAGGTTGTCTAAAATTCACCATGACCAGCCAATGAAGCCCCTGGATCGAGCGGTCTTCTGGATCGAGTTCGTCATGCGCCACGGAGGAGCCAAGCACCTGCGGGTTGCAGCCCACGACCTCAGCTGGGCCCAGTACCACTCCCTGGACGTGATTGGCTTCCTGCTGGCCTGCGGGGCAGCTGTGATGTTCGTTATCACAAAGTGCTGTCTGCTCTGCTACCGGAAGTTTGCTACCCCAAGGAAGAAGGGGAAACAGGAGTAGCTGGGTCCCAGAACTGAAGCTGGGATCCTGACCTGTGGGTCTCCCGGGTGAATGCCAGCAAGAGGGGCGTTATGGAGATTCTCCTCCTCCTGGGACAAAACATCTTTCTCTACTTACCTGGTCAAGTCAGAATTTCCAGAGATTTAGTTCCTATTTGAAAGATAGAATTATCCCATGTTGAACATTGTTAAAAACTGGAAAATATAAAAATCATATAAGTTAAAATAGTATATGGATAAATGTATTGTTCTAATTCACAAATTATAGAAACAAATGTACTGAGCTTAGCTATATTTCACAAATTGTGTGTGGACAGAAGAACAGTAACAATTCCACTCACGGTATCAATACTCAGAATACTTTTATCTAGAGCAGAATTTTGTTGTTATAAGTATTACTCAAAAAACTATACAAAGATTAGTTTCTACATAAAGTCTCTCCTGGCTTTTGCTATTGTGAGACGGGTACTGCTGCTTTGCTCCCCCTGGGCATGCAGCCCCTGAACCTTCTTCTCTAGAAGACACCACGACACTCGCCTTCTTAGGACCTGAGGTGTTTCCCAGGGGACGTGTGTGCCTTAGAAATGCATCATCTCCTGTAAAACTGCTTTTTACAATTTTAATGTAAAATTGAACTAGCTTACAAACTATTTGGTTTCACAAACAAATTTTTCAGGCCATTTCCAAAGATTTTTCAGACTAGTTTCATTCCTATTTTCAGGCTTTTATACCAGATGTACAGTCTCAGTGTTAAGGTGTGATGACACAGATGTGCACACACAGGATAACGCAGCACTGTGAAGGGACTTGCTGAGCTTTCCATCTCTCTAAACATACATGATACACACATATCCATTTCTTTCACAATAGGACACAGCACCACTTAACTACCTAACAAATATGTTGTAAAATTCACTGTGTTTTTTGAAAACAGCTTGAAATGATGGCATTATTGTATATGGATCTGCTTTAGATGATCATGTAGAATTTCTCATTCTTTTCACAGAAGTCTTGTTTCATTTCTCCCATAACGCTGGAACAGAAACTTTTCTTCCTTTACAATTATTAAAAAATAGGATAATCATCATTTTTATGAACCTAAAATTGTTGTGTTTACCAATAGACAGTAAAAATGAAAGGAATAAAATAATTATGTGAAAAATAGTTAAATCAAATGTCAGTGGTTTCTAATATAATCGTCCTTAACCCATAAGTGAGGGACGTGCACAGTGTTCACAGTGGTGCAGGGTGACGAGAGCCTGGCTGTCTGTGGCAGGAAGTTCACAGTCACTCACACCTCACAACACATTTTCTCCAGACTCAGCACGACTCAAAAAATAAAAACATTGATTCTACAAAAATTATAGGAAGAGTTTCTAACAGAATAATCTATACATATCATCTTGTAATTGGCACATTTTTGTAGAAAAGAGAACTTATATAGAGGCACAGCTGTTGTTGTTTGATCATGCATCTAAACATGAATTAATTACATCAATCTTTACAACTCATGTAAGAAAATACTGGTTTCCACTGCGTAGTGAGAACCACTAAAAACACCTAGCCAAAAAGGCAGATGGTCCAATATAAAAACTGAGGGAGGATGTAGACAGGCAAGTAAAGTAAAAATCAACAATAACATAAAGAGGACAAAAGACACTGAGGTTCTGGGAAATAGAAATCATGTCAGTACATTTTAACCTGGAGAAAAATTGCAACCTCTACAAACCTGATAAAACAATTGTTTGTGGACAATGTGGAATCACATCACAAATAAAGTGTAAGTGTGCTGAGACAGGGACAGGCACACAGTTATCACAGACTCCAAAGCCCCCAGCACGCTGCTCAGAGGCAGGTGTGATGACAGAACAAGTTAGGACAGGTGGAAACCATGATGGGGAAGATGTGGGCACTTAACGGCCTTGTAGCTCATTATGCTTTATTCATAACGTGTCAGCGTGCTAAAAGAAACTCCAGCTACACTATGGAACTTCTAAGAGGCAATTTATAAATTATGGAAAGGGAAGGATTCCCAGTTTTAAAAAGTCACTGCTCCTTTCCATGAAATAACATGAAAATTCTTTCCTTAAGCTGATGCTGAAATAAAGAAATGAGAGGGGCTGCTCTCCTGCTGGGGAACCAGCCTCTGCTCTTTCTGTGAATAAGACCTTTCCCTTTCTCTGGGTACAAATTCTTTCTGCTTCACACTGTCCACTTGCTCTTGAATTATTTCTCACACAAAGTCAAGGACCCACTTGGACTCTGAGTGGATCCAGCATTGGGAACCATGAGTCTGTACCAATATCATCTCACACTGAGGTTCTATGGGAAGAAATCTGCCGTGCAGAGATCATCACACATGAGCACATGCATGAGCAGGATGATCTCGCCTGCTCTGTGGCTGTTGTTCATGACCACACATGCCTCCAAGAGGTGCATGACTGTCACCATTAAGAAAAAAGGCAGGATCACCACCTGTGGCACCGTGGTTACAAAGCCAGCCACATACACAGAAGTTGGCAGGTTTGGACCCGGCCAGGGCCAGCTAACCCAAGAGTTTGAGGTTGCTGTGAGCTGTTTTGCCATAGCCCTCTACCAGGGCAACATGGTGAGACTCTGCCTCAAAAAAGAAAGAAAGAA
>NW_003852586.1:2229620-2231950 GCF_000181295.1 Otolemur garnettii
AGAGAGAAAAAGACAAAAGGCCTGTTATAATCCATGTCACTGAGTGGTCTCCTTGTCCATTCAATTAGCAATAAATAATTTTAATAAAACTACAATAAAAATGAAGTCTAAAGTGAAATAACATATATGTAAACTTATATAAGAAACAATGGGAAAGAATACACAGAATTCCAGGAATGAGTATGTTAATTTTTACTGTATATTTTTTCTGTAGCATTTGACTTCTCACAATAATATTTTTATGTATTCATTGAATGGTATCAAATTTAATTTGTGAAACACATCAGTTCAAGTCAGGAAGATCTAAGATTCAATATCATATTAGTTGGTTAGTGTGACTCAGAAAACTTGAGTTGACCATGTTTCTGTCGTACCATCTCTTTTATTCATTTGGGGCCTGTTTTGAAGACATTCATTTCATGACAAAATATTTATTATTAATGATATTACATTATTTTTGACAATTTCAATAACTGCAAAAATCTAAATTCACACAACCTTTTGATTTTGGTTTAATGTCAGTATTTAGTTCAGTTACAGTGGCTTAGTGACCTCTAGTGTCCACTTTAAAAAGTGCTATTTTTGTTACATAGCCCAAATATTTTTACTACTATCCAATGAAGACATAACCATCCCTTTGAACTTTGTCCAGCACTGCAGCTATCTCAACAAAAAGAATGGAGAGAAAGTGATGCAGCTTAACTTCCCAGGCTCTGCAAGAAATGACAGCACATCCTCTCTCTGCCTCTGTATCTGCCTCTGAGCTTTTCTCTGTCTGTCTCTTCCCTCTCACTACAACTCACACCTTACGGACTCAGTCCAGATCCCTGTTCTGAACCTGAAATTCCCACAATAAAAGGCCACTTGTGGGAGAGACAAAAAGGTATGCCTGAGAGGTCCTAGTTCTTCCAGTCTTCCCGCTGTTTGAGTCTTTTGTGCCATCTCTAGATGCTGAGTGAGATTTCCAGATGATCACAGCCTCAGCCTCCACAAGAAAGTCACCTCCTTAGAGACCCTGCAGAGGAAACACACAGCTGAGCCCAGCTGACTCCAAGTCTGTGAGAGATGAGAGTTAAATAATTATTGTTCTGTTAAGGTCTTACATTTAAAGATGATTTGTTATGCAGTAGGAGCAATATTTCTACATTTTCAAATATATATTTGCAATAAAAACAAATATATCATCTACCTAAAATTGGAATTGTAATATTAAGTTTTAAGAATGACTGTAAGCCAGATAAAAGAATTATCACAGCACTGTTGAAATGACAGTGTCTATACTAGAATAAGCTAACTCCCAGGCACTTTAAAGGATAAAGTCATTGATGTTGGAAAGCACTCTACACAGTTGCATGTGTAACAAAATCTAACTTACACTAATTATTATCATTATTGAACACAAAAGTTTTCAAAATAATTTAATTAGTAGAATTCTGATGTGAAGCCAATTGGTCCCAGACTTTTCTTTTTGGGGAGATTTCGTATAGTTGATGCTATTTCAGTGATTGATAGAGGAAGGTGACGTGCTTCTGAGTATTGATCCATTTCCTTCATATTTTTCATATTTCTGAGAATAGAGTTTTCTGTAGTAATCATTGAGGATTTTTTGAATTTGTGAAGTGTCTGTTATTATTTCTCCTTTACCATTTCTGATTGACAATAGAGATTTTACTTTTCTGTTTCTGGTTAGGTTAGCTAAAGTTTTATCAATTTTATTAAACTTTTCAAAAATAAACATTTGTTTCATTGATCTTCTGAATGATTCTTTTGATTTCAATTTTATCTAATTCAGCCCTAATTTTAGTTATTTCTTTTCCTCTTTTCTTCTGCTGAGTTTGGAGTTGGAATATTTCTAATAAAAATGAAATAACACCACTTACTATTTCAATGTGTGGGAATTAAATTTATGATATAAACTAAAACTGATCAAGTATAACTTCTGGGCCAAATCTGGCCTCCCATTTAAAATCATTGAGATAAGAAGGTAAACAAAAGTCAGCACCTTAACCCCATGTGTGACCTGCTGGCCTGTAACACAATTGTGATGCTGAGTCACTGTCACCACTTCCTAGGTGAGAGCCCTTGCCACCCCGAAATGAGGCCTGTGCTTCTCAGGCAGTCGCCCCACCCCCTCTGTCCTCCAACCCTGGTATCCCGGGCTTATGTAGGCCCCTCACTGTAGCCTATAAGGTAGTGCAAAAAATAAAGCCCAATAAAATAAAAACTGCAAAGGCATACAGGTTTATAACGTCAGTGAGGTCATACAGGTTTATAACATCAGTGAGGTCATACAGGTTTATAACATCAGTCAGTTCATACAGGTTTATAAC
>NW_003852586.1:2232332-2235589 GCF_000181295.1 Otolemur garnettii
TTTATAACGTCAGTGAGGTCATACAGGTTTATAACGTCAGTGAGGTCATACAGGTTTATAACGTCAGTGAGGTCATACAGGTTTATAACATCAGTCAGTTCATACAGGTTTATAACATCGTCAGTCAGGCATGTGTTATTTTCTTTATTTCACTTGTTCCATTTATTCATAAGCAGCAATTCCCTGATTCTTAAAATGTTATTTTAATTCTCTAATTGCTCTCTGTTCAAATATATATGGAATTGCTATGATTTCTATTATTCCTGCTTTTCTCCAATTTGGTATTCAAGCCTCTCTCTTGAGAGTGGCCACAAGCCAGAGACAGCTGTAACAAAAGAGGAGGGAATTGGTTTCATTTGTCTGTGTCAGGCATAACAGTGAGGAAGTTAAATCAAAACATAAAACAGAAGAAATTTAAGACTCTCAAAGAGAACACAGAAGACAACAGGGAAAGTGATATGAAGTTCATCAGTAGCAGGAGCACAACCAGCAGCATAAGAAGGAGCAAGAGAGAGGCCTATGGGACGGGCCTTAGTGAAGGTCCCTGAGTGTCACCCCTTAGACTGTCCTGTGGGAGTTGGGGAATGTCCAGTTTAAGGAAAACAGAAAGAGATGGGGGACATTATTATATGAATCTTGTGGTGACCATTAGGTTATATCATGGCCATAACTAAGGCATTTGTTGGATTTTTGAGTCAGTGGGATGAGAGACAGGTGACCCACATCACAAACAACCTCATGAGGAAAAAAAGTTTTAACAAAGCCAAAGGACAGGGTAGGCAGTGAAGTGCCTAAAAATGGAAGCTGAGGAAGAAGCTATATTAAATAAAGTTATGTCAAGAAGGGAGAGGCAAGTTTTAGAAGAAAACATTGGCCCCATCCTTTCCTGAGTGGTGATGTGGGATGTGACATAAGCCAGCTCCCAGAGTAACAAAAACAATGAGTGAAAATCATTCCAAAACAGATATTAAAACTAAAAATTGTCCTCATGACATAAAGGAAAAAGAAATAAACCTACAGTGATTCAAGAAAATCTGCTAAGTGGGTAAAAACAGTAAGGACCTGTGGTGTTTACTCTCTGACATGTCCCTGCCCCACCATCACAGCTCAGAGTGACTCAATGGACTCTGTACCCAGGTACCTGAAGAGAAGACCCCAGGGCTTCTACCCCCATCACTGTCTCAGAGGGAGATAATATACTATGGGCACGGAAAAGCTTCCTGAATTTTTGACACAAGTTCCATAACTATGTCTTACAGACACTAAATCTTAGGCAAGTTAGGTCAAAATTGGTCTTCTTCAACCAAACAATAGTTATAAGACAGAGGTTTTATTCTGCAACAGCACATGGAGAAAGCAGGGTTCCAAATACCTGTACCCTCAGCTTGTTAGTGGCCTAGAGGTTTCATGACACAAGCAGCCAATTAATAACAGGTGCTGGTCCCTAATCTGAGTGTATGGAGAACACTCAGAGAGAAGTGTATCCCCTTTCCAGCCCCCAGCTCTGCCTCACAGGGTTACGGATACGCCCAATGAGAGATACAGGCCACAGCCAGACAAAGAGGTACAAGGTGGGGAAAGAGACACCAGCCCCCTGGTCCAACTCCTTTCTGACTCCACAGAGCACCAGAGCAAGCCACATTTGAGCAGCCAGTAGAACTCTGCTATCTAGTTGCTGGAGACCTTTCAAATTCTCCCACCTAAAATTGGTACTGACTGCATCAATTGGTTTCTAACTCCTGACCTGGGCCAAAAGAGGTTCCCAGAGCCTTAGACTGTAATACTCTATGGGTCCTTTGCAAAGCTGTACAGGAAAAAGCTACAGTCATCTTTGGAAAAGGGCTAGTTAACCACAACTCCAGAAGCCCCCAATCCAATTTCAACTTACTTGTCTATCTAGCCAAACAGTGAAAAATAATCATGTGGTGGAATCAGAGGAAAAACTCTGGCAACAGGAATAATCAGAGTAGATCAACTCCCCCAAGGAGTGACAAAAGAGACACACCAGATCATCCTATTCATACAAATGGCTGAGATGTCAGAAATTGAGTTCAGAATTCAAATTGCAAATAAAATTAACAGAATGGAGGTAAAAGTTGGGATTAGAAATTCAAGGAGCGTTTCAAATTTGTCTCATGAACTCAATGAATTCAAAGATAAAATCAACAAAGATTTTGACACATAGAGACAAGAACTTGCAGCCCTCAAAGATCTGAGAAATGCAGTAAAATCCCTCAGTAACAGAATGGAGCAGGCAGAAGAAAGGATCTCTGACATTGAAGACAAAGATCTTGAACACTCCCAAATGCTCAAAGAGTAAGAGAGGTGGAGAATAAAAACAGACCATCCCCTGAGAGAATTGTGGGACCATTCCAAAAGACCATTCCTTGGTCCTTTACCAAGGAAATTGAAAAATTTTCCAAGGTAAAATAAAGTAACTGGAGTCGATATAACCTAGAAAAATAAAATCTTCTTTATTCTGACATTTATAGATCCCTTTAGGTAGTGTCTACAGTTAAGTATAAAACCCAAAGTCACCCAGTTATCAAGTCATTCACAGGTACAAATATATCCCACTGAGTCATTCTATTCTTGACTTTTTTTTTTTTTCCTGAAACAGTTTCTCTCTGTGTGACCTTCCTGGGCTGGTGCAGTGGCATCATCACCCTTCACCACCACCTCAGACTCCGGGGTTCAAGTGATCCTCCTGCCTCAGCCTCCCAAATAGATGAGACTACAGGTGCATGACACCACACCAGGTAACATTTTTTTAAGAGACAGAGTCTCAGTTTGCTTGGGTTGGTCTTGAAGTCCTGCCCACAAGTCATCTTCATGCCTCTGCCTACCAGAGTGTCAGGATTGCAGACATGGGCTACTATGCCCAGCCAAATTCCTTATTCTTAAGTAGAAAAAGATAACCAACACTTGAGAAAAGCAAATAAAATAACAAGAGTAAAGTGAAGATGAATGAACACCTGGGCATATGCACACATACGCACCAGAATAAAGAGATATAGTCAGCAAGCAAAAAGAATTTTTAAAAATAATAGGCATAACTTTGTAAGAAACCTCAGAGATAGTTAAAAATATTTCATCTATCAAGAATAATATTCAGCAAAAGTACAACAATAAGGGAAAATGTGAGAGCTCTTTCGGGCCCCTCTTGGGTGTTTCTAGCCTGCTGTGCTCTCTGTCCTCTGCCGTGGGTCTATAACCTTCTGCACTAGGGCTCCTCTAACACTTCATAGGAACCGTGG
>NW_003852586.1:2236215-2239366 GCF_000181295.1 Otolemur garnettii
CGTGGAACCCCAGACGTCACCCAGCTCTTCGCGTGGAACCCCGGACCTCACCCAGCACTTCGCATGGAACCCTGGACCTCACCCAGCGCTTCACATGGAACCCTGGACCTCACCCAGCGCTTCACATGGAACCCTGGACCTCACCCAGTGCTCACTCACACGCGCCCGACCCAGCAGTGTGAGAAACAGGCACTGCAGATACCTGTCCACTTGCGTCCATGCACCCCCCGCTGGCTCCTGGTGGGCCTGGGTCCCAGCAGCTCACAGCCATGACTGGTTGGTGACTCTGCTTTACTGACTTTGCTCCCTCCCGTTTTACTCTTCCCTGTCCCCTACTCCTGGACCCTCAAGTCATTTCCCAAACTGTAGTGCTGTAATCCTCATCTCAGTCTCTGCTTTCTAAGGGAAAAACAGACTGTGGCAGCTTGTGCCTCAGTGGCTCTAAAAAGCATCTGGGAAGTAGATAACTCACCAATAATTGGGAAAAGCAATCTGAAGCCAGTAATACATGAGAGGGGTCATGTGGGGTCAGAATTGATCCAGCTTATGAGACTGATGAGGGAAAGGGAAATTGAGATGTGGTACACTGAATGATGAAGCATTTAATTATGACCAGCATAAAAAGAGGGGAAGTTTATAGAGGGAGGTGACTGCTAACAGTTTTAGAGGCCTTGTAAATATAAAAAGAAGGTTTAGTATAAAGAAATGTCTAATCAAAATATGCAGTGCATGTCATAATTTCTCCTCTGCAGTCTTCAAAGAAACTTCTGCAGCAGCAGAAAAATCAGGATTAGGATGTGGGTGTAAAGGTAGCAGAGGTACCAGGGAATGATTCTCATAGGCTCTGCAGCCTCTGTGTGGAGTCAGGGCCCAGGAGGAAAAGAACAGGAGGATGAGGATTTGAGTTAGAGAATAAGCCTGAAACTGGAAATGTCGTATTCCCCTGGAATCTGGAAATAAGTAATGCACTTTGCTTTAATGTGAATCCAGTCTCAGTATCACTTTTTTGCTAAAAGCATGGAGATACTTCCTTCTGCCATCGTAAGTCATTTCCCAGCCCTAGAGTCTGTGAAGCAGCATGTGGGCTGGAGTAGCACCTCATCGCACAGCCAGAAATTCAATACAGCTTTGGGTTTCCTCAGAACTTAACTACTAATAGCCTACTGTTCACCACAATTTAAATGTCCCAAAAATGAGCTATGTGTTAGAAGCTACATTCCGGGTGAGGTGGCCAAGAATGATTTCCTATCTTCAACCCAGCCATAGCCAGAATGCAGAGAATTTACTAAGGCTCAGACCACTGAGAATACTGAGAGCCAAACTGTCCTCACCTCATTCATAAAGTGCAAAGCGAGAGGAAACTTGTCCTGTGCCCTGAACTTTTGCTCAAAGATCAACTCACAATTAAGACAAATTAATAAGAGAAAAGATTTGTTTACCATTTAAACAGAGAAAAAACACAGCATGATAACCCAAGTCCATCTTGCCTTTAAGATGGGAAGGAAGAATTGAGGAACACATAGGGATAAATAGTTGCTGGAAGATTGAAGGGATGGGGAAAATAGATAAACTTGTAATCAATCTGAAAACTGGTATTATGTAACAAAAGATTTGGACCTAGTCTGCTGCGTTCTTGACCTTCATTCCTACAATATACTGAGATAACAGGAAGGGAAAGGAAAGTTAATTGTCTCATCCTCTCTGACCTTCTGATCAGATCAGTCTGTCTATGCAGATAGAGGGAAAGCCCCGTCTGATGTTTCTTGATCTTGCATGGCCTTAAATTCAAAGTATTCTTTACAGTGGGGAGTCATATTTTGGGGTAAGTTTCCTGAGATTCTTTAATATGAAAGGCAAAGTAAAAGTAGAGCCAGAACCTTACTGGTAAATTATTTTAGTAGAAATATCACTTACGGGAAAGTATGTTGCTGTCCCACTGCAGGGACCAAGAGAAAGCTTTGCCCGTCATCCTCTGAGGGTTTACTGAAAATGAAAAGACAAGAGAGAGATTCCTGGAAAACACAACCACAAATCTATTTTAATATGCTTAAGATAAAGAAATTGCAGGAGAATGATTACCCAATAACTCAGTGAAGCCCACATGCTTCTCTATTCTTACTCATACGAACAGAGATGAAAGAAATGTAGGAGCAAATGATTTTTAAGTGGAGAGAAGTTCACCAAGAAGGCAGAAATTACAGGTTATTCTTTTAGAAAATTAAGTGGCACTAGAGAACAACTTATGGTTTAACTCCAAGTTTGTCAGGTTTCTCTGGATTTTACTTGTGGTCCTTAATTTCTAGTCTCTTCTTCTGCAATATGAGTTTTTAACTAATCTGTAGTAGATAAAATTGCAGAGAAGAAATTAAAGGGAGTTGTGTTTCTCTTTGGTGAGTCCCGTTGTGACAGAGATAAGGGAGCTTAAGTAACTCTAGGTCACAGAAGATAAGCTTAGCAGCTGCTTCAGGAGAAAATGAAATAAAAAGAGAGATAAATGCATCCAATCAGTTCAAGAATTCTTCAGTGACACATAGCATGAAGAAGGTCAAGGTTGAGAAACAATTAAAAACAAGATAGCTTGGCGAGTAAAGCAGATAATTGGGAGGAAACTAATGAAAACTTTTAAAAATAAACACATGTTTTAATCAGATCAGTGGCAATTCCTAGTGTTCACACACTAGGTGATTCCTGTTGAGGGCTCAGCAGGTCAACCAGGAAAGCAGAGGACTTGGTGGCATCTCTGCTGATGATCCTGTTCCTTCCTTTATTTATACATTCAATTCTATTTTATTTCATCTAATCAACATTACGTTATATAGTTGGAGAATGCATCAGTGATTTTAGTAGTATTTAATTCTTTTTATATTCATCTGCCTAAACTTACCTTAGTATTGCATTATGTCAGGAATTCTTTCACCTTTGAACATTTGAGTTGTGATTATTTTAAAATCTTAATATTTGATTTTCTTCCTATTTCTGTAATCCTTGGGAGCAAATATTTTTTGTGTATTTTGCTATTACCTTGAACTTGTCCTGAGTTAATCTTCAACAGATTCCAATTTCTGCATACATTCCTCCTGTCCTGTGTTGTGAAATCATCCCTTCATCATGGTTTGTTGATTGCCTCTCCTGGAGCCCAGGAA
The DNA here is from genome assembly GCF_000181295.1 of Otolemur garnettii. NCBI lineage: Eukaryota > Metazoa > Chordata > Mammalia > Primates > Galagidae > Otolemur > Otolemur garnettii. Next base: position 2,239,359 of record NW_003852586.1, read on the forward strand.
GCTTTCCA
>NW_003852586.1:2239419-2242294 GCF_000181295.1 Otolemur garnettii
AGAGAAGAGGGAACTCTTGCAGATTGTTGGTGGAAATGTAAATTAGTATAGCAATTATGGAAAATGTATGGGGGTTACTCAAAAAACTAAAAATAGAACTACCATATGATTCAGCAATTCTACTTCTGAGAATATATCTGAAAGAACTGAAATTAAAATGACAAAAAGTACCTGTACTCCAATGTTCACTAAAGCATTATTTACAACAACCAAGGTATGAAATAACCCTAAGCATTCCTCAACTATGACTCGACATAAATCATGAGAAACACATGGGTGATGTCCTGAGACATTACTGAATTTCCTCATCCTGTCTAAGAGACTGAGGAGTCCTCATGGGTTTCTAAGTATGAGATCATATTATCAGCAAAATGTGAAAGTTTTACTTTGTCTTTTTCTATTTAGATACCCTTGATATTCTTCTCTTGCTTAAGTACATTGGCTAGGACTTCCAGCACTATGTTGAATAGTGGTAGTAATAGTCAACGTCCTTCTTTGGTTCCACTTCTACATTGAAATCCTGTCAGTTTTACTCCATTCAATGTGCTATTGGCTGAGGGTTTTTTCATAGAAGGCATCTTTCAGTTTAAGAAATATCCCTTCTATGCCTATTTTCTTAAATATTCTTATGCAAAAAGGATGTGGAATTTTGCCAAATGCTTTTTCTGCATCTTGAGAGGATCATATGGTCTTTGTTTTTGCTTCTATTTATGGGATGAATTACATTATGGATTTCCATATCAGCTTGCCATTCCTGGGATGAAGCCCACCTGTGTATAATTTATTTCGAGTGTACCTGAATCCTAATTGCTAGGATTTTGTCAAGTATTTTTGCATCAATATTCATTAATGATACTTGTTTGTAGTTGTTTGTTTTTTTTTTGTTTGTTTGTTTTTTTTTGGTTGGGGGAGAGATGGGGATCCTTTCCTAGTTTGGGCATAAGGGTTATATTTGCTTCATAGTGGAGCTGGGGAGGGTTCCTTCTTTCTCCATGTTTTGCGATAAGTTTTTCAAATTTCATACAAGCTATTCTTTGAAGGAAATAGGAGAAATCAGGTATAAAACCATCTGGCCTAGGACTTTTTTGTTGTTGTTAGAAGCTTTTTTATTGTTGTTGCAATTTTAGTGCTTGATAAGGATCTGTTCCAGGGATGCATTTCTTCCTTTCTAAGTCTAGGTAGGTAACATTATTCTAGGTATTGGACCATTTCCTCCACATTTTGAAATTTCTGATATAAAGCTTTTTGCAGTATTTGGTGGTGATCTCATATACCTCTGTGGTATGTGTTATTTCTCCTTTTTCTGTTCTGATGGACATCATTAAAATTTTTACTTTTTTGTTTAAATTGGCCAATAGTTTATTGACTTTCTTTCATGTTTTCAAAGAAAAAATCTTTATTAATCTTCCTAATGGTTGTTTCATTCTTGATTTCATTTATTATGACCTAAATTTGGTGAATTATTCTCCTAAGTTTGGAATTGGATTCTTCTTTTTCAAGCACCTTGAGATGATTCATTAAATTGTCAATTTGCATTCAATCTGGTTTTTCAATGTAGTCATTTAAAGTGATAAATTTTCCTCTTAGGACTGTTTTTGCATGATCTCATAGGTATTGACAGCTTGCAGCTTCACTGTCACGTCATTTAAAGAATCTGATTTCTTCTTTATCTATTCCTTGACCCAAATGTTGTTCAGATAAAAGTTACTTGTTTCCATGACTTTGTGTGGGCATAAAGGTTTCTGTTGGAGTTGCATTCTACTTTTAATCCCATTCTGGTCCAAAAATACATAAGATATAATTTCTACTCTTTTAAATTTGTTTAAGTTTGATTTGTTTCCAAGAATTGTGTTCAATTTTGGAGAAAGATCCATGAGCTGATAAGAAGAATGTATACTCAGTATAACTGGGGTGGAATGTTCTGTATATGTTGCTAATGCTCATTGCTTCTAGAGTCATGGTTAAGTCCACTGTTCCTTTGTTTAGTATCTTCTTAACAATCTGTCCATCTCTGTCATCTAATCTATTGATGAGACTCTCTACTCTTTGACCCTAAAGAGTTCAAGTGCCCAGCATTATTGTGTTGCGGAATATCATATTGTTCTGACCAATTAGACTGATTTTTATAGATCGGGAAGCATATAAGTTGACTACATACACATTTAGAATTGAAATGCCTCCTTGTTTTAAGTTCTTTTGACAGTATACAGTGTCCATTTTTGTCTTTCTTTACTCTTGTTGCATTAAACCCAACTCCTGCTTTCTTCTGATTTCCAATTTGCCTGAAATATGCTTTTCCAATCCTTCACTCTGAGTCTTCTTTTGTCCTTGGATGTGGTTCTGGAAGACAAACATACTTGCCTATGCCAGTTCAGTGATGAATTGAAGCCATTGATGTTTATCGAGAGAACTAATATATAGGGTGGATTTCCATTCATCTCTTTGGAAGTCTACTGCCTTAATTTATCCCTTGGGCCATTGTGAAAAGTATCCTTTGTCCCTTGAATCCCCAGGTGTCTTGACTTTGTTGGTGGTTCCTTGTATTAGTCTAAGTACTGTTTTGAGAACTTCCTGCTCAGATGATCTTGCAATGACAAATTTCCTCAATGTTTGTTTATCAGTAAAAGATTCAAATTCTACATAGAATATGAAACAAAGCTTAGCAGGATACCAAATCTCTGGATGGATTATTTGTTATTATTCTGGAGAAGGTTAAAGTTGGGATTCCACTGTTTTCTGGATTTTAGAGTTTCTCCTAAAAGTTCCCTGTCACACTAGTGGCTTTCCTCAAGTACGTAAAATGCTGCTTGCCTTACTGGGCTGTCTGAAAATTTTCTTTTTTTCTTTTTTTCTTTTTCTTTTCTTTTCTTTTTTT
>NW_003852586.1:2242314-2256608 GCF_000181295.1 Otolemur garnettii
TTTAGTCAAGTTAATTACAATGTGTCTAGGAGATATCATGTTTGAATTGAATTCCTGCAGTTCAAAAACTATCTAATGTCTCTGTGTCTGGCAATGCTTGGAACATTGTCCACTATAATGTCTTCTACAAGTGCTTCAATGCGTTGGGGACGCTCTTATTCTCCTTCATGGCTACTTATTATTCATATGTCTGTTTGTCTTGAGTAGTCTCATATCTCTCTGAGAGATTGCTCTGCTTTTGTAGTCTTATGGTATATCTATAATGATTTGGTTAGCTAGAGAGTCTTGTCTTCTACTTCTGAGATTGTTTCTTCCTCATGTTCTAATCCGCTGATGAGACTCTCTACTCTTTGACTGCCTCTTTCAATTCTTTAGCCTCTATTATATTATTCTTAATTATGTCCAAATCTTTGGTGACTTTGTCTTTAGCTTCTTAGATTTCCTGAGACAATTTTTAGCCTTCTTTTCCAACTCTCTTCAATTACATTCATCTTATTTGCTATTAGTATTTCGAATTTCCTTTCTATCATTTCAATAAATTCTTTGTGGATGACATTTCCAGCTATAGCTCCATTACCCTTACCTTTCACGTTACCAGGGATTTTTTTTTTCAAATTAATATGAGGATACAAATTTTTAGGCTACAGTGTTCTCACTTCCATGATAATTTTCAAGTGAGCAGAACACCCTCACATTTTGCACATCAGTTTAGATCACACCAATTGCTTTCTCTCCTCCTGCCAATTACCCTCCTCTCCTCTCCTTCTTTCTAGACCATATCTGTGTTTTATATTCATCTTGGAATGTAATTGCTTACAAATTGGGTTTGTATTAGTATTGAGTATATTGAATATAATTTTTGTCTTTCTTGGGGTACTTTACTAAGAAAAATCTGTTTCAGCTTTATCCAGGTAAACAAAAATGATGTAAAATCTCCATCTTTTCTGATTTCTGAATAGTATTCCATGATGTACATATGCAGAGTTTGTAAATCCATTCGTGGGTTGATGCAGGGCAAAGTGGTACCACTGCAGCCTTATCCCTGGAGGTGTTGATGCTGTGGTGGATGGAGGAACCAGCTTGCTGGAAGGGCCAAACACCTGAGGAGGAGACACTGGTGCCTTACTATCTCCCCCACACATTTCTGACTGGTAAATTTCATGGATGAGCTTTGCTGTCTCTTCCCTGTGCACTTCTGACTGGTGAATTTCATGTAAGTTTCCAAGGCTTGAGAGTTCATTGGATAGCTGGCTATAACTGATGAAGACCCACACCCTAAAAGTCAACATTGAGTTCCAGGCAAAACAACCCCCTGCCACTATATAACCCCCTGAGCAGAGAACCTGAAGACAGACCTTCAGGAGGGAGCAGGAGAGCTTGTTCCCCTCCTGGGTTCTCTCTGCCAGGAGGTTTGGTTTTTTGTAGTTGTTGTAATTTTTGTTTCTGTGAATAAATCCTGACTTACCACTGATCCTGGGGTCCCTTGATTCATTCTTCGAATCGCAGAGACCAAGAACCTGAAACTATGGTATCAATTTCTACATTATTCTATTCTATAGACCCTTATGTCTCTTTCAGTGTGAGAGATAAGGGTTGTTTTGATCAATGTAGACTTGTAGTAGAATGTGAAGTCAGGTAATGTGATGCCTCCATATTTGTTTTTATTTCTAACAATTGTATCTTAGCAGAGGGTGGAGGAAGATGGTGGACTAGAGACATCTCCTTGCCTGCTAGTTGTAGTAAGAAGGAGAAAGTGGCCTTCACCAACCTCCTGCCATGGGAATCTACACAGAAACATCACTCTTGGGATACAGTGATGCATCAGGACACTTCAGAAGCCAACAAAGAGGTCTGGAGCTGAAGAATACCAATGCAGAAGGCAGGTGCTTTGTATTGGCACAGGTCAACTGTTCAGCTGGCTCTCCCTTTAAGAGCTACAGACAGGAAAGGGTGGTCATGCAGTATTTCAATTCTGGACTAAGCTGCTTGCTGAAGCAGTGAGTAGAATCAAATAGCATCTGAAGACCAGTGTTGAATCTCTGGGCGGGGGGTGGTTCTCCAATTGTCTTTGCTGTTAGCACCCACTATTCTGTGAAGATCATACACATGTGAAAGGAACAGTCTGTGGGGTCATAGAACACAAACAACTCTGGCACACCTGCTGAGCTCCAGTGGTCATACTTGGTGTCAGCTCAGCACCCCTGCCTTTCCTCTAAATGGCCACTCATTGTCAGGGGACACCATCTGACAGGCTTGCTGGGAAGTATGGCAAAAGTTTGGGGACCACAGTCCCACAGGGACTGAATGCTGATGAGGCAAACAGGCTGGATTGAGGGCAAAGAGGACAGAAAGAAAAGATTTGGTCCCCTTTGCAATTTAGAGATTGGTTTCCTACTCTATCATACACAAAATATCCAGTGTGTATTCTCTGTCTTCTAATGATACTGGAATTTCATCTTCAGTAGGTCCTTGGTCTTGGTGATTTGAAGAATGAATCCAAGGACCATAGATTAGTGGTAAAAACAGGCTTTAATTATAGAAAATAATACAAAAACACTAAAGCTCCTGGCAGAAAGAGAGAACCCAGGTAGAGGGGGACGCTCTCTCACTCGCTCTCTCTGTCTCTCTCTGGGCTCTGTGCCTAGGGGTATATATTGTCAACCCCAGTCCTCTATAGTTACATTTAGCCTATACTCAGTAGCAAATGAATGACTACAATCCCTTTCAGTCCCAGGCCTAGGAAACTTAAATGAAATTAACCAGGCCTAGGAAATGAGGGGTTCCCTATTTAACACAAGGGGAGGGAGACCTAAGGTTCTGGTGTCTCCCCAGCAATTTTCTGGCCCCTCAGTCTCCTGGATCCTCTGACAGTCCCCCCACTGCCTACCCTCCAGCCTACTGAGTCCTCTCCCAGCTGCCATAGCACCAACACCACCAAGGCTGAGATGGAAGGTCCTCCAGCTCAGCTCAGCTCAGCTGCTGGGATGCCACCTGTCACATGCCACCTGGTGTCCAGGCAATATATTGCAATATATACACACAGACACATGTGCGCACATGTGCACACACACATACACACACACACAGAGGTATATTTACATTTTTCTTCTTTTTTCAATATTTTCCTTAAGTTTATCTTTTTATTTTTCTCTCTTACACTGTTGTTGTTGCTGATTATCTGTTTAGTGTTCATTTTTTGGTTGGTTGTATTTTAATTTTTTCCCTTTCACTTTTTTTCAATAGCAAGTGCTCCTCCATTTTTGTTATGCTTTTTTGGCCCCTTTTATTCGTTCCTTCTTTTTTTTATTTCTCTCCTTTTTCTTTCTTCTGTCATTGATTTTTCTACTTTTCCAATACTTCCACATAAATTTCTCATACAACATCTAGGATAACCTTTTTTTGTCCTTGTTTACACAATTCTATTTTTAATTTCTTGTTACTATTCTCAGGGCTAACTGATTAGTGATGCAGAGGAAAGCACTGCAGACAAAATGAATAGTGTGAAAGGGAGACTGAGGCTCGCTCCGGCACTCAGTAACTACCTATCTTTTTTGATTCTCTTATATACTCTAAAATATCCAATAAAAGTTTGAAATAACAAACAGTTAAGAAAGTGAGGTGCAATCAAGGAAACTGCCATAAAAATTCCAATTCAGTGCAATTACTACTGAGCACATATACAATTGATACAAATTGAGAACATTTTGCTTGGGGGCTAAACCACAAGGGCGCCAGGCTGTCTGTTCCGTTAGCCCATTTCCTTAAACTAAAACTAGCAACTATTGTGTTAATGAGGAGAAAGGGGCAAACTGCCCAGGGCCTCGACAGGTGTTCAGCCCCCAGCTACAACCTGGCATGGCCCTCTGGCACATTCCATTCTGTGAACTGTAATTCTCTGCTTTTCAGCAGGCCTGGGCATGTCCTCAGAGTAAGGGGATTCCATCTTAGGGCCATGTTCCTCAGGGAGCACATGAGGCTAAACTACCATGTCTGAGCACGGGGGGCACTGTACTCCTTCAATTTGTTATATATTTTTATTATTTACCTTTTACTTTTTACTCTTCTCTAATGGCTGGGAGTGGATCATGAAATTTTACTGGTTTGGAGGGGTCAAAGCATTGGTCTGACTGAAGGAGGCCACAAGTTTGCAGACTTGAGTGTGCTTCTAGCTTTGGCCTTTGGAGAGAAAGTATTCATAGGTCCCTACTGTGACAGAATGCTGATTTCTCTATATATATGGAAAAGGTAGGGTCTTGCTTTTTCCCAGACTGATAAGGAAATTCTGACTTTGAGAAACCAACCCAGCCTGCCCCCAAAGGTCCTAGATATGTGGCTATTGTTAAAGCCCCCTGCTGAACACCACCATTTCTCCTGTCATTTTTGTTCTCTCTTACGATTCTTTTCCTCTCCATTTTATCAATTCATTTATTCCACTTTCCTTTTTTTTCTCTTTTTCTTTTTCTTTTCTCTCTCCCTTATCACTCTTTATGTTTATCTTCCTTTTGGCCCTGTACCAAAAGGCCACTGCAACACCTAAGCTCTGAAACAAGGTAATTTAAAGTAAGGAAGTAGTGATAAGGAAAAAGAAGGAAAAAGAAGTGAATAAGAAGAAAACACACATACAAAGAAACCAACAGGAAAATTCTGGCAACATGAAACACCAAAATAGAGCAGCATCTCCAAGGGATCATGAGGTAGCTACTGCACAGGATTCCAAATATAAAGAATTAATGGAAATGACAGAAAGGGAATTTAGAAAATGGAATGCAAAACAATAAAGAGAATTGACAAGAAAGTAGAAAAAAGAGAACCAAGTATTGAATGAAAGTTATAAGGAATACAGAAGGATTTGGTGGAGCTTAAGAACTTCAAAGAGACAATCAGAAAATGTACAGATACATGAGGAAACATCAATAACAGATTAGACCATGGACAAGAAAGACTCTCAGAGCTTGAGGCCATAAAGCTCTTTGGCTAACCCAGGCAGGGATATAGCAGAAAAGAAGAGAGAAAAATATATATATAAACCCAGAGAATTATTGAGCTTCCCAAAGCATTGAAGCATATGAATTATAGACATTACGGAAGGGGAGGAAGAACAACCCAAAGGATTGGAAGCCTTAGTTGAGGATATCATAAATGAAAACATCCCAAGTATTACTAAAGATTCTGAAACACTTCTTTCAGAAAGATATCAAACCTTGGATTGACTCAACACAAATAGAGCATTTCTAGTACATATTGTAATGAATCTGTCCAAAATCAAGCTGAAAGAGAAAATTCTACAAGCAGCCAGTAGTAAGCGCCAATTAACCTACATGAACGGCCATCAGGATGACCACAGACTTCCCAAATGAAACTTTGCTAGCCATAAGGAAATAGTCATCTCACTTAATCTGTTTAAACAAAACAAATTTCACCCCAGAATTCTGTATCCTACTAAACTAAACTTTAATATGGATGAAGAAATCAAATTCTTTACTGATATGCAAATATTGGGGAATTTCGCCGCAATATGACCAGCTCTACATGAAATGTTCGAGTCTATTCTCCACAATGGCCCATCAGCAAAATAACATCCATCAGCTAAAAGGAAAAAAAAAAAAACCTAGCTTCCACAATGGTGCAAAGGACAAAACTAAACAATGGACCTTCACAAAATAAGATGAATAGAAGTCCACCATGCTTATCCATTCCCTCACTAAATGTTAGTGGCTTGATTCTACACTGAAGAGGCACAGGCCTGTGATTACACAGTAGCCCTCAGGGAGCATATTCATAATGGGTGGGTTGTGGAGACACTTTTTGACCCTCCCTAATCAACTAGCCCTGGTAGAGTCCTTCATCACTCTCATGAGACAAACCTACTCCTGGTCCTCTCAGAACTGACTTGATGGTTCCTAGGTTGGCAAGTCTGTCAGGCAGGGATTTTTTTCCAGAAGAAGAACACACTAGTGACTACTCAGGAAGATTACCTAGCCCCAAGGACAGCAAAGACAAAGAAGGCCCCACCCAGAGAGGCCAGGCTGTGAGAGAATTGAGCATTGTGGCTCACACCCTGTGTACTCCCCTATTGCAAGAGGCTTACACTTGGGGAAAGTCTGCTGTGTGGCCTCCAAACAAAGCCAGCTAGTGGTTGTCAAGCTTTGCCTCTGTTTGGTTGCATAAATCTAACTCAGGAATGGAGCAGAGATTGTAAGTTGTCCATCAATACTCCTTCTCTCCTTCTGTAACAGAATTGTCACATTCCCTGGGGACATGACCATTGAGAATACCTGATCCTTGGTTAGACATGGCTGAGTGACTTTGTTCGAGCTAATGGAGTGTAAGCAAAGATGGTGTGTCCTTTATGGAAACATCCTGCCCAGGTCCACCTCTGTCTTCCTGCCAACTGGAATGTATACGGTATGGCTAAAGCTGGAGCAGACCCCAAAATGGCCCTGGGAAAAGAAGGCAAGCATACAAATCCCCAGATGGAAACAAGAAAGGAGTCTCAGTGTCAGGCCCTGTGGAACACTCTGCCAGTCCTGATCTCACACCTCTGGACTTTTACATGACAAAATCTTTTCTTTATTTAAGCACTGTTGTGAGTTTCTAGCATTCAAACCAAACTTAATCATAAAGAGGTAATAAAACCCTGTGTCTGTATACCTAAGCTTGGTTTCCAATGAATTTCATGAGTAATGTAGCTGATACTTTGATTTTTAAACAATTTCTACCCTACACATTTTAATTATATATTTGTATCAATAATATATGTATGTAGAAAAATAGAAAATTATGATATTATACATTCAGTAACTAACTATATCCCAGAAAGGGGACTCAGCATAACACCAAGGTTGAGACCTTACACTCTGAACACAGATGACCTGTGTCATCTCTGTAAAGCCACTACAGGACTTTGTGGGCCTTGCCTCCTCACTGTTACCCTGTAGGTGCAGAGATGACAATAATTACCTCATGGCATAGTTAGAGGGTGAATATGTTAACAAGGTTTAAGGCTACAAAAAGTTGCTGTTACATGTATAGTTACTGTCAAAATTCAATTTGCTTTAACTATTATCATTTATACCTGGATAGATACATTTACACAATAAATTTGGCATTTACATAAATTACCTACTACATTGTGAAAAAATTAACATGTTTCAAATGTAAATGACAAAAATTATATCCCTTCCTATTTTTTATATAGCCATTAAATGTATGGCACAAACCAAAGGGTATGTGCTACTTCAGGGCTTCTGGGTAAAATCTGACCAGCTTCTGTTGTTTTTCATAAAATTAAGGTAAAATCCACCAACATTAACATCACTTTTTATCCTCTTTAAAGTGTGCGGCCCAGGACCTTTAATGCATTCACAGTGCTGGACAGCTGTCACCACTCCTAGGTACAAAGCTTTTCTGTCATCTAAGAAGGACACTAGCAACAGCCGGTTTTCTTCTCCAGTCCCCTCTGGCCCTGGACAGTGCAGATGAGCTTGCTGTGCAAGGGCCTGGCCATTAGCACACTTTTTGTCCCTGCAGTCAAACATTTGTGGCCTTCTGTATCTGACTTCTTTTACTTAAAATCTTGTTTTGAATTTCCACTCATTCTTAGAATGCACAAGTACATCATTTTTTTTTTTTTTTTTTTTGGTGTAAAGCAGTCAGTCCTTTATGTGGTTACACTACATCAGTGGTTCTCAACCGTCCTAATGCTGCAACCTGTTAATACACTTCCTCCCGTTGTGGTGACCCCCCAGGTCCTCCTGGTGCACAGTGACACCCTTTCAGAACAGCTCCAGTCATATTCCATCACATCTAGAAAATTCACAGACGTGAACAAGATTTTACTAAAGAAAAAAATTCCAAGACCCAGACTTCCAACCTCCACACAAATGACAAACTCTTCCTTTATTTCAGAAATCAATAAAACGGTAACTGTAGCACTGGAGATAAATAGAAACTGGACTCCTCTCAGAGACCAGAATCAATAGGAAAAGAAAAAAATGAACCACACTTCAGAGAAGGCATTGGAAAACCTCTGGAGTCAGGAGGCAGATGTGAGTTGGGGTGAAATTTATTCATGAGTCAGGGCTGCAAACCATAGTGAACTAGTATTAAGCCCTTTGAAATTGTACACGGGAGACACTTCCAACCCCTTTGCCAGGAATTCCAGACTTTGGCTTCTCACGTGGCTCCGGCATTGGGCAGGATGGACAACTGAGCAGTTGTGACTAGCTCTGCACCGCTTTGCTCCCTCCAGGTCTGCTTGTCTCACCAGGGAAATGATACCTTCACCAATCGTTTCCCTCCTTCATCCAGGGAACAAGGTGCTCCCAAACCTGAGAAGACCACAGGACAGAGAAGTTCACTGGCCCCTATGATGGCCTGGGACCACTTATTTATTAGTCTAAGTCTCAGAGGTAAACCTTGCATCCATTATACAGAACCACCTGCTTGGGTGTGTGAACCAACAAAAGGTTTCAAGTTATTGCTCAAACACCCTGTAGATAAGTAGTGTTTGCTCTGATATTTTCCTGGAAGATGCAAGCCTTGCTCATCCTCCAGCCTGAAGCCTGTTCCTCCCACCTGCTGTGGTCACTACTAAGCTATTCTTACTGTGGTTGCAGCAGTGAGAGCTGGGTATAGAGATGATCTTGCTGGGTTGGCCGTTTACCTCTCTCTAGCACCTCTGGTCTATCCTGTTGAGTATCTCATACACCAGAGAAAGATTGACAATATCAACAAGTTTTCTTAAGAGACCTTAAACAATGAACAAGAAGTCCATGATAGAAGAGACAGTGCAGCACCTTATGGTCTATAAGCAAAACCCTCAGTGACGCTGGACATGGGAAAATGGTTTGGTATCCAAAATAGGGACTGAGGTAACAGGGCTTGCCACTACCCTGGTAATCACAAATTAGAAAATCCATGCTAAAAATTCCTAAAACTCCCATTTTAAAGGTGTTTTCCTCCAGGATCGAGGGGTTTTATCTTGATGACAGAATCAACAGGACACTTAATTCAGAGGACCACCTTCTGCTGGGAACAACGAAATACTGCCTATGACTCATGGCCAGATAAAGCCTGGGGGAATTGGCTAGATTTCCCCAAACACTGCCAACATTACATTATTACAGTATTATTATGTTATAATACTGCACAGTATTCAGTATAGACTTGTCTGCCACTGACTGGCCCTGGACAGCTGGCCTGAACTGGTGCACTCCTGCTGGGACAAAGGCCATGTGGCACAAAGTCCTGCACTTGGTCATCATCTGAATGTATAGACGTTGCATTTTGGGCCTTCCGTGGGTGCAAGGACAAAGAGGACAAGTAACGGAGGAAACAGAGGAGCCTGCTACTCTGTCCACTCCGCTCTCAGGTGGACCAGGTCTGCTTCCCACACGTGCCATCCTGCAGCTTCAATCTCTCTCCTGTCCCTAGGCCTAGAGCATAACTTGGCAGGCAGAAGCCCTCTTCAGCAGACTTAGGAACAGCTTTCCCATGTCCCTCATTCATGCTGAAATGTACCACCAAAAAAAGCCACATCACAAAACTGTGTGGCATAGATAACCCAACAGCTTCCCAGGGAGGAACTTGAGCTGTCATCGAAATTGAATATTGTGCACTTATTCCAGACAACTCAGGACATGTCTTCCTGGCCTGAAAAGATTTGCACAAACAGACTATAGCCAAGCCACATCCCACATTGTCATTAGATCTAGGCCTTGTGTCCTAGTTCCTCTTGGTGTCATCTTGGTGGAGGACACTGCTTGTAACTCTAGCTATAATCACAGGAACTGCCACTGTCTTTCGCTGTGCCTTCTGCATGGGCAAGCAGGACAAACTTTCCAAAAGGTTCCTGAGTCCCTCAACTATACTTTAGCAAGTCACCCCTTAAGCCCTAGCATTCAACATTACTCCCAATCTAAGCAAATCAATTCCATTCCCAGGGTCCCTACCTTCACATACCTTCAGCAGTTAGTAGCCAGAACAGATGTGTCACTGTGTTCCAAAAACATGGGGTGAAGGTGACAGAGGAGAGTTCTGGCCAGTGCTTTGTTTCTCAGTGCCCCACTGTGAGCTGTCCCTGTGCATTTCTTGCTCTGAGCATTGAGCTTGTTCCCACCAGCCACCCCCTGCACAAGTTTCCTTTCACTAGTTATGTGCTTGTCCAGAGAGTCCAGAGGCTGAGTTTTGAAACAATTGAGATGAGACCCCATCAGCAGAGTATTTGAAGGCACAGTTACTCTGCAGATAAACAGCCTTGGAGCTAAACTGGCCCACTCCAGGGGGCACTTCAGAACAGCAGTTCCTGCTACTGCTGCACATGCTTCACACCAAATTCCCCAGCTTCCCCCTACCCTAATCTCAGGTCTCACATTTTGGGGTTGGGGCAGCCATTTTTCCTGTCTGAAGTAGACTCTTGCCTTAAAAACCCTGGCTTGGAAGCCATCAAAAACCTTAGGTTTTAAACATTAGATAGCTACCCTCCCTGCTTGGTGACCTGCAATAAAGTCTCCTTACTACTCCAAAATCCAGTCCCAGTGTGTGGCTTTGATGCTGGTTGGGGTCCTGATTCCCCAACCCCAGTTGTCTTGCTTTGATTACTTTAAAAATTACAGCTCAATAATAGAATAAGTAAGCAAATCAAAATGAAGCCAAGGATATAATTAGAAATACTGCTAAGAACAATGTATGGTGACTGATAAGCACAAGAAAAAAGGCTCAGCACCTTTAGAAAATAAGGAGGAATGTAAAATATAATGACATGTGTCACATCACTGCCACTGGCCATGATAGAAAGATCTCTAATAAGAAGTGCTTGCCATAGTGTGACAAAATTGGAACCCTCATCCATTGCTGGTAGGAATAGGAAATGGTGCAGCTGACATGGAAACCAGTCCAGCAATTCCTCCAAAGGATGGACATACAGGAAACAAAAGACCCAGTAGTCCAATATAAAGGAAGACAACCTAGAGTAATTAAAATATGTCCAACAAAGCTTGTACTTGATGCTAATAAACAACATTTTCATAAAGGCCAAAAATGGAATAAAATCAAGGTCCATCAATTGGAGAATGAACACAAAGTTTATATCCATACAATGGAATGCTAGTTGGAAAGAAAAAGAAATGAAGTCTGAATATAAGGGACACTGTGTATGTAAACATTCACCTAAGTGGAAAATCTCCATCATGAAAGACCACATGTTTCTGATTATATTTATCGAATTGTCCATAAAAGCAAATCTATAGACACATACTTTAGATTCGTGTTGCCTGGGGTGGGGGGAAGAAAAATGCAGAGCAGGGAGGCACCAGCTACAGAGCACAGGGCCTCTCTCAGGGAGACAGGGCTGCTGGCAGTAGTGAGGCACAGCTCTGCAAATGTACTAAACACATTGAACTCTAAACAGTGATAAGTCAATCATATTACATATACAATAAATATTGAAATATGTTTTGTTTTACAAAAACGTTTTTGACCAGATATCCAAGAAACACTGACCCAGCTGTATAGTTACTGCATTTTGGTGTCAAGGGACTGCAGACCCAGGAGTCTCTCACTTGCCTACACTTCGGACACTACATAAAGTGTCTTACATAAGACAGGCGATATTACACATGCAAAGTCATCAAAAATAGCTGCATTGTACCAATTATAAACATAAAGGGACATTAAACACACTTGAGCAAGTACGAGGTCATCTAACTTTGGTTTGTCTACATGCCAACCACTGTTCAGATAATGTACTTACTTTTAAGTATACGAGTTAAATTTTAATTTGATTGGTTTACCTGGGTATAAGGATAAAAAATGTCAGAAAGAAACAGCAACTGAAAAAGAAGCATCGCTCTGACCAAGATGGCTGTGAAATGGACTTCAGCTTTTCTTCTCCTACAGCTGAGCTGTTGCTTCAGCTCTGGGACATGTGGAAAGGTGCTGGTGTGGCCCACGGAATACAGCCACTGGATCAACATAAAGACCATCCTGGACGAACTTGTCCAGAGAGGCCATGAGGTGACTGTGCTGGCATCTTCAGCTTCCATTCTCGTTGATCCCAGCAAAACATCTGCTATTAAATTTGAAGTTTATCCTACATCTCTAACTAAAGATGACTTTGAGGGTTTTCTTTTCAAAATGTTCAATGAATGGACATATGATATTCCAAAGGATTCATTTTGGTCTTATTTTTCACAAGTAGAAAAACTCACATGGAAATATTCTGACTGTATTCAAAAGCTCTGTGACGATGTAGTTTTCAATACAAAACTCATAAAGAAGCTACATGATGCAAAATTTGATGTTGTTCTTGCAGATGCCATTAGTCCCTGTGGGGAGCTGCTGGCCGAGATACTTAAAACCCCCCTGGTGTTCAGTCTGCGCTTCTCTCCTGGATACTCCTTTGAGAAGCACAGTGGAGGACTTCCCTTCCCTCCTTCCTACGTTCCTGTTATTTTGTCAGAATTAAGTGATCGCATGACATTCATGGAGAGGGTGAAAAATATGATATACATGCTTTACTTTGACTTTTGGTTCCAAACATTTAATATGAAGAAATGGGATCAGTTTTACAGTGATGTTCTCGGTGAGTAATGTTTTTAATCATGGATGTTACCTCCCACCTTTCTTGGTGCCATAGGTGGTAAGCTTGTATGAATATGAAAGCAGACAAGTGTGTATTTTGTAAAAGAATGGAAGAAATATAAATATAAGATGAAATACCAATCTAACAAATATTAAGGAAATATGGAAACATTATAGAATCAGTTAGAACTTTGTGGCTATCACTTCTATAAACACTCCCTATACACATAAATGTGCAAATTAAAGCACTTGGAGTTTCTTTTCACAATCCTGTGTCTACTTTACTATTCACTTTTTTGTCTCAAATAAAAGTTTATAAAAACACAAAGAAACATCTTTATGAAAGCAGGTATGTGTAATGAGGAGTTACACGTTATTTTAGTTCAACTATCACTGAAGTATTAATGAAGTCGCTTCTCCTTGTTTAACTTAGTTTTCTTACTTAGAAATTACAATAGTTTTCCATATAATCAGAAAGAACCCTTCACCTTTAGAGGTGACTGTATCTCAAAAATTTGAGTTTCCAATGTGTCTACTTCTTTCACTCAAGGCTGGAGATTATCTGTTTTAGGCCTAAAATCCCATTGACATATGAACATCCAAACTTTCGTCTATATTTTATTAAACTGTATATCTACTTTAAGGTCAATGTGAGCCAAATGAAGGGGAGCAAAAATTATCCATTTCTATAACTTTTGAAAATTTCCTCTATTTGAAAATGTATTTATTTTTAGAATACTAATATCATTTAAGATCTTCACCAGAACCAGAACAAGGAGTAAGTATAAGGATTTCAACCATATATTCAAAAAACTCTAGATATACTTGGAGAACCAATGATCATGAGAGTGGTTTGAGAAATTGTAAAAACTAAATTGAGCACTCATTAGAAAGAAGTTTTATGATTTGGGTAGGAGTCATTGATAGTAGATGTCAAAGAATTGTGTATTGTATATTTGTTCATTTTGCAGTTTTAGAAAAAAATAAATGCAAGAGTAATTCCACAGTGCCTCACTTTAATAATTATTGATAATTGTGAATACACTGATGTGACATTGGAGACACAGCCTTTCTGAAAAATTCTCTTAACACTTTGTTTTTCTTATACATATATATGAACAACTTATAGAGCACAGAGAAATTAAATCATGCCTATATATCAATGTGTGCAAATTTTTGTTTAACCCAAACACTATAGATATTGTTGGCTACATTATTCTAACTTCTTTCAGGAAATTACTTTTATATTCTCACAACAATCCTCTTGCATCATCTACATTTGGTTTCTTTGATCCCTTTGGTTTCTTTATCAGGAAGACCCACGACTTTATATGAGATGATGGGGAAAGCTGAGATGTGGCTCATTCGAACCTACTGGGACTTTGAATTTCCTCGCCCACTCTTACCGAATGTTGAGTTTGTTGGAGGCCTCCACTGCAAACCTGCCAAACCACTACCTAAGGTGAACATATTACTGTTTTCTTTCTTTTTTTTTTTTTTTTGTGACTATTGAGGCCCTTCACCATTATCCTACTTTAAAGGGAACACAATTTCTTATCAATATAAATGTATCCCCCAAACAGTGATGGCCAGAATAATGTTTACTTTCATTCCAGTATTTAAACCATTCCTCACTGAGAGTCCCATGTTTTAGTACATTAAATAGACAGTTGGCCACATCAGGGCAGGTGTTCCCTGCCTTAAGCCTGTTC
>NW_003852586.1:2257676-2258814 GCF_000181295.1 Otolemur garnettii
GGATTCTTCCTTCTCAATTCCCTAAGAAGAACGTGTTCTACCGCAATCCAGGTTAATAGGAAGGATGTAAAGTATCTACCTTTTTTAGTGGCCAAATAGTATCCCATGGTATACAGATACCACAGTTTATTAACCCGTTCCTGGGTTGGTGGGCATTTAGGGTGTTTCCACGTTTTGGGCCATTGTGAATTCAGCTGAGATAAACAGTCCATTCCAAATGTCCTTACGATAAAAGGACGTTTTTCTTCTTGGTAGATGCCCAGTAATGGGATTGCAGGATCAAATGGGAGGACTAATTTGAGTTCTTTGAGGATTCTCCATACTTACATTTTTAAATATAATTAGAACCTCATATTATGCCCATCTAATAATTTTACCCAAAAATAATTACTCTGGGGTGGAGTTGGCCAGGCTGGGTCTGAAGAGGTGCCTTGTCCTCGCGTCTCTGCTCCCCTCTGGTCCCCGCCTCCTGTGCTGCCTCGCACCTTCCACCTACACCTGGCATAGGTCGCACAGCCCTTCAGCCCCATACCCAGGGCTCCAGCGCCAGCTCAGGTCACGCCCCGCTGTCCTACCCTGGAGGCCTCTAGCAGCCACCGCCATGGTGCCAACCTCTCCCCGCCCAACACGGTCAATGCTCAGGACCCGTTAGAGCCCCGCGCCTGCCTCTGCCCTGGGATTCTCCGCACACGAGTCTGGCGAGTCTGCATGGACGAAGCTCACACCAGTATTCCTGAGCTGGACAGTGAGGCAGCCATGTTACCTGTCTGTGATGGACAGGGAGGGGACGAAGTGGCCCTGTGTTGTGCCATATACCTTCCTGATATCATCAGAGGTCAGAGGGTACACAGAAGGTAAGCTGCCCAAAGCTTTAGAAGATGCCTTCCCAGGATGGACGCCAAGCTGACCATGGAGGAAGCCAAACAGAGTGGACACAGATTATAGGTGACCTGCTGAGGATGAAGATGAAAAAGCAAAAGCAGCCGAGGAAGGTGATGTGGACACAGAGGAGGCTGCGGGAGGAGCCAGGGAGGACCAGTGAAGAGCCTCTAACTCGCCCAACCCCCCGCAAATCTGCAGCTGGGACAGGCGAGGATCATGGGGAGGCAGGACCTGGGGACCCATCTAAGGAAACTCC
>NW_003852586.1:2259482-2272603 GCF_000181295.1 Otolemur garnettii
TGAAGAGCAGCCAGGAAGCTGGAGAATTCACTCAATCAAAGATCAGCCAGCGTGATGAAAATGGGGAGCTTCGGTTATTGTCACCCTTGGGAACAGCTGCTGGATCAATGCCCGGCACCAGACCCCACTGGCTATGGCGCAGGGTGTGACAATGTGAGCTGCAGCATCATTTGCTTCAAGGCCCGGAACTCACCAGAGCTTGGGCCAGAGAGAGGCAAAAGCAAATCAGAGGACGTGCTGTCCACTAGGGTCTGGAGAGAACAGCCACAGCCACAGCCACAGCCACAGAAGGATGGGCGGCCGGGTGGGCGGTCAGTTATCCAGACCCTGCCCGCTAGGCTGCTCTCAGTCCTCAGGACCTCACTCTGAGTTTTGTCTTTCTCCTTTTTCCTTTGCAGTGGGTATGAGGTGTGCAGGGGGAGCTGGGGGGCTTTATTCAGCCCATTCCAAAGAGAGTTCCCCCTCTACACAGCAGCCTGGGAGCCTCTGCACCCCTGACAACCTCCTCCCTTTTCCCTGGGTACATCAAGGTTCTGCTTCTGTGTTCTTTATGCCCAGGATAGGGCTGGAGGTTCTGGATTTTCATAGGTGAACACTTCATTTAAGGACATTCTATTTTACTCGAGGTTTCATGGCCCGGCCGCTTTCACCCCCTCTCTGTTGCATACTTTCAATCAACACTTTTTCTGATTAAAGGCCAAAACCTAAAATAAATAAGTAAATAAATAGTCAGCCCTAATGCAAGTTTAGTTGGAAACTCAGGGACAAAATGATAAAGACAACAAGAGCACAGTTTTTCACAGGACAAAAAGGTACATTCAATAAGAAAAAAATTTTCTATGTATAGAAGAACCTCCCTAGCTGACCACCTCCCTGCACTGACCACCTCCTTAAATTGACCTCATTTTCACAGACTGGACATGCACCACACTTCATGTCAGCACAGTAGCCCTCACTCCTTATGGTGACCATGTCCATATGCTGACAGTTTCTCTCTGTTGGCCACTTACAGGGGTTCTGCTCTATTTGTCACATAAGTATTTAGAGTTACATGAACAGAATTCAAAGCATAATGAAGGCACACAAACTTTAAATTGGGAGTGTCTCTGACAGAGAGTGTGGGTGAAAGTATCTTTTTTTACATTTTCATACTCTCACAAAATTTCTGACATTGATCTTGTGTTATTTTCTTAAATATATCACAGAATGAGATCAGTAATGAATCTGTACAGACAGATTGAATTTCTTCTGTACTCAATGGGTAAAGAGGTTTGGGGGGCAGGGAGCCAGTGAGATAAAACATTGAACTCAGGTCACATAGAACATGGCTTCAGATACCCGGTTTGCACAGATACCTGAGTGCCCCATGTATTATGTGGAATATTAACACAGCACCCTCCTACTAAGACTGATGTCTTTTGGTTAAAACTATGGTTTGAAAATTAGGAATATTTGGAGAAAACAATAGTTTTATGAAGAAGATTTATACCAAGGGTTTATATATGAAAGTTCATTTGTTATGCTGCAAGAATTGATCATTACTTCAAAAGGAAGAAAAGACAATATATGAATTTAATATGAAAGGAACAACAACATCAAAAATGAGTAAATAATTTTGACATAATATCCAGGAAATACTTGGGTCTACATTTCTTTGGGGATTTTTTTGGGGGTCTTCTTTGCTTATTTTGGGGATTTATGGTTGCTGTTGTTTGTTTTTCTGTGCTGAGAATCCACTGTGCAATTTGAAATTATTTCGTACAGAATGTATTTAAACAACTGGCTCACACTGACAAATAAAAGTCATATAATTTTCTATCAACTCCAAGCACATGTGTACCAGGACATCCAGACATTAGCATGGACAGCTCAGAACAGAGAGGGGGCCATGACAGGAAGTTCTGGCTGTCTGGAGGGTAGGGGGCAGGTGCTCTGGGTGGGACACGGTGAGGGGCAAGGACAGTCCATCCCAGTCAGTTGTAAGTAGCACATCAATTTAACAGTGTAATGTCATGATATGAATACTTCATACCCAAACAATTTCCAAAGAAATGTGATCATTCAACTTTGTTACTATATGCCATGTAATTCTGTATTGCAAATGGGACACCTGGGCTATTGCAATAAAGCTCCAAATCACAATGTCATCATCCCAGCTATCAATGTGTCTTAATGTTCTGCTTTTAAGTGAGTATGTGTGTCTTTGTGTCTGTGTGTATGTCTTTAGAGGAAAAGAATGGGAAACTCCGACAAACTTTAAGTGACATGTAAAAGATTATAGAACTGAAGAACTATAGATATAACATCATCCCAATCCTCAGGAAGATTTCCTCACGGCTCATAGGGAAAGGCTCCAAACAAATACCCAGAAGGAAAAAAATCCTGTTACCATAAGGGCACTTGCACTAGACTGTTTATTGCAGCTCAATTTACAATCACCAAAATGTGGAAACAGCCTAAATGCCCACCAACCCAGGAATGGGTTAAGGAGCTGTGGTATATATATACCATGGAATACTACTCAGCCATTAAAAAGAGGGAGACTTTACATCCTTTTTGTTAACCTGGATGGAAGTGGAACACATTGTTCTTAGTAAAGCATCACAAGAATGGAGAACCATGAATCCTATGCACTCAATTTTGATATGAAGACAATTAATGAACTAGTACATGGTGGGGGGTGGAATAAGGCAGAGCAGAGGGAGGGAAGGAGAGAGGGGTTGGGGGTCATGATGTGTGGCACTTTTGGGGTGGGACACAGTTATAAGAGTGACTTTACCTAACAAATGCAATCAATGTAACCTGGTTCTTTGTACCCCCAATAAATCCTCAACAATAAAAAAAAAGTAATTCCACATTAAAATGCCTGAAATGAACAAAAGAGACTTAATAGAACTATAATTTTATATAATTGAAGCCAAGGGAAGCTGCCTTCAATAACCTGTGTCAGTAAATCCAACAATATATATGAAGAGTCTTGGCATGTTACTTTCTAGCTCTCCCTCTCCTGGCGACATGGCAGTAGGTCCTCTTTATTTCTTCCTCCCACATGCATGTACACACATGCACACACACAGCACGTGTTTGCACAAATATCTGCAATGGAAGTTGCCGATCACATAATGCTTGATCTTTCTAAAAATATTTGTGATTAAGTCAGATAAACATCAGCGCTTACTCTGATACTTCCTGATAGCACATACTTTTCTTTTCATACTCCAAGGCAACAGCAACACCTTGGTTCTAGATGTTTGTGACCATCCTTCCAATCATGTTCCTTGTGCTGATAAACATACATGTTTGTGATGGACACATTCTTTCTTCACAGGAGATAGAAGACTTCATCCAGAGCTCAGGAGAAAATGGTGTTGTGGTGTTTTCTCTGGGGTCAATGGTCAGCAACATGAAGGAAGAAAGGGCCAATGTGATTGCTGCAGCCCTTGCCCAGATCCCACAAAAGGTTAGATAAAATGACAACTGGTGAACAGTTGAGTCTGAATGAGTCTGTCTGAAAGGTTAACTGCCTGATAGCTAACAGACCTCCTGAGGGCACTGTGCACCCTGAGATCTTATCAGAAAGGAGGGAAATTTAGTGCATATCTGTGCTAGCACAGTGGCAGGAAGCAGGCCTTGAGAGAAGTCTCAGGTGCATTGCAGTCTAGGCTCCCATGCAATTGACCTTCTGTGCCTCCTACACATGTGGAACAGGCCTATTTGGTGTGCTGGGCAGGGAGCTGCTCAGAGAAAGATGGCCTGGCTGACCGGTCACCCTCCAGGTACCCACCTAGCCAGGGAGATTTAGAGAAAGAGAACAACTTTCCTGCCTTCCTGGCAGCATATAATGAAAATCGTGAAGATGGTGTCCTGCCCTGAGGCAGGACCTAGGCATCTAATGTCACCTCCAGGCTGACACTTGTCCTGACTGAGGGAGGAGAAGGGAATAAAGGAGGAAGCTGATCAGAAGGAGCCAAGAATGGGAGGGGGTTCAGATGCCCCATAGAACATAGTAGGAACTTAATTTCTCATGTATAGAATATACTTGTGGTCTATGTGTGCTCAGGAATTATTATCTTAGTTTTCTGTCTGCAAAGACTTCTAACCATTTGGGTTGATTTTATGGTGAAAAGTGGACATTGACACCCAAACACCAAGTGGAAGTTAAATTTTCCTCAAGTCTATGACGATTACTTGGGAATTCTACAATAGCCTTATTTTGGTACTGGACGTGGACATGGCTGTGTTATAGGACATGGTATTAACCACTGCTACAGTCTGTTGGCTAAGTGGCAATACTCAGTCAAGCAAAGTATAGCAAATACAATTTTAGACATTTTGAATAAGTGCCTTGTTATTTATAAACTGCCCACTGGCTCTATTTTTCTACAATAAAAGAATTTTCATAACTGGCATCAGTGATAACCCTCTGAATCCCAGTCAAATGTTGTCACTTCGACTCTTACTGGAGAGAGGTGTTTAGTGACATGTGTCTGACAGTGTGATGGAAACTCTGATGCAGCATCAACACCTTTCTCACAAGCACTTGATTTTATGGATGTGGATATTTTGCAAATCAGTAAATGGCAACCTCTAATGAAGTTACTTATGTAATAGGCAAATATCAAAAAACTACTACAAAAAAAAAACTACTACTACTCATTTCACTCAAAAGCTTGAGGTGAGGCGGCGGGTCAGGAAATTAAGTTCACAAACCTGCCCCTGAGCACTTACATTGGCAACACTGTTCACACAACTCAGTAAGGCTTCCTGACCTAGGACAGCAGATCTCACAATTGGATTTGTGACAACATATGACGGTGTCTTGCTGAGCAGGGCTCATTATTGTTGTTGCCTATTTTTGTGAGTGGTTGGGAGGTTGAATTAGAGCAACAAACAGGTATTTGTAACTTTCTTCTAAAATTTGGCAAGAGTGGAGGTGAAATCAGGGACATGTTAATTCAAGTTTATGCCATGAAGAGAATGGCAGTCTACAAATGGATTAAAGTGTTTCTGAGGGGAAAGAGAGCATCACTAATGAGGAGAGGTCAAGGTAAACAGTACTGACCAGAACTGATGAAAACATTGCAAAAATTTGTCAAATTGTGGACTAAGTCATTAGCTGGCAGTGAAATGCATAGCAGACCAAGGAAATATTGATGGAAAAATGTCTAGAAAATTGTAAATGAAAATCATGGCCAACAAATCATGGCCTTTGCATGGTGACAAAACAACAACTCACATGTCCCTGCATCTGAGGGAGATTTTAGCCAGTAAGTAAGTAACCATACCGGAACACCCTCCCTACTCGCCTGATCTGGCCCCCTGTGACTTTTTTCTTTACTGGAATATAAAGGAAATATTAAAAGGAAGACATTGGATGACATTCAGGACATCAAAGGTAATATGATAACAGCTCATATGGCCATTCCAGAAAAAAGGTTCAGAATTACTGAGAAAGGTGGACTAGGTGCTGGTGTCAGTGCACAGCTTCCCATGGGGAGTTCTTGGAAGGTGACGGTGGTAACATTGAGCAACAGGGCAGGTAGCATGTTTGCTAGGATGAGTTCATGAAATTAATTGTCAGACCTCACATACTACAATTACTGTGAGTTGATTATTACACATTGTATCCATGTACCAGTATATCACAAGTAGTCTATGCATATATACAACTATTATATATCCAAAATAATTGAAAATAAGACATTTTGGAGAACAAATTCATAAAAACAGATTAATTTTAGCTTTAGAGGAGTGAAGCTAGTGTAAAATAAATCAAATACATGTACATCATTGCAAGTGTATGTTTTTTGTACTAGAATTTTATTGCCTGGAAAATAATTTCTAAAATGCCTGAATTTACCAATGTAGGAATCATTTGTGTAAGTTACTCAGAATTCCTTGGATACCACATTGATCTTGACAGTAACCCATAAATCCTGGTTATTCTATTTACCTACAGTTTGAGTCGTTCTCATGACTTACCAGCCTTGTGCTCACTTCTCCATAGTTTATATGAAGGGTTTAACTAGAACACTGACAATCCCTTTAGAGAGATAACTTGCCTTAACTTTGGATTTCTACTCATGGAATGAAGTATTTTCTCCACCGGAACAGGTCCTGTGGAGATTTGATGGCAAGAAACCAGATACCTTGGGACCCAATACTCGGCTGTACAAATGGCTGCCCCAGAATGACCTTCTTGGTAAGATTCTGGGGGAAAAATACTGAATACATGAGTCACAGCCAATTAGGGTGATAGTAGGTTAATAGCTTAACATAAAAAATATTTATTTTTGAAAACTCAAGAATAAAAGCCAGCTGCTTTACACACATGTTCTATGCCCAGGGTGGGGGGAAGAATAACCTATAGCAGTTGGCATTTTCCTACACACTCTCATATTGGTTATGTCCAGAAACAAAAGTGTCTATTTCAGCTCCCAAGGGTGTCTCTGTCTCCTACCTCTATCGAAGCAACTTTACCTTGACTTTCTCCCTTCTGAGAGTGATTTCACATGACACTGAGCATCACAGTTCCTCTTCCGTCTCCAGTGATTCTGCATTGTCTGTGGGAAGGAATCCCCAGTCCCTACTATAAAGTGATGTCACCTTCACAGAGGAGTGTGACCTGTGCTTGTTGTGACTTCAGCCCTGCTCCTGTCACACTCCCTGCTGCCTGGACACCTTGCATGTGCAAAGAAGTGACTGCACCATTTCCCTAAGAGAACAAATGCTTACATGCCTGACCCTGTCTTTTCTTTTTCTTTGTACATTTCATTTCTTTTATCCAGAATGTGATTTTTCATTGTCCCTTAGTAATCTTGTTCTCAAGTCACACAGCATTTCCTCCATGCACACTTCACTTCTCTCTCCAGCATAAGTAGGTCCTTCTGCCTCTGAATCTCAGAGCAGTTCTGGTGGTTTGTTGGAGTCTAGTCTGCTATATAGAAAATATTCCCCTTTCACTGTCCTATAATGTGCCTTTCCCATTTTATCCCTGAGATGTATACTGAATAATTTTGATGAAATTCACCCAATTCTAGGTCACCCCAAAACCAAGGCTTTTGTAACTCATGGTGGAACCAACGGCATGTACGAAGCCATCTACCATGGGGTCCCCATGCTGGGCATTCCTTTGTTTGCGGATCAACCTGACAACATGGCTCACATGAGGGCCAAGGGAGCAGCTGTCACCTTGGACTTCACCACAATGTCCAGTGCTGATTTGCTCAGTGCTCTGAAGATGGTCATTAATGACCCCATGTGAGTAGCATGACTTTTTATTAGGTGGTATTTATAGACAGGTTCTCTTATCATTAGTAAATGAAATTAATTCATTAGTATATTTTTAGTAAATTGGTTTTGAAAACAATTTAAATTATTTTTATATTTTAAAATTATAAATTTTAGTGGATATAAATGCTACAAACCCCCTACTATTTGGAAATTAAAAAAAAAAAAAACTAATCAATCAGCAACTTGCTTTCATTTCCCACCAGGTACTTAGGTTCATAGTTGCATTGAACCCAATAAACTTAATGGTTAATTAATTCATGAAAAAATTTTCTATATAAAAATAGCTTCAGATACACAGAGAAGAATAAACAAGATGAATTTTTACAATTAAGACAGAATCCACAGTTAAAAGGAGTAATGAACTTGGAAATATAAGAAAAGATTTTAATTCAGTTACTAAAATTTCTTCATTTATTTCTTTTCTTTCATTTCAAGGTTTATTTTTATACTGTTATTATTTTGATAGATTCTATAGTAGATATAATTTACAAAGGATAAAATTGATATATTCAAATGTAAATTTTAAATATATTTAGTATGTTTATGGAGTTATGAGATGACACTATAATTTTAAAACCTCTATATCATCCCAAGGAAATTTTGTAAGGCATATCAATCTCCTCCTATGAACACCTGATCCCAGGAAATGCTAATTTGTATTTTCTCTACAGATTATTCTCTATAGGTATCAGATATGGGAATCATACACTTTCTGGTGTATTAAAAATAGCTTTTTCACTAAGCATAATTTTTTTGTTTCATCCATGTTGTGAGTATTGAAATTTTGTTCCCTTTTTATTATTATTGTTTGGGATTCATTGAGGGTACAAAGAATTAGGTTACACTGATTGCAATTGTAATTCCCTCTTACAATTGTGTCCTGCCCCCAAGAGGTGCGCCAAACATCATGGTCCTAATGCCCCTCTCTCCCGCCCTCTCCCCATTCCCTCATTCTCCAACCGCCTTGTATTAGCCCATATCTTGCCTTCCTATTAGAACTGAGTACATTGAATTCTTGGTTCTACATTCTTGTGATGTTTTACTAAGAAGAATGTGTTCCACCCAATCCAGGTTAATAGGAAAGATGTAAAGTTTCCATATTTTTTAGTGGCTGAATAGTATTCCATGGTATACATATACCACAGCTTAATCTATTCCTGGGTTGGTGGGCATTTAGGTTGTTTCCACAATTTGGCAATTGTAAATTGAGCTGAGATAAACAGTCTAGTGCAAATGTCCTCATGATAAAATGATTATTTTTCTTCTGGGTAGATTTCAGGATCAAATGGGAGATCTATTTTGAGTTCTTTGAGAATTCTTCATACTTCCTTCCTAAAAGGTTGTGTTAGTTTACAGTCCCGCCAGCAGTGTAAAAGTGTTCCCTTCTCTCCACATTTGCGCCAACATCAGCTGCTTTGAGTCTTTGTGATGTGGGCCATTCTCACTGGGGTTAGTGATATCTTAGGGTGGTTTTGATTTACATTTCTCTGACGATTGGGGATGATGAGAATTTTTTCATATTTTATTATCCATTTGTATATTCTCTTTAGTGAAAGTTCTATTCATCTCTCTTGCCTGTCCAGATTAAGTAGAATGATTTTGAAGTATTTCTTTCTCTATTGTCTGTAAGATTTGGCATGATCTGTTTTCTTTTTAATTATCTTTTACTTTTATTTATAAATATTAGTTGTCCATTTTTTGAAATTTTGGAAAAAACAAAATAAGAAGAAAAAGTTAACTGATCAAAGTATTCTGTAATAGACATACTCCTATCTGAAAATGTGAATGTTACTTTCTTTGCATTATTATTATTATTATTATTGCTTAATATTTTGATGCAGCAATCATTTGATTTCTTTTCTGAATGTATTTATCTTCATTAGTTCTTTATGAGGTTTTTGTTCTCAGTTATTATGTTAAACATTGTTATTGTCATTAAATTTAGCCTTTTTAATTCTGTGAAGGCAAAAGTGAAAACCTAATAAACACATGTATATGTAAGAAAAATAAATAAATTAAAAAAACATAAAATGCAAATATCTCTTCCCATTCTGAAGGTTGTCTGTTTGCTTTGGTTCTTCTCCTTGAAAATTAAGTGAAGCATAAACTTTTTTATGCATTTGATAACATTAGCCAATAAACTTACTCTCAGTGATGGAATCTTTTGTTTCTCCTGCAGTTATAAAGAGAATGCTGTGAGGTTGTCTAAAATTCACCATGACCAGCCAATGAAGCCCCTGGATCGAGCGGTCTTCTGGATCGAGTTCGTCATGCGCCACGGAGGAGCCAAGCACCTGCGGGTTGCAGCCCACGACCTCAGCTGGGCCCAGTACCACTCCCTGGACGTGATTGGCTTCCTGCTGGCCTGCAGGGCAGCTGTGATGTTTGTCCTCACAAAGTGCTGTCTGCTCTGCTACCGGAAGTTTGCTGCCCAGAGGAAGAAGGGGAAGCAGGAGTAGCTGGGTCCCAGAACTGAAGCTGGAATCTTCACCTGTGGGTCCCCCAGGTGAATGCCAGCAAGAGGGGCGTTTTGGAGATTCTCCTCCTGGGACAAAACACCTTTCCCTACTTATCTGGTCAAGTCAGAATCAGACTTTTCAGAGATTTAGTTCCTATTTGAAAGATAAAATTATTACATGTTGAACATTGTTAAAAACTGGAAAATGTAAAAATCATATAAGTCAAAATGGTGTATGGATAAATGTATTGTTCTAATTCACAAATTATGCAAACAAATATGTACTGAGCTTAGCTATGTTTCACATATTATGTGCGCATACAAGAACAGTAACAAGTCCACTCACAGTATCAATACTCAGAATCCTTTTATCTAGAGCAGAATTTTGTTGTTTCAAGTATTACTCAAAAAACTATACAAAGATTAGTTTCTACATAAAGTCTTTCCTGGCTTTTTGCTATTGTGAGACTGGTACTGCTGCTTTGCTACCTCTGGACATGCAGTCCCTGAACCTTCTTCTCCAGAAGACACCACGACACTCACCTTCTTAGAACCTGAGGTGTTTCCCAGGGGACGTGTGTGCCTTAGAAATGCAGCAACTCCTGTAAAACTGCTTCCTCATGTAAAATTGAACTAGCTTACAAACTATTTAGTTTCACAGACAAATTTTTTAGGTCATTTCCAGAGATTTTTCAGGCTAGTTTCATTCCTATTTTCAGGATTTTTTAACAGATGTACAGTCTCAGTGTTAAGGTGTGATGACACAGATGTGCACACACAGGATAATGCAGCACTGTGACGGGACTTGCTGAACTTTCCATCTCTCTAAACATACATGATACACACATATCCATGTGTCCATGTCCACATCTCACAACACGTTTTCTCCAGACTCATTATGAGTTAAAAAATAAAAAACATTGATTCTAGGAGAATTATAGGAAGAGTTTATGGCCGAATAATCATACGTATCATCTAGTAATTGACACATTTTTATAGAAAAACAGAATATTGAATGGACACACATATCCATTTCTTTCACAATAGGACACAGCGCCACTTAACTACCTAACAAATATGTTGTAAATTCACTGTGTTTTTTGAAAACAGCTTGAAATAATGGTATTATTGTATATGGATCTGCTTTAGATGATCATGTAGAGTTTCTCATTCTTTTCACAGAAGTCTTCTGTTTCATTTCTCCCATAACTCTAGGACAGAAACTTTCCTTCCTTTACAATTATTAACAAATAGGATAATTATCATTTTTATGAACCTAAATATACTTTGTTTACAAATAGACAGTAAAAATAAAAAGAATAAAATAATTACATGGAAAATAGTTGAATCAAATTTCAGTGGCTCCTAAGGTCGTCTTTAACCTGTGAGTGAGGGACATGCACAGCGTTCACAGCAGTGCAGGGTGACAAGAGCCTGGCCATCTGCGGCAAGAAGTCCACAGTCACTCACGTCTCACAACACATCTTCTCCAGACTCAGCATGACTCAAAAAATAAAAACATGGATTCTAGGAAAATTACAGGAAGAGTTTATAACAGTGTGATCTATACATATCATCTAGTAATTGACACATTTTTACAGAAAACCAGAACTTATATAGAGGCATAGCTGAAAATGTTGTTTGATTATGCACCTAAACATGAATTAATTACATCAATCTTTTTCTACAACTCATATAAGAAAATATTGGTTTACACTCATAGTGAGAACCACTACAACCACCCAGCCAAAAGGACAGATTGTCCAATATGAAAACTGAGGGAGGATGTAGACAGGCAAGTAAAGTAAAAACTGACAAAAACATAAAGGCGACAGAGGTCGCTGATGTTCAGGAAAATAGAAATCATGTCAATACACTTTAACCTGGAGAAAATTTGCAATCTCTAAAAACCTGCTAAAACTATTGTTCAGAGATAATGTGGAATCACACTGCAAATAAAGTGTAAGTGTGCTGAGACAGGGACAGGCACACACTGTTGTCACAGACTCCAAAGCCCCCAGCACGCTGTCCAAAGGCAGGTGTGGTGACAGAACAAGGCAGGACAGGTTGAAACCATGATGGGGAAGATGTGGGCACTTCCAGCCTTACAGCTCCTTATGCTTTATTTATAACATGTCAGAAACTCCCAGCTACATCATGGAACTTCTGAAAGGCATCTTATAAAGTATGGAAAGGGAAGAATTTCCAGTTTTAAAAATTACTGCCCCTTTCCATGAAATAACATTAAAGTTCTTTCCTGCCTAACCTGTGATTAAGCTGGTGCTAAAATAAAGAAATGAGAGAGGCTGCTCTCCTGCTGGGGAACCAGCCTCTGCTCTGATGCTCTGACTGTGGAGTAGACCTTTTGCTTTCTCTGGGTACAACTTGCTTCTGCTTCACACTGTCGACTTGCTCTTGGATTCTTTCTCGCAGGAAGCTCAGGACCCACTTAGATTCTGAGAGGATCCAACATTGTGAACCATGTGTCTGTACCAATATTGTTTCACACTGAGGTTCTACAGGAAGAAATCTGCCGTGCAGAGATGCTCACACATGAGCACATGCATGAGCAGAACAATCCCTCCTGGTCATGGCCATTGTCCCAGGGCCACATACCTCCAGCAGGTGTGTGAGTGTTGCTGTTAAGAAAACAGGCTGAGTGCAGTCCATGTCACTGAGTGGTCTCCTTGTCACATTGCTAAATAAATAATTTTAATAAAACTACACTAAAAAATAAGTCTCAAGTAAAATAACATATATGCAAACTTATATAATAAACAATGGGAAAGAATACACAGAATTCCAAGAATGAGAATGTTAATTTTTACTGTATATTTTTTCTGTAGTATTTAACTTATCACAATAATATTTTTATGTATTCATTGAATGGTATCAAATTTAATTTGTGAAACAAATACATCAGTTCAAATCAGGAAGATCTAAGATTTAATGTCATATTAGTTTATTAGTGTGACTCAGAGAACTTGAGTTGACCATGTTCATACCATCTCTTTTATCCATTTGGGGCCTGTTTTGAAGACACTTATTTCATGATGAAATGTTTATTATTAATGATATTGCATTATTTTTGACAATTTCAATAACTGCAGAAATCTAAATTCACACCCTTTTGATTTTGGTTTAATGTCAGTATTTAGTACAGTTGCAGTAGCTTAGTGACCTCTAGTGTCTACTTCAAAAAGTACTATTTGAGGTGATTTTGTTACATAGCCCAGATATTTTTACTACTATCCAATGAAGACATATCCATCCCTTTGAACTTTGTCCAGCACTGCAGCTGTCTCAACAAAGAGAATGGAGAGAAAGTGATGCAGCTTAACTTCCCAGGCTCTGCAAGAAATGACAGCAC
>NW_003852586.1:2272698-2277126 GCF_000181295.1 Otolemur garnettii
CAATAAAAGGCCACTTGTGGGAGAGACAAAAAGGTATGCCTGAGAGGTCCTAGTTCTTCCAGTCTTCCCGCTGTTTGAGTCTTTTGTGCCATCTCTAGATGCTGAGTGAGATTTCCAGATGATCACAGCCTCAGCCTCCACAAGAAAGTCACCTCCTTAGAGACCCTGCAGAGGAAACACACAGCTGAGCCCAGCTGACTCCAAGTCTGTGAGAGATGAGAGTTAAATAATTATTGTTCTGTTAAGGCCTTACATTTGAGGATGATTTGTTATGAGGTAGTAGCAATATTTCTACATTTTTAAATATATATTTGCAATAAAAGCATATATATTATCTACCTAAAATAGAAACTGTAATATTACGTTTTAAGAATGACTATAAGCCAGATAAAAGGGTTATCACAGCACTGTTGAAATGACAGTGACTATAATAGAAAAAGCAAACTCCCAGGCTCTTTAAAGGCTAAAGTCATTAATGCTAGAAAGCACCCTACACAGTTGCATATGTAACAAAATCTAAATTATACTAATTATTATCATTACTGAACAGAAAAGTTTTCAAAATACTTCAATTTGTAGAATTCTGATGTGAAGCCAATTGGTCCCAGACTTTTCTTTTTTGGGAGATTTCATTTAGTTGATGCCATTTCAGTGATTGATAGAGGTCTATTCAAAATTTCTACTTCTTTCTGGTTTAATCTAGGAAGGTGGCATGTTTCTGGGTATTGATCCATTTCCTTCAGATTTTCATATTGCTGAGAATAGAGTTTTCTGCAGTAATCATTGAGGACTTTTTGAATTTCTGAAGTATCTGTTGTTATTTCTCCTTTACCATTTCTGACTGACAATAGAGACCCTTTTTTTATTTCTGGTTAGGTTGGCCAAAGGTTTATAAATTTTATTAATCTTTTCCAAAAACCAACTTTTCCTTTCATTGATTTTCTGAATGATTCTTTTGTTTTCAATTTCATTTAATTCAGCCCTAATTTTAGTTATTTCTTTTCTTCTGCTGAGTTTGGGGTTGTAATGTTCTTCCTTTTCCAGTTGCTTGACATAATCCATTAAGTTGTTGGCTTCCTCTCTTTCTGTTTTCTTGATAAAGGCTTCCAACGTTATAAATTTCCATCTTGGAACTGCCTTTGCAATATCCCATAGGCTTTGATAATTTGTGTCTTCATTATCATTTTGTTCCAAAAATTTAGTAATTTCCTTCTTAATCTCATCTTTGACCCAGCTATCTTTCAGCCAAAGATTATTTAGTTTCCATGACTTTGTCAGAGTATGAAGATTCCTGTTGTTGTTGAGTTCAAATTTGATTCCATAGTAGTCTGAGAAGATACATGGAATAATTTCTATTCTTTTAAATTTGCTGATATATGACCAATTTTGGAGGATTATCCATGGACTTATGAGAAGAATGTATATTCACTTTTCTTAGGATGAAATGATCTGTAGAGGTCTGTTAAGTACATTTGTTCTAGGGTCACATTTAAATCTAATGTTTCTTTGTTTAGTTTCTTCTTAGAGGATGTATCCAAAACTTTCAAAGAGGTACACCTACACATTCCTATGAATGGTAAGATATAGCTATAGTCCAGAAAGTAGAAAGGAAGAGGAGAGAGAGGGGAGGGGAGGGCAGAGGCCAGAAGAAGGGAGAGTATTTGGGGGACCTTACCTAATGTGATGATGCAATGGTATATTTCAAAACTACTAAGAAAAGACTATAATTATCTTAACACAACAAATAAGTAAGCAAGGTGATGGATATATTAATCAGTTCAATGTAAGAATTTCACATTGTATATCAAATCAGTACACTGTATACCAAAAATGCATCAATGTACACAGTTAGAATTTAATACAGAAAAATAAATGAATGAATTAATAAATGATAATAATAATTTAATAATTTTATTGCTCATAAAACTACCTAATATTTTTAAATAATATGTTTCTAATAAAAATGAAATAACACTATTTACTATTTCAGTGTGGGGGAATTAAATTTATGAATAAACTAAAACTGACCAAATATAACTTTTGAGCCAATCTGGCCTCCCATTTTATTTCAAAAATCATTGAGATAAGAAGGCACACACAAGTCAGCATCTTAACCGCATGTATGGCCTGCTGGCCTATAATGCAGCAGTGATGCTGAGTCACTGTCACCACTCCCTAGGTGGGACCTTGTCACCTCAGGAGGCCTGTGCTTCTCAGGCAGTCGCCCCACACCCTCTGTCCTCCAGCACTGGCATCCTAGTGTTATGTGCTCACCTCACTGTAGCCTATAAGGTAGTGCAAAAAATAAATCCCAATAAAAATAAAACTGCAAAAGGCATACAGGTTTATAACATCTGTCAGGTCATACAGGTTTATAATGTCAATCAGCTATGTGTTATTTTCTGTATTTTACATGTTCCATTTATTCATAAGCAGCAATTCCCTAATTCATAAAATGTTATTTTAATTCCCTAATTACTCTCTTTTCAAATATATATTGAAGTACTGTGATTTATATTATTTCTGCTTTTCTCTAATTTGGTATTCAAGCCTCTCTCTTGAGAGTGGCCATAGCCAAGGTAGCCTCTCCCAGAAGAGCTATAGCAAAAGAGGAAGGAATTGGTTTCATGTACCTGTGTCAGGCATAACAGCGAGGAAGTTAAATCAAAACACATACAATATAATAAACTTAAGACTCTCAAGTCCCAAAGAGAACACAGAAGACAACAGGGAAAGTGACAGGAAGTTCATCAGTAGCAGGAGCTCAACCAGCAGCATAAGAAGGAGCAAGAGAGAGGCCCATGGGACGGGCCTTAGTGAAGGTCCCTGAGTGTCACCCCTTAGACTGTCCTGTGGGATTTGGGGAATGTGCAGTTTAAGGAAAACAAAAAGGGAAGGGGGCATTATTATATGAATCTGCGGTTGTGTCGTGGCCATCACTAGGACACGTGTTGGATTTTTGAGTCAGTAGGATGAGAGGTGACCCATATCACAAAGAACCTCATGAAGAAGAAAAGTTTTTTTTTTTTTTAACAAAGCCAAAAGGGTTACTGAAAGTGCCTAAAATGGATGTTGAGGACGGAGCTGCATTAAATAAAGTTATGACAAGAAGGGAGAGGGAAATTTTAGAAGAAAACATTGGCCCCATCATTTCCTGATTGGTGATGTGGGAAGTGCCATAAGCCAGCTTAAAAGTAACAAAAGTAATGAGTGAAAATTATACCAAAACAAACATTAAAACTAGAAATTTTCCTCATGGCATAAAGGATAAAAAATAACCCTGCATTGATTCCAGAAAATCTGCTAAGTTGGTAAAAGCAGTAAGGACCTGTGGTATTTCCACTCTGACCTGTCCCTGCCACAGGATTCCAGCTCAGGGGGGACTGAATGGACTCTGGGCTCCAGGTACCTGTACACAAGACCCCAGGCTTCCCACCTCACACCACACACTCAGAGGGAGATAACATACTATGGACAGGGAAAAGCTGAAGAATTTTTGACACAAGCCCCACAACTATGTCTCACGGACTCTAAATCCTAGGCAAGTTAGGTCAAAATGGGTCTTCTTCAACTAAACCATAGTCATAGACCAGAGGTTTTCTTCTGCAAGAGCACGTGGAGAAAGCAGTGTTCCAAATACCTGTACCCTCAGCTCGTTGTGGCTAGAGGTTTCATTACACAAGCAGCCAACTAATAACAGGAGCTGGTTCCTACTCTGAGTGCATGGAGAACACTCAGAGAGAAGCGCATCCCTGTTCCAGCCCCCAGCTCTACTCCACAGGGTTACAGATTTGCCCAATGGGAGAGATAGGCTATGGCCAGACAGCTAGCTGCCTAGCTTTCTCACAAGAGTAATTTACTTTTTGAAACAATGTGTAGGAAGTTCAAGCCAGGATGATTCCAAAATATGGAAGCTTTGCTGGTTGGCTGTTAAAAAGAAGGTGGCACCTACATCAGAAATGAGAGCACAGTTAGAGGCATTCTATTTTCTCAGGAAGGAACCAAGAAAAAGATCGGAAGTGTCTGCCTGATGTCAAAGCAGCTTAAAGTACTTACTGCAGAAAGTATCCCAGAAAAAGAGCCTGAATGTTATTGAATCAGACTGGGGAGCAATTTATGCCCCCAGGGCATTAGCAAAAGAAGTACATGATTCAGCAACAAACTGGTGAAGGCTAACAGCTAGACTAAGAGTTAAAAGCCAAAAAATGCTTCCTATAGCCACTGTTATCTTGGGTCATGTGAACATGCCCAAGGCTGCTCTCTCTGAGACAAAAATCAAAGGAACAACGTGTAGGGGAAGGAAACTTCATTAAAATGATCCAGCTGATCACTAAACCAATAAATTTAAAGAGACAATTCAGGGATTCTGGGAAGATGGCCGACTGGTAGCAACCCTGGTCAGAGGCTCCTGAACAAAGGAAGAAAAAC
>NW_003852586.1:2282949-2286699 GCF_000181295.1 Otolemur garnettii
AAAAAAAAAAAGAGACAATTCAAATTGGGAGGAGATCTACATAGAAGCTGTGTTACGTAAAATGTAGAGTTTTAACAATCTTTACAAGAAACATACAGAAACAAAATTGCAACCTTTATGTAAAGAAACATATGCCTATGAGAGGGCTGAGTTTACAAATTTAACAGGAAAAACCCTGAAAATAGACACTGTCAATATGTTCAAAGTCTTAAAGGTAACTGCACTTAAATAAAAAAAGGACGGTTCAATGACAGTGTCACATCCAGTAGAGGATGTGCAGGACAAGCTTGAAGCCATTGTTCAAAGCAAGAACAAAATGAAAATTTTAGAGTGAAAATTATAACAACTGAAATAAAAATGCACTAAAAGGATTCTGATTTACATTTGAATCCAAAGAAGTAAAAGCCTCCAAGCTTGATGACTGTGCAAGAGAGATTATATAATCCCAAGAATAGAGGAGAAAAGAATGAAGGAAACAAACTGAGCCGTGATGGATGTTGGGACACACTTCACTGCAGCAATAAGTGTGAGCTGGACCAGTTAGGAGGGAAAGAAAAAGATAGGAGGAAAATATTCAAAACTAAGGCCTGAAGCTTCCATAAGCGGTAAGATCTCATCTGTATCCCAGCTGAATGGATTCTAAGTAAGACAAACACAGAAAGATCCAAATACAGACACATCATGCCAGGAGGCTGAAAGTTAAACAAAGAAAACAATGAAGCCCAAAGAAATGACCAACTCATCACATGCACAGAAACTCCAATGTCTACAGTTGACTTCTCATCAGAAACAACACTGCTCACATGAGGGCGGAGCAAGATGGTCAAACAGAAACCTCCCGTGACTGCCCTTCTGCATGAGCACCCAATTCAAATGCTGTCCACAGAAACAAGCCCCTCAGAAGCACAACCAGGTGAGTTATCATATTACTTGACTTTAACCTTGTATCAAGGAAAAGGCATTGAAGCGGGAAAAAAAGACAATTTTGATTTCCTACACCATCCCTCACATATCTGCCAGTGGTGCCTCCCATGCCGAGTACAGAGAATTGTGTCAGTGCCTGTGGAAGGGACATTTTGACCAGATCAGCCACACAGAAGTCCTCATCCTCCCTCAAGACTGAGTTCCTGTGAATCCCACAACCAGTGCAAAGAGTAGCTTGGGGCTGAGCTAAATTTATAAGTCAAGGTGGCCACAAGGGCTCCAGTCCTGTGGCAGTTTCTGTGGCTGTGCTGTCCTGGAGCTGGTGGACATCAGGTGCAAGTGACCCAGTGAGTCCAAACAGTGAAACCCAGTGAGACAACAGCCAGTGCATCAAAGCCAGGAAATGTCACCCCTCCCCAGTTACTGTCACAGCCAACACAGCAAGATAGAGCCTTTTTCCACTGAGGAAAGGAAAGGGAAGAGCTCAAAGGACTTTGTTTTACAACTTATATAAAAGCTCAGCCACAGTAATATGGCATAGCAAGGATTGTTATTTGCAGAGACTGTTTTTCAATAAAAGGAACATGTCTGTTGGGAAAGTGATTGATACTACTGCAAGGTCAAGAAAAGCAACATAAGCCTGAAACGTGTGTCAGAAAATAAAAGTAAGTGCACAAAATGATGGGAACATACCAGAAAGATATAGACGACAACTGAAAGGAGTCCCAATAAATCAAATATGGATCAATATCCACAAAAACAATGATGATAGTTATGAACTGTGACCTGTGGAATAAAGCAAATACTCATGAATCTATATTAACAAAACTAAAAGTAAATCAAGAAATGCAGGAAAGGGATGTTCTTCCTTACAGGAGAATTCCTGTTAATAATTGGGAAGAAATGATGGACATAGAAACCACCACTGGGCAAACTCCACAGTAATGCTGTGTCAGACAAGAGTCAAAGGACAGTGAGGAGAAGTAACAACTAAATGCATTCACCCCCATGCAGATGTTATATCATTCTCTTTGCCTCCCATTCATCAAAATGTTAGAGGGTCCTTCTCCAAAGAAATTGAAATAAAATTTCTAAGGTAAAATAAGGATCTCTGACATTGAAGACAAAGATCTTGAACACTCCCAAATGCTCAAAGAGTAAGAGAGGTGGAGAGTCAAAACAGACCATTCCCTGAGAGAATTGTGGGACCATTCCAAAAGACCATTCCTTGGTCCTTTACCAAGGAAACTGAAAAATTTTCCAAGGTAAAATAAAGTAACTGGAGTCGATGTAACCTAGAAAAGTAATATCTTCTTTATTCTGACATTTATAGATCCCTTTAGGTAGTGCCTACAGTTAAGTATAAAACTCAAAGTCACCCAGTTATCAAGTCATTCACAGGTACAAACACCTCCCACTGAGTCGTTCTATTCTTGACTCTTTTTTTTTTTTTCTTCCTGAAACAGCTTCTCTTTGTGTGACCTGCCTGGGCTGGTGCAGTGGCATCATCACCCTTCACCACTACCTCAGATTCAAGTGATCCTCCTGCCTCAGCCTCCCAAATAGATGAGACTACAGGTGCATGACACCACACCAGGTAATATTTTTTTAAGAGAAAGAGTCTCAGTTTGCTTGGTTTGGTCTTGAAGTCCTGGCCACAAGTCATCTTCATGCCTCTGCCTACCAGAGTGTCAGGATTGCAGACATGGGCCACTATGCCCAGCCAAATTCCTTATTCTTAAGTAGAAAAAGATAACCAACACTTGAGAAAAGCAAATAAAATAACAAGAGTAAAGTGAAGATGAATGAACACCTGGGCATGTGCACACATACGCACCAGAATAAAGAGATATAGTCAGCAAGCAAAAAGAATTTTTAAAAATAATAGGCATAACTTTGTAAGAAACCGCAGAGATAGTTAAAAATATTTCATCCAAGAAGAATAATATTCAGCAAAAGTGCAACAATAAGGGAAAATATGAGAGCTCTTTCAGGGTCATCGCAGGTGTTTCCAGCTCACTGTGCTCTCTGTCCTCCCCCATGGGTCTCTCACTTTCTGCACTAGGGCTTCTCTGACACTTCACGAGGAACCCTGGACCTCACCCAGCGCTTCACGAGGAACCCTGGACCTCTCCCAGTGCTTCAGGAGGAACCCTGGACCTCTCCCAGCGCTTCGCGTGGAACCCTGGACCTCACCCAGTGCTTCACGAGGAACCCTGGACCTCACCCAGCGCTTCACGTGGAACCCTGGACCTCACCCAGCGCTTAGCGTGGAACCCTGGACCTCACTCAGCACTTCGCATGGAACCCTGGACCTCACCCAGTGCTCACTCACACACGCCTGACCCAGCAGTGTGAGAAACAGGCACTGCAGATACCTGTCCCCTTGCATCCACGCACCTCCCGCTGGCTCCTGGTGGGCCTGGGTCCCAGCAGCTCACAGCCATGACTGGTTGGTGACTCTGCTTTACTGACTTGCTCCCTCCCGTTTCACTCTTTCCTGTCCCCTACTCCTGGACCCTCAAGTCATTTCCCAAACTGTAGGGCTGTAATCCTCATCTCAGTCTCTTGCTTTCTAAGGGAAAAACAGACTGTGGCAGCTTGTGCCTTAGGTGGCTCCAAAAAGCACCAAAGAAGTAGATAACTCACCAATAACTGGGAAAAGCAATCTGAAGCCAGTAATACACGAGAGGGGATAACTGTGGTATCCAGTGAGGTCAGAATTGATCCAGCTTATGAGACTGAAGAGGGAAAGGGGAATTGAGGTTTGGTACAGCAAGAGGAGAAGCATTTGATTATGAACAGTAACAAACGAGGGTAGTTTAT
>NW_003852586.1:2286719-2385841 GCF_000181295.1 Otolemur garnettii
GTGACTGTTAACAGTTTTAGAGGCCTTGTAAAAAACAAAAGGAAGACTTAGTTTAAACAAATGACTAATCAAAATATGCAGTGAGTGTCATAATTTCTCCTCTGTAGTCTTTAAAGAAACTTCTGCAGCAACAGAAAAGCAGGACTAGACTGTGGGCATGAAGGTGGCAGAGATGCAGGGGACTGTTCCCACAGGCTCTGCAGTCGCTGTGCGGAGTCAGGGCCTGGGAGAAAAGGAACAGGAGGCTAAGGATTTGGGTTAGAGAACAAGCGTGAACCTGGAAGCATCAACTTCTCTTGAATCTGGAGACAAGTAATGCCGTTTGCTTTAATGAGAATCAGCCTCAATGTCACTTTTTTGCTAAAAGCATGGAGATACTTCCTTCTGCCATCGTAAGTCATTTCCCAGCTCTAGTATCCCTGAAGCAGCATGTGGGCTAGAGTAGCACCTCACTGCACAGCCAGAAATTCACTACAGCTTTGGGTTTCCTCAGAACTTAACTACTAATAGCCTACTGTTCACCACAATTTAAATGTCCCAAACATGAGCTATGTGTTAGAAGCTACATTCCGGGTGAGGTGGCCAAGAATGATTTCCTATCTTCAATGTGGCCATAGCCATAAGGCAGAGAATTTACTAAGGCTCAGACCACTGAGAATACTGAAAGCCAAACTGTCCTCACCTCATTCATAAAGTGCAAAGTGAGAGGAAATTTGTCCTGTCCCCTGAACATTTGCTCAAAGATCAACTCACAATTAAGACAAATTAATAAGAGAAAAGATTTATTTTCCATTTACACAGGGAGAAATCACAACATAATAACCCAGGTCCAATAAAGTTCAGATTTTATTTCTTGCCTTTAAGATGGGAGGGGAGAATTGAGGAACACGTAGGGATAAATAGTTGCTGGAAGATTGAAGGGATGGGGAAAATAGATAAACTTGTAATTAACCTGAAAACCAGTATTATGTAACAAAAGATTTGGACCTAGTCTGCTGCGTTCTTGACCTTCATTCCTACAATATACTGAGATAACAGGAAGGGAAAGGAAAGTTAATTGTCTCATCCTCTCTGACTTTCTGATCAGATCAGTCTGTCTATGCAGATAGAGGGAAAACCCCGTCTGATGTTTCTTGATCTTGCATGGCCTTTAATTCAAAGTATTCTTTACAGTGGGGAGTCATATTTTGGGGTAAGTTTCCTGAGATTCTTTAATATGAAAGGCAAAGTAAAAGTAGAGCCAGAACCTTACTGGTAAAGTATTTTAGTAGAAACATCACTTATGGGAAAGTATGTTGCTGTCCCACTGCAGGGACCAAGAGAAAGCTTTGCCCGTCATCCTCTGAGGGTTTTCTGGAAAGGCATTGACAATGGACAGATTCCTGGGAGACACGACCACAAATTTATTTTAATATGCTTAAGATGAAGAAATTACAGGAGAATGATTACCCAGTAACTCAGTGAGGCCCACCTGCTTCTCTACTCTTACTCATACGAACAGAGATGAAAGAAATGTAGGATCAAATGATTTTTTTTTTTTTTTGGCTGGTGCTGGGTTTGAATCTGCCACCTCCAGCGTATGGGGCCAGTGCCCTACTCCTTTGAGTCACAGGCGCCACCCAGGAGCAAATGATTTTTAAGGGGAAATAAGTTCACCAAGAAGGCAAAAATAATAGGTTATTGTTTTTGAAAATTAAGTGGCACTGGAGAAGAAATAATGGTTTAACACCAAGTTTGTCAAGTTTCTCTGGATTTTAGTTATGGTCCTTAATTTCTAGTCTCTTCTTCTGCCATATGTGTTTCTTTTTTATTAAATCATAGCTGTGTACATTAATGCAATTATGAGGGTACAATGTGCTGGTTTTGTATACCATCGGAAATATTTTCATCAAATTGGTTAATATAGCCTTCACCACATTTTCTTAGTTATTGTGTTAAGACCTTTATACTCTACACTTAGTAAATTTAACATGTACCCTTGTAAAAATGCACCATAGGTATGTTCCCAGCAATTACCTTCCACCCACCCATTGCCATATCTGTTTTTATCAATTTGAAGTAGGTAAAATTGGAGAGAAGAAATTGAAGGCAGTTGTGTTTTGCTTTGGTGAGTCCAGTTTTGATGTAGATAAGGGAGCTTAAGTAATTCTAGGTCAGAGAAGGTGAGCTTGGCAGCTAGATTGATTGGTCAATCCAAAAGAGAACACGCCTGCTTCCAGATTGAGGAGAGAATGAAATAAAAAGAGATATAAATGCATCCAATCAGTTCAGGAATTCTTCAGTGACGCATAGCATGATAGGTCAAGGTTGAGAAACAATTAAAAATAAGATAGCTTGGCGAGTAAAGCAGATAATTGGGAGGAAACTAATGAAAACTTTTAAAAATAAACACATGTTTTAATCAGATTAGTGGCAATTCCTAGTGTCCACACACTAGGTGATTCCTGTTGAGGGCTCAGCAGGTCAACCAGGAAAGCAGAGGACTTGGTGGCATCTCTGCTGATGATCCTGTTCCTTCTTTCATTTATCCATTCAATTCCATTTTATTTCATGTAATCAACATTATGTTATATAGTTGGAGAACGCATCAGTGATTTTAGTAGTATTTAATTCTTTTTATATTCATCTGCCTAAACTTACCTTAGTATTGCATTATGTCAGGAATTCTTTCACCTTTGAACATTTGAGTTGTGATTATTTTAAAATCTTAATATTTGATTTTCTTCCTATTTCTGTAATCCTTGGGAGCAAATATTTTTTGTGTATTTTGCTATTACCTTGAACTTGTCCTGAGTTAATCTTCAACAGATTCCAATTTCTGCATACATTCCTCCTGTCCTGTGTTGTGAAATCATCCCTTCATCATGGTTTGTTGATTGCCTCTCCTGGAGCCCAGGAAGCTTTCCAGTTTCATAACATTTGGTTTAAAAAGTACTTTTCTTCAATGGCTTTTACAAAAAGGGTGAAAGACAAGATGTGTTGGTGAGGATGGAGAGAAGAAGGAACTCTTGCAGATTGTTGGTGGAAATGTAAATTAGTATAGCAATTATGGAAAATGTATGGGGGTTACTCAAAAAACTAAAAATAGAACTACCATATGATTCAGCAATTCTACTTCTGAGAATATATCTGAAAGAACTGAAATTAAAATGACAAAAAGTACCTGCACTCCAATGTTCACTAAAGCATTATTTACAACAATTTGCGAAGGTATGAAATAACCCTAAGCATTCCTCAACTATGACTGGACATAAATCATGAGACACACACGGTGGTGTCCTGAGACATTACTGAATTCCTTGATCACTTCCAAGAGTCTTATGGTTAAGTCCTCTTGGAGGTCTAAGCATGAGATCATATCATCAAAAAAAGGGAACGTTTTACCTTCTCTTTCTCTATTTAGATACCTTTGATATCCTTCACTTGCTTAAGTACATTGGCTAGGACTTCCAGCACTATGTTGAATAGTGGTAGTAATAGTCAATGTCCTTCTTTGGTTCCACTTGTACATGGAAATCCTGTCAGTTTTATTCCATTCAATATGATATCAGCTGAAAGTTTGTCATAGCTGGCTTCCTTCAGTTTAAGAAATGTCCCATCTATGTTTATTTCTTAAATATTCTTATGAGAAAAGGATGTGGAATTTTGACAAATACTTTTTCTGCTTCTATTGAGAGGATCATATGGTGCCTGTTTTTGCTTCTATTTATGTGGTGAATTATGTTTATGTATTTGCATATCAGCTTGGTATTCCTGGATGAAGCCCACATGGACATGGTTTATAATTTATTTAAGGCATACTTGTATTCTATTTGCCAGGATTTTACCAATATTTTTGCATCTATATTCATTAATGATATTGATCTGTAGTTTTTTGGGCAGAGAGATGGGGACCCTTTCCTAGTTTGGGTATAAGGATTATATTTGCTTCATAGAGGAGTTGGGGGGGGTCCCTTCTTCCTCCATGTTTTGCAATAGGTTTGGGTATATGTATACAAACTCTTCTATGAAGGATTAGAAGGATTCTGGTGTAAAACCATGTGATCCAGGACATTTCTGTTGTTGTTGGAATCTTATTTTTTTTGGAATTGCAATACTTGATAATGATCTGTTCAAGAGATTCAGTTAAGTCTAGGTAGGTAATGTTATTCCAGGTATTGGACCATTTCCTCCACATTTTGAAATTTCTGATACAGAGATGTTCGTAGTATTTAGTGGTGATCTTATATACCTCTACAATATGTGTTATTATTTCTCCTTTTTCTGTTCTTATTGACATGATTAAAAATCTTACATTTCTGTTTAATCTGGCCAAAAGTTTTTTCTTTATTTATCTTTTATTTATTTATTTTTTTTTTTGAGACAGAGTCTCAAGCTGTCCCCCTGGGTAGAGTGCTATGGCTTCACTGCTCACAGCAACCTCCAACTCCTGGGCTCAAGAGAGTCTCCTGCCTCAGCCTCCCAAGTAGCTGGGACCACAGGCGCCCGCCACAACACCTGGCTATTTTTTTTTTGGTTGCAGCCATTATTGTTGTTTGGTGGGCCCAGGCTGGATTCGAACCCACCACCTTAGGTGTATATGGCTGGCACCTTATTATTTATCTTTTCAAAGAATAAACTTTTTCATTAATCTTCCTAATAGTTGTTTCATTCTTGATTTAATTTATTATGATCTAATTGGTTATTTCTTACTTCTCCTAAGTTTGGAATTGGATTCCTCTCTTTTCCAGTTCCTTGAGATGATTCATTAGATTGTCAGTTTGCATTCGATCTCAATTTTGAATGTAGTCACTTAGTGATAAATTTTTCCCATAGGACTGCTTTTGCATTATCCCATAGGTATTGACAGCTTGTGGCTTCATTGTCATTTCATTCAAAGGATCTAATGATTCCCTTCTATATCTTTTCTT
The DNA here is from genome assembly GCF_000181295.1 of Otolemur garnettii. Classification (NCBI taxonomy): domain Eukaryota; kingdom Metazoa; phylum Chordata; class Mammalia; order Primates; family Galagidae; genus Otolemur; species Otolemur garnettii. Next base: position 2,291,630 of record NW_003852586.1, read on the forward strand.
TGACCCAGATGTTGTTCAGATAAAAATTGTTTGGTTTCCATGGCTTTGTGTGGGGATAAAGGTTTCTGTTGGAATTCTACTTTTATTTCTATTCTGATCCAAAAAGATACAAGCTATTCTTTTAAATTTGTTTGAGCTTGATTTGTGTACAAGAATATGATCAATTTTGGAGAATGATCCTTTAGCTGATGAGAAGAGCATATGCTCAGTATTACTGGGGTTGAATGTTCTTTATATGTCCCTTATGCTCATTGGGCATGAGTAGACTCATGTTTAAGTCCACTGTTTAGTACCTGCTTCAGAATCTGTCCATCTCTATCAGTGAGGTATTCAGGTCCCCAGCATTATGATGTTGAGGGATATCATGTTGTTCAGACCAAATAGGATTAATTTTATAGCTGTGGAAGCATTTAAGTTAACTATATACATATTTAGAATTGAAGTGCCTCGTTGTATAGTTCTCTTGACCAGTATATAATGTCCTAATTTCTTTACTCTTGTTGCTTTAAACCCCATTGTATCCACAAATAGGATTTCAACTCCTGCTTTCTTCTGATTTCCAATTTGCCTGAAATGTTGTTTTTCAACCCTTCACTCTAAGTTTTGTTTTGTCCTTAGATATGATTCAGGAGACAACATATACTTGTCTATGCCTCTTCAGTGGTGAATTCAAGGCATCGATGTTTATCGAGAGAAATGATATATAGGTTGGATTTCTATTCATCTCTGTGCATATTTACTGCCTTGATTTATCCCTTGGTCTATTTTGAAAAGTAGGCTTTGTCCAGATGTCTTGACTTTATTGATGGTTCCTTGCACTGGTCTAAGTAAAGTACTGTTCTGAGAACTTCCTGCACAGATGGTCTTGCAATGGCAAATTTCCTCAATGTTTGCTTGTCAGTAAAAGATTTGAATTCTACATAGAATATGAAATAAAACTTAGCAGGATACAGAATCTCATGCTAAATGTTATTTTGTTCGACAAAATTAAAGTTGGGATCCCACTGTCTTCCTGCTTGTAGAGTTTCTACTTAAAGTTCCCTATCACCCTATTGGTTTTTCTCTTGTAGGTAAAATGCTGTTTGCACTGGTCTGCATGAAAAATCTTCACTTTCATTTTGACTTTAGCCAAGTTAATTATAATGTGTCCAGCAGAATCTGTGTTTGAATTGAGAGGTCCTGAAGTTCAATAGCTATCTAATATTTGCATGTCTGGCAATACTTGGAACATTGTCCAATATAATGTCTTCAAAAAGTATTTCCATGCATGCATGGGACTTTCATATTCTCTGGCATGGATATCAATCATTCATATGTTTGTATGCATTGCATGGCATCTATCTCTCTAAGAGATTGCACTGGTTTTACTCTCTTATTTTATAACTCTATACTGATCGGGTTAGCTAGAAAATCTTGACTTTAACTTCTGATATTATTTCTTCTTTGTGTTCTAATCTATTGCTGAAACTCTCCACTCTTTCGCTGCCTCTTTCAATTTTTTAGGCTCTGTTATATCATTTCTAATTATGTTCAGATCCTTGGTGACTTTTTCTATAGTTTCTTTGATTTCCTGAGGTGATTATTCGAATTCTTTTGCAACTTCTTTTTTTATTATTATTAAATCATAGCTGTGTACATTAATGCAATTATGGGGTACAATGTGCTGGTTTTATATACAAATTGAAATACTTTCATCAAACTGGTTAACATAGCCTTTACCACATTTTCTTAGTTATTGTCTTAAGATATTTATAATCTACCCTTAGTAGATTTAACATGTACCCTTGTAAAATGAACCATAGGTGTGGTCCCACCAATTATCCTCCCTCCACACTTATTCCACCCCCCCTTCCTTCCTTCTCCTCTGTCCCCTTCATCTTGGGCTATAGTTGGGTTACAGTTTTCATATGAAAGTGGGGGTGCTTATAATTAGATTCATGCATACATTGGATACTTTTTCTTCCATTCTTGAGATACTTTGCTAAGAAGAATATATTCCAGCTCCATTCATGTAAACATGAAAGAGGTAAAGTCTCTATCTTTTTTAAGGTTGCATAATATTCCATGGTGTACATATACCACAATTTATTAATCCATTCATGGGTCGATGGGCACTTGGGCTTCTTCTATGACTTAGCAATTATGAATTGGGCTGCAATAAACATTCTGGTGCAAATATAAAGTGATTTGCTATAAAGTGATTTTGGTCCTCTTGATATATACCTAATAGAGGAATTGAAGGATTGAATGTCAGATCTATTTTTAGATCCCTACATGATCTCTAAACATCTTTCCAAAAGGAACATATTAGTTTGCATTCCCACCAGAAGTGCAGAAGTGTTCCCTTTTCTCCACATCCACACCAACATTTCTGGTTTTGGGATTTTGTGATGTAGGCTAATCTTACTGGAGTTAGATGATATCCCAAAGTGGTTGTGATTTGCATTTCTCTGATGCTTAAGGATGATGAACATTTTTTCATATGTCTGTAGGCCGTGCACCTGTCTTCTTCAGAGAAGTTTCTTTTCAAGTCCCTTGCCCACCCTGAAATGGGATCATCTGTTCTTTTCTTACTAATACATTTGAGTTCTCTGTGGATTCTAGTTATTAAACCTTTGTCAGAGACATAACCTGCAAATATCTTCTCCCAATCTGAGGGCTATCTGCTTGCTTTACTTATTGTGTTCTTGGCTATGCAGAAGCTTTTTAGTTTGATCAAGTCCCAGTAGTGTATTTTTTATGTTGCTTCAATTGCCCAGGGGGGTCCTCCTCATAAAATATTCACCTAGACTGATTTCTTCAAGAGTTTCCCCTGTCACCTTTTCTTGCCTGATTGTGATGGCTAAGACTTCCATGACAATGTTAAAAAGCAGTGGAGACAATGGACAACCTTGTCTGGTTCCTGATCTGAGTGGAAATGATTTCAATTTAACTGCATTCAGTAGAATATTGGATGTGGGTTTGTGTAGATGGCCTCTACAAGTTTAAGAAATGTCCCATATATACCTGTTTTCTTACATGTTCTGATCATGAAAGGATGCTGGATATTATCAAAAGCTGTTTTTGCATCAATTGAGAAAATCGTATTGTCTTTGTTTTTTATTTTGTTCATGTAATGAATTATATATACAGGTTTGCATATGTTGAACCAGTCTTGAGACTCTGGGATAAAACCCACTTGGTCATGGTGCATAATTTGTTTGATGTGTTTGCTAGGATCTTATTGAATATTGTTGCATCAATATTCATTAGATATATTGGTCTATGATTTTCCTTTCTTGTTGGGTCTTTTCCTGGTTTGGAGATCAAGGTGATATTTGCTTCATAGAATGTGTTGGGTAGTATTCCTTCTTTTCCTATAATTTGGAAAAGGTTGAGTAATATAGGTACTAGTTCCTCTTTAAAGGTTTGGTAGAATTCTGATGTGAAGCCGTCTGGTCCCAGACTTTTCTTCTGGGGGAGATTTTAGATAGTTGATGCTATTTCAGAGCTTGATATAGGCCTGTTCAACATTTCTACTTCATTCTGGCTAAGTCTAAGAAGGTGGTATACTTACAGGTATTGGTCTATTTCCTTCAGATTTTTGTATTTCTGAGAATAGAGTTTCTCGTAATATTCATTAAGGATTTGTTGAATTTCTGAGGAGTCTGCAACTACTGCATGCCCTTCACTCCAAATTCCCTTCTGTCCACCCTGCCCTCAGCCCAAGACTTCAAATGGTTTCTCTGATGCAAGAGCTTTGGCCATCCACTCATTGCCACTCTGGGATGACATCACTGTCCTTTCCTGACCCTCATCCTTCTCCTTCTTCTTTGGAAGCTACAGAAGCAGAGTCCAGGCTCAGTTGCACACCTGTCCCAGCCACCCTGTTTCATGTCTCACATTTGGGGTTAGAACCCCCAGTTTTCCTGCCTGAAGTGGACTCTTGCCTTACAAACTCTGGCTTGGAAGCCATCAAAGACTTCAGGTTTTAAACATTAGATGGCTGCCCTCCCTGCTTGGTGACCTGCAATAAAGTCTACTTAGTACTGCAAAGTCCAGTCCCAGTGTGTGGCTTTGATGTTGGTTGGGGTCCTGGTTCCCCAACCCCAGTTGACCTGCTTTGATTACTTTAAAAATTACAGCTCAATAATAGAATAAGTAAACAAATCAAAATGAAACCAAGGATATAATTAGAAATACTGCTAAGAACAATGTATGGTGGCTGATAAGTACAAGAAAAAAAGGCTCAGCCTCCTTAGAAAATAAGGAGGAAATATAAAATATAATGACAAGTGTCACATCACTGCCACTGGCCATGATAGAGAGATATCTAATAAGAAGTGCTTGCCAGGGGATGACAAAGTTGGAACCCTCATCCATTGCTGGTGGGATTGGAAAGTGGTGCAGCTAACATGGAAAGTAGTCCAGCAATTCCTCCAAAGGATGGACATACAGAAAGCAAAAGATACAGTAGTCCAATCTCGAGGAAGACAACTTAGAGAAATTAAAATACGTCCACACAAAGCTTGTACATGAATGTTAACAAACAACATTTTCATAAATGCCAAAAATTGAATAAAATGTTCATCAATTTGTGAATGAATAAAAATTTTAAATCCATACTATGAAATTCTACTTGGCAATAAAAAGGAATGAAGTCTGAGTATAAGGGATGCTATGTATGATCCTTTTTAAACATTCTGCTAAGTGGTAAATCTCAGTCATGAAAGACTACATGTTTATGACTGTATTTATCAAATTATCCATAAAATGCAAATCTATAGACATCAAACTTTGGATTAGTGTTGCCTGGACCAGGGGGAGGAGAAACGCAGAGCAGGGAGATGCCAGCTACAGAGCACAGGGCCTCTCGGGGGGCAGGGCTGCTGGCAGTAGTGAGGCACAGCTCTGTGAATGTACTAAACTAGACTTATTGAACTCTAAACAGTAATATTTACTCACATCATGTATGGAGTAAATATCAATAGAGTTGTACAAAAAATATTTTAACTAGATATTTATGGAATATTGACCCAGCTGTATAATTACTTCATTTCTTGTTCAGTGTCAAGCACTGGCAGTCTCAGGTGTCTCTCCCTTGCCTCTATTTTGCACACCATGTAAGGTATCTTACATAAGACAGATGACTTGCACATTCAAGGTCATCAAAATTAGCTGCATTGTACAAATTATAAACATAAAGGGACATTAAACACACTTGAGCAAGCACGAGGTCATCTAACTTTGATTTGTGCACCTGCCAACCACTGTTCAGATAATATACTTACTTTTAAATGTACGAGTTAAATTTTAACTTGATTGGTTTATCCTGGAGTATAAAGATAAAAAATGTCAGAAAGAAACAGCAACTGAAAAAGAATCATCTCTCTGACCGGGATGGCTGTGAAATGGACTTCAGCTCTTCTTCTCCTACAGCTGAGCTGTTGTTTCAGCTCTGGGACATGTGGAAAGGTGCTGGTGTGGCCCATGGAATTCAGCCACTGGATGAACATAAAGACCATCCTGGACGAACTTGTCCAGAGAGGCCATGAGGTGACTGTGTTGGCATCTTCAGCTTCCATTATTGTTGATCCCCGCAAAACATCTGCTATTAAATTTGAAGTTTATCCTACATCTCTAACTAAAGATGGCCTTGAGAGTCTTTTTCTCAGATTGGTCGATGAATGGATATATGATGTTCCAAAGGATTCATTTTGGTCCCATTTTTCAAAAGTGGAAGAAATCATGTGGGCATATTCTGACAAGTATCAAAAGCTCTGTGAAGATGTAGTTTTCAATAAGAAACTCATGAAGAAGCTACAGGATGCAAAATTTGATGTTGTTCTTGCAGATGCCGTTGGTCCTGGTGGAGAGCTGCTGGCCAAGATACTTAAAACCCCCCTGGTGTTCAGTCTGCGCTACTCTCCTGGATATGGATTAGAGAAGCACAGTGGAGGACTTCCCTTCCCTCCTTCCTACGTTCCTGTTATGTTGTCAGAATTAAGTGATCGCATGACATTCATGGAGAGGGTGAAAAATATGATATATGTGCTTTACTTTGACTTTTGGTTCCAAACGTTTAATATGAAGAAATGGGATCAGTTTTACAGTGATGTTCTTGGTGAGTAATGTTTTTACTAGTGGATGTTAATTCCCACCTTTCCTGGTGCCCTGGAAGGTGAGCTTGTATGAACGTGGAGTCAGACAAGTGTGTATTTTGTAAATGAAAGGAAGAAATGAAAACATAAGATGAAATACCAATCTCACAAATATTATGGAAATATGGAAACATTATAGAATCAGTTGGAACTTTGTGGCCATCACTTCTATAAACACTCCCTATACACATAAATGTGCAAATTAAAGCACTTGGAGTTCCTTTTCACAATCCTGTGTCTGCTTTACTATTCATTCCTTTTGTCTCAAATAAAAGTTAATAGACACATGAAGAAACATCTTGATGAAAGCAGATGTGTAGTGAGGAGTTACATGTTATTTTAGCTCAACTATTAATGAAGTATTAAGGAAGTTGTTTCTCCTATGTAACATAGTTTTCTTACTTAAAATTACCATATTTTCCATATAACCAGAAGGATCCCTTAGAGGGTGGCTGTTAGAGGTGGCTGTATCTCAGAAACAGAAATCTAAAATTTTAGATTTCCAATGTGTCTACTTCCTTCACAAAAGGCTGGAGATTATCTGTCTTAAGGCCTAAAATCCTAAAGCTTTCACCTATATTTTATTAAACTATATATCTACAGTAAGATCAATGAACCAAATGAGGGGGAGCAAAAATTAACCATTTCTATAATTTTTGAAAATTTCCTGCTATTTGTAAATGTATTTATTTTTAGAATACTAATATTATTTAAGATCTTCACCTGAACCAAAAGAAGGAGTAGGTACAAGGATTTCAACCATATATTCAAAAAACTCAAGATATACTTGGAGAACCAAGGATCATGAGAGTGGCTTCACAAATTAGAGAAACTAAATGAGTATTTATTAGAAATAAGTCTTTATGATTTGGGTAGGAGTCACTGACAGTAGCTCTCAAAGAACTGTTTAAGTGTATATTTGTTCTTTTTGCAGTTTTAGAAAATAAATAAATGCAAGGGTAATTCCATAGTGGATTATAGTAATAATGATTGATAATTATGAATATGCTGATGTGACATTAGAGACTTAGCCTCTTCAAAAACTTCTCTTAATACTATGCTTTTCTTATACATGTGTATGAGCAATTTATAGAGCACATGGAACTAAATTATACCGACATATCCAGTGTTGTTTAACACAAACACTGCATAAATTGTTGGCTACATTATTCCTTCCATTTTCAGGAAATTACTTTTATAATCTCACAACAACTCTCTTGCATCATCTACATTTGGTTTCTTTTATTCCTTTCAGGAAGACCCGCTACTTTATATGAGTTGATGGGGGAAGCTGATATATGGCTCCTTCGAACCTACTGGGACTTTGAATTTCCTCACCCAATCTTACCAAATGTTGAGTTTGTTGGAGGCCTCCACTGCAAACCTGCCAAACCCCTGCCTAAGGTGAACATATTACTATTTCCTTTGTTTTGTATATTATAACTATTGAGGCTCTGTACCATTATCCTACTTTAACAGGAACACAATTTCTTATCAATATAGATGCATCCCCAAAATAGTTATGGCCAGCTTTCATTCCAGCATTTAAACCATTCCTCACTGAGATTCCTGAGTTTTATCTCTGAGAACATCAAATGGACAGTTGGCCTCATAAAGCAGGTGTTTCCTGCCTTATGCCTACTTTAGAAGATCCCTCACTAAAGCTCCCTCAGGAAACTTTTGTGTCAACACCATAACTGTCCAACAGAAGCACAGAAAAAATGTACAGGTCAATGTAATAAAGACAAAGTAAATCTTGTTACTTGCATCAGAAAAAAGACCTTAGCTTTTATCCACAAAAGAATTCCTCCAGTGTATAAAATAATATTCTTTATGCAGGAGCCTAAGAAACTGATGTATTCACTTTAGTACCATATTTTCAAGATGACAAGAGAAAACATGCTTTTTTTTTTGCAACTTTATGTGATCTCTCACAAGGTCTTTTTTCCCTCCCTTCTTATTAGTGATACCAGACTTTTAATATTGGATTTCCAGGCTCTTGGTCTCAACAATTCAATGAGTGAATCCATGGACCACAGGATGGAAGTTAGGTTTTATTTACAGAGGTATTACAGCTCTTACAAAGAGCCAAACCTTGCAGAGCAGAATAAGATAGGCTTTATACAAGTGTCACAGCTCTTACAAAGAGCCAAACCTTCTTACAGGGGAGGATACAAGTGTTACAGCTCTTACAAAGAGCCAAACTTCCTTACAGAGCATGATGCAAGTGCTACAGCTCTTCCTCCCTCAATGGTCTGCAACAATCTGCTGAGGTCTTTGCTCTCCTGCTCTCTCTCCCTGGAAGGTCTGCAATGATCTGCCCTAGGTGCTTTACTCGGGGGTTTATGTAGGGGCAGTTGTCCAATGAGCTGAAAGCTGAGCTGATTGGTCTACTTTCAGGAGAAAATATTTTCAGTAGCAGAATTGAAAATAGACCAATTAGGGATGCACTGGAGGAATCGCCAGTGTTTTCCCTTGCTGGGTCTGGTCTTTTTTGCTACTGGAGCCTCTGGTAGGAGAGGAAAGCTCCCTCCGCTTGCTCCAGCCTGCCAGTTCCTCTGCTGGCTGCCACAGCCAAGACAGAGGCAGCAGGACCCCAGCCCCGCTCAGCTGAGCTGGCTGGGGCGCCACTTTGTCTAGTATCATTAGCACCAACATACAACTGAAATCTTACAACAAATGAAACCCTACATACGTGTTGAGTGCAAATTGCTTATGATAACTTTCACAAGGGACACAAGGAGAGGAAGGATTAATGGAAATTCTATAGACTCAAACCCTGTTCTCAGTAAAGGATCCCATTCAGTGTAAGGGAAGATGATAGTTGCCCCAGGAGAGAGAAGACTGCAGGAGGAGAATCAGGATGGTGACAGTGCAGCAGTCACCACCACTAACTAATACCAGCCACTGCTATTAACTTAAGTCACGATTCTTAGTAAAGTATGAATTCAAGTCAAAAGTTACCTCATCTCTTCTGTGATATATAAAGTAATTGTTGCCTCAGATTGCTTCCTTTTCTGCTAACCAGTAGATTCTCAGATAATGCTTGTGTATTTTAAAGTAGTAAGACATTTGGCAAAATAGGTCAGATTTAAAAATGCATATACCTGTTACTTTCACAGTATACTTATATGAAACTATAGAGAAAAAAAGTAAATCAAGATGGGAAGATTCAATATTTGTGGCAAATATTCCTAAAATAAACAGTAAAAGTAATTTCAATATCTTGCTTTTTTATATTGTTTGGGATTCATTGAGGGTACAGAGAATTAGGTTACACCGATTTCTTTTGTTAGATAAAGTCCCTCTTATAATTGGTGTGCCATACACCATGACCTCATCACCCCACTTCTCCCATCTCCCTGCTCCCTCCTCCCCCCACCTCTCACCTTGTGTTAGATCATCTACTGGCTTAATATTATAATTGAGCACATTAGATCCTTGCTTCTCCATTCTTGTGGTGCTTTACTAAGAAGAATGTGTTCCACTCCATCCAGGTTAATAGGAAAGATGTAAAGTCCACATCTCTTTCAATGGCTAAGTAGTATTGCATGGTATACATATACCACAGCTTGTTAATCCAATCTTTGATTGGTGGGTATCTAGGTTGTTTCCACATTTCGGCGATTGTAAATTGAGCTGAGATAAACAGTGTAGTGCAGATGGCCTTATGATAAATAGATGTTTTTTTTCTTCTGGGTAGATGCCCAGTAATGGGATTGCAGGATCAAATGAGATGTCTAATTTGAGTTCTTTAAGGGTGCTCCATACTTACATTTTCAAAAATAATTAGAACTTTACACTGTGCAGATACCTTACCCAAAAATAAACTAGTCTGGCGGTGGGTTGCTAAGGAAAAGATTGCCAGTATCGCATTCCTGGCAGTCTGGAGAGGCGACGTGTCCCTCCCTCACTGCTCTGGTTGGGTCACCACCTCCTGTCCGCCTTCCGCCCACACCAGGCATCTGCTGCACATCACGGCCTGCTCAGCCAAGCGCGCCCCAGGGTCCGGCACCGGCTCGGGTTGTACCCCACTGTTTTACCCTGGCGGCCTCCAGCAGCCTCCATGTTAGTGCCAACCTCTCCCCGCCCAATACTGTCAATGCTCCAGGAACGCTCAGAGCCCTACGCCTGCTGCTGCGCTGGGATTCTCCGCACACGAGGCTGGTGAGTCTGCGTGGACAATGCTCACACAAGTATTCCCGAGCTGGACAGTGAGGTAGCCACGTTTTCTGTCTATCATAGACATGGGTGGGGGGAGGAAGTGGCCCTGTGTTGCGCCAAATACCTTCCTGATATCATCAGAGGTCAGAGGGTACGCGGAAGGTGAGCTGCAGCCCAAGGCTTTAGAAGATGCCTTCCCAGGATGGACGCTAAGCTGACCACCGGGGAAGCCAAACAGAGTGGACACAGATTGCAGGCGACCCGCTGAGGATGAGGATGAAGATGAAAAAGCAAAAGCAGCCAATGAGGGTGATGTGGACGTGGAAGAGGCTGCTTGAGGAGCCAGCGCGGACTGGTGAAGAGCCGCCGACTTGCCTAGCTCCCGGCAAATCTGCACCTGTAACAGGGGAGGATCGAGGGTCCCAGGGCCTCATGGGGAGGCGGGGCCTGGGGACCCATCTAAGGAAACTCCTTCATGGGAAAATGGCTCTGCAGACAAGGCCCACGTAGGCCTTCCCTCCCACTGGGCAATTGGGACCGCACAGGCCAAGTCCGGGAGCCGCTCACTCCACCGCCAGGCTGGCCCTTCCTGTTCCTCGCCTGACCAGCTGCCTGGAGTTGCTCAGGGGAGGTGTCTGAGGACAGTGACGGTGAGTCAGATGCGGTAGCCGGAGGAGGGCATTGAGGAGGGAAGTGAAGGGGAGGCTATGGCCCAAGAGGCAGAGAATGAGGAAGGTGAGGATGACACAGAAGATGATACAGGATTTTCAGGTTCTTGGTCTCGGTGATTCCAAGAATGAATCAGTATTCCAAGGATCAGCAGTAAGTTAGGATTTATTCAAAGAAACAAAAATTACAACAACTACAAAAAACCAAACCTCCTTGCGGAGAGAACCCAGGAGGGGAACAAGCTCTCCTGCTCCCTCTTCGAGGTCTGTGGCGATCTGTCTTAACAGCCCCTCTCTGCTCAGGGGCTTATAATGAGGCTGGGGCGGGGAGGGTTTGCAGGAAGTCAATGTTGACTCTTAGGGCATGGGTCCTTGTCAGTTACAGCCAGCTGTCCAATGAGCTCTCAGGCCTTGGAAACTGACATGAAATTGACCAGTAAGGAGTTGACCTGGAGGAAACAGCAAGGCCCATCCATGAAATGGACAAGCCAGAAGTGCAGGTGGAGGATATAGCAAGGCCCCAGTGTCTCCCGCACAGGTGTTCAGCTGGATAGCAAGCTGGTTCCTCCATCCTCGGCAACATCAACACATCCAGGGCCAGGTGGTGGTGCCACCTTGTCCTACATCAGCTCCACAGAGGAGGATGAAGAAGGAGAAATGGTGGTGCCTGGGATGAAAGGCAAAGAGGATCCTGGCTCCACACTGGTGCAACTGCAGGGGCGGCTCTAAAAGAGGGAAGCTGCTGGCTATAGCTGACCCAGGAGACTCTCGCTGTGTGGTGCTGAGGCTGGCAAAGCTTTACACACGTCCTGTGACCACAACCAGAGCATGGAGTGCAGCTGGCACGAATCCAGAATGCCCGTGGCCAGGTCACTATGGATGGACCAGTCAGTGGGGGCCTCACCTATCCAAAGCCACTGAGACACTTCTGTAAGAGAAACAGAAACCTCCCCCCAGGAACAGACGGTTTCAGCCCTTCCTGACATCAGGTGCTGCCCCTCACTGATCACCAGTAATTCATGCTCCTTGCTTGTGAAGGCATCTGGGATGTGAAGTGCAGCCAGGAAGCTGGAGATTTCACTTAATCAAAGATCAGCCAGCGTGATGAAAATGGGAGCTTCGGTTATTGTCACCCTTGGGAACAGCTGCTGGATCAATGCCCGGCACCCGACCCCCCCGGTGATGGCGCAGGGTGTGACACTGTGAGCTGCAGCATCATTTGCTTCAAGGCCCGGAACTCACCAGAGCTCGGGCCAGAGAAAGGCAATGGGAAACCAGAGGACGTGCTCTCCACTGGGGGCTGGAGGAAACAGCAACAGCTGCATCCACAAGAGGATGGGCAGGCAGGAATGGAGGTCAGTTATCCAGACCTTGCCCATCAGGCTGCTCTTAGCTCCCCGGACCTGACCCTGAGTTTCATCTTTCTCCTTTTTCCTTTGCAGTGGGTATGAGGTGTGCAGGGGGAGCTGGGAGGCTTTATTCAGCCCATTCCAAAGAAAGCAGCCTGGGAGCCTCTGCACTCCTGACAACCTCCTCCCTGCTCCCTGGGCGCATCGCTGTTCTGCTTCTGTGCTCTGTTGTGCCCAGGGAAGGGCTGGTGGTTCTGGGTTTTCCTAGGTGAACACTTTATTTAAGGACATTGTGTTTTACTGGCAGCTCCATGGCCCCAGCCACTTGCACCCCCTCTCTGTTGTATACTGTCAATCAACATTTTTCAGACTAAAAGCCAAAACCTAAAAAATAAATAAATAAATAGTCAGCTCTAATGCAAGTTTAGGTTTAGTTGGAAACTCAGGGGCAAAATGATAAAGAGAACAAGATCACAGTTTTTCACGGGACAAAAAGGTATATTCAATAAGAAAAAGATGTTCTACATACAGAAAAACCTCCCTAGCTGACCACGTCCCTGCACTGACCACCTCCTTAAATTGACCTTATTTTCACAGACTGGACATGCATCACATTTCTTGTCAGCACAGTAGCCCTCACTCCTTATGGTGACCACGTCCATATGCTGACAGTTTCTATCTGTCCTTTCGGTGGTCACTTATAGGAATTGTGCTAAATTTGTCACATAAGTGCCTTGAGTTACATGAACAGAACTCAAAGCATAATGAAGGTACACAAACTTTAAATTGGGAATATCTCTGACAGAGAATGTGGTGAAACTCTTATCTTTTTTTATATTTTCATACTATTACAAAATTTCTGACATTCATCTTGTGTTTTTTCATAAATATATCACAGTGTGAGATCAGTAATGAATCTGTAAAGACAGGTTGCGTTTCTTCTGTACTCAACGCGGGGCAGGGAGCCAATGAGACAAAACACTGAACTCAGTTTATATGGAATGTGGCTTCAGGTACCTGGTTTGCACAGACACCTGAGTGTCCCATGTGTTATGTGGAATAGTAACACAGCAACCCTCCTACTAAGACTGATATCCTTTTATTAAAACCGTGTTATTAAAAATAGGAATATTTGGGGGAACAAATATATGAAAGTTTACTTGTTATGTTGAAGGAATGGATCATTACTTCACAGAGAAGAAAAAGCAATATATGAATTTAATATGAAAGGAATAACAACAACAAAAATGAGCATATGATTTTGATGTAATATCCAGGAAATAGTTAGCTCTACATTTCTTTTTTTTTCTGTCCTTATTTTGGGGGTTTGTGGTGTTGCTATTGTTGCTTGTTTTTCTGTGCTTAGAGAATCCACTCAGAAATTTGGAATTATTCCTATACAAAATGTATTGAAATTAAACAACTGGTTCACACTGGAAACCACAATTCATAATAATTCTCAATCAACTCCAAGCATATGTGCACCAGGACTTCCAGACAGTTGCAGGGACAGCTCAGGACAGAGACAGGACCATGACAGGAAGGCCTGGGTGTCCCGTGTGGGGCAGGTGCTCTGTGTGGGACATGGTGAGGGGTGAGGACTGTCCATCCTGGCCACCGGTAAGTAGCACATCAATTTAACAGTGTAACATTATGAAAAGAATGCCTCATACCTAAACAATTTCCAAAGAAATATAGTCATTCAACTCTGCTACCATCTGTCACATGATTCTGTATTACAAGTGGGACACCTGGGCTAATGCACTAAAGTTCCAAACCACAATAAACGTCATCCCAGATATCAGTGTTTCTTAATGTTCTGCTTTATTTTTTTTATTTCTTATAGCATAACTGTGTTTTTTTGTTTGTTTGTTTGTTTTTGTTTTTTTTATTTCTTATAGCACAACTGTGACGTTCTGCTTTAAATGAGTGTTTGGGAGAAAGTATGGAAACTCTGACAAACTTTCAGTGACCTGTCAAAGATTATGGAACGGAAGAAACGTAGACATAACATCTTCCCAACCCTCAGGAAGATTTCCTCATGGCTCATAGGGAATGACTCCAAACAAAAAGAAATTCCACATAAAAATGCCTGAAATGACAAAAGAGATTTAACAGAACCACAATTTTATAGAATTGAAACCAAGTGAAGCCACCTTCAATAACCTATATCAGTAAATCCAACAATATAAATGAACAGTCTGGGCATGATACTTTCTAGCACTCCCTCTCCTGACTACTTGGAGCAGCTCCACTTTATTTCTTCCTCCCACACACGTACACACATGCATGCACATGTTTGCATGAATATCTGCAGAGAAGTCATCAATCACATTGTTATGCCCAGGAGTCTCTCAAAGACCACATCACCAGACAAGTCAAATTTAAAGAGGAGTCCTTTTATTGAAGAGCTGGCCAGCAACTGCCTCAGTGTCCCAACATGGGAGCAGCCCCAGTGCTTAAGGTGTCGGATTTTTTAAGGCTTGGTCTGCATCCTGCTTGTCATGCAGGCTGACCAGGTATCCTGGGTAGGTTAGCAAGCATTGTACAGAAGAATTTTGCAGTTAATTAGTTGTACATTTTGTTTCAGTAGTTTTCCACCTGCTATTTCTTAAGGTCAATTCAAGGACAGTTGATACCTCCCAGTCCATTTCTCAGGGACTTAGTCAAGCAAGAAGTCAGTGAATACTTTCCCATCTATCTTGGGAGTGAAACAGACTTACTCCATTTTGTTGAGGACTTGTGGCCCAGAAATTTGTTGGGAGTTAACTGATATTTTTCTACCTTAATCTGGGCCTAATAACATAACACATGATCTTTCCAAAAATCTTCATGATTAAGTCAGTTAAACATCAACCCTTACTCTGACACTTCCTGATATCACATGATTTTCTCTTCTAGACATTTGTAAACATCCTTCCCGCCACGTTCCTTGTGCTGATACACATACATGTTTGTGATGGACACATTCTTTCTTCACAGGAGATGGAAGACTTCGTCCAGAGCTCTGGAGAAAATGGTGTTGTGGTGTTTTCTCTGGGGTCAATGGTCAGCAACATGAAGGAAGAAAGGGCCAATGTGATTGCTGCAGCCCTTGCCCAGCTCCCACAAAAGGTTAGATAATTTGCCCACTGACAATTACTGAATGAGTCTGTCTGAAATGTTTACTGCTTGATAGCTAACAGGGCTCCTGAGGGCACTGTGCACCCTGAGATCTCATCAGAAGGGGGGAAATTTAGTACGTATCCAGGCTAGCACAGTGGTGGAAGAAATGGTGAGAGAAGTCTCAGGTGTGATGCGTTGTAGTCTAAGCTCCCATGTGATTGATCTTTTGTGCCTCCTACACATGTGGAACGGGCCTATTTGGTGTGCTGGTCAGGGAGCTGCTCAGAGAAAGATGGCCTGGCTGACCAGTCACCCTCCAGGTACCCACCTAACCAGGGAGATTTAGAGAAAGAGAAAAACTTGCCTGCCTTCCTGGTCGCATGTAATGAAAATCATGAAGATGGTGTCTAATGTCACCTAGGCATGTAATGTCACCTCCAGGCTGACACCTGTCCTGACTCAGGAAGGAGAAGGGAATAAAGGAGGAGCTGATCAAAAGGGGCCAGGAATGGGAGGGGGTTCAGATGCCCCATAGAATATAGTAGGAACATAATTACTCACATACACAATACACTTGTGGTCTATGTGTGCTCAGGAATCATTTCTTAGTTTTCTGTCTGACAAAGACTTCTAACAATTTGTGTTACTTTTATGATGAAAACTTGACATTAACACTCCAATACCAAGTGGAAGTTAAATTTTCCTCAAGTCTATGACGATTACTTGGGAATTCTACAATAGCCTTATTTGAGTACTGGGCATGGACATGGCTGTATTATAGGAGATGGTATTAATCACTGCTGCAGTCTGTCAGCTACATGGTTATAGTCAAGCAAAGTTTAGCAAATACAATTTTAGACATTTTGAACAGGTGTCTTGTTATTCACAAACTGCCCACTGGCTCTGATTTTCTACAGTAAAAGAATTTCCAAGTCTAGCAATAGCCATAACCAACTCTCTGAATCCTGGTCAAATGTTGCCACTTTGACTCTTGCTCAGAAGAAATGTTTAGTGACATGTGTCTGACCGTGTTATGGAAATTCCGAAGCTGCATGGATACATTTCTCACAAGTAGCTGATTTTATGGATGTGGATATTTTGCAAATCA
Organism: Otolemur garnettii; assembly: GCF_000181295.1. Classification (NCBI taxonomy): domain Eukaryota; kingdom Metazoa; phylum Chordata; class Mammalia; order Primates; family Galagidae; genus Otolemur; species Otolemur garnettii. The sequence continues at coordinate 2,308,164 of NW_003852586.1, forward strand.
GTAAATGGCAACCTCTAACTTATGTAACAGGCAGATACCAACAAACTAATAATACACTCAAAAGCTTGAGGTGATGTAGGGTGGCCTAAAAATTAAGTTCACAAACCTGCCCCTGAGCACGTACATTGGCAACACTGTACACACAACTCAGCAAGGCTTCCTGACCTGGGACAGCAGAGTCTCACAGTTGGGTTTGTGACAACATGTGACAGTGTCTTGCTGAGTAGAGCTCATTATTGTTGTTGCCTGTTTTTGTGAGTGGTTGGGAGGTTGAATTAGAGCAACAAAGAGGCATTTGTAACTTTCTTGTAAAACTTGGCAAGAGTGGAAGTAAAATCAGGGACATGTTAGTCCAAGTTTATAGGGATAATGCCAAGGAAGAGAATGGCAGTCTACAAATGGATTAAAGTGTTTCTGAGGGAAAAGAGCATCACTGATGAGGAGAGGTCAAAGTGGCCATTTCTGACCAGAACTGATGAAAACATTGCAAAAATTTGTCAAATTGGGGACCAAATCATTAGCTGGCTGTACGATGCATAGCAGACCAAGGAAACATTGATGGAGAAAAGTCTGGAGTATGTTAAGTGAAAATCTTAGCTAACAAATCATGGCCTTTGCATGGTGACAAAGCACCAACTTACATGGCACTGACTCTGAGGGACATTTTAGCCGATAAATAAATAACTGTACTGGAACATCCTCCCTACTCACCAAAATGGCCCTTGATGACTTTCTTCTTTACTGGAAGATAAAGGAAATATTGAAAGGAAGACATTGGATGGCATTCAGGACATCAAAGGTAATATGACAACAGCTCATACAGACATTCCAAAAAAAAAGTCCATAAATTGCTAAGAAAGGTGGACTAGGTGCTGGTATCAGTGTACAGCTTCCCAAGGGGAGTTCTTGGAAGGTGACTATGGTGATATTCAGCAGTGGGGCAGGTAGCACGTTTGCTAGGATGAGTTCACAAACTTAATTGTCAGACTTCAAATACTACAGTTACCATGATTTGATTATTACACATTGTATGCCTGTATCAAAATATCACATGTACTCTACACATATGTACAACTACTGTATGTCCAAAATAATTAAAAATAAGACATTTCAAAGAACAAATTAATAAGAACAGATTAATATTAGCTTTGGAGGATTGTAGCTAGTGTAAAATAAATGTAGATCATTACTACTATATTTTTTTTACCAGAATTTTATTGACTGGCAAATAATTTCTAAAATGCCTGAATTTACCAGTGTGGAATCATTTGTGTAAGTTACTCAGAATTCCTTGGCTACCACATTGATCTTGACAGTAACCTGTAAATCCCAGTTATTCTATTTACCTAGAGTTTGAGTCGTTCTCCTGACTTACCAGCCTTGTGCTCACTTCTTCATAGTTTATATGAAGGGTTTAGCTAGAACACTGACAATCCCTTTAGAGAGATAACTTGCCTTAACTTTGGATTTCTACTCATGGAATGAGGTATTTTCTCCACCGGAACAGCTCCTGTGGAGATTTGATGGCAAGAAACCAGATACCTTGGGACCCAATACTCGGCTGTACAAACGGATACCCCAGAATGACCTTCTTGGTAAGATTCTGGGGGAAAAATACTGAATACATGAGTCACAGCCAACTGATAGTAGGTCAATAGCTTAACATATAAAGTATTTATGAAAACTCAAGAATAAAATCCAGCTGCTTTATACACATGTTCTAGTCCTAGGGGAAAAGAATAACCTATAACAGTTGGCATTTTGCTGCACACACTCATATTCTTTACTACAGAAACAAAGTGTCTATTTCATCTACCGGGGGTGTCTGTCTCCTACCTCTATTGGAGCAACTTTACCTTGACCTTCTCCCTACTGAGAGTCATTTCACACAACACTGAGCATCACAGTTCCTCTTCTGTTTCCAGCAACTCTGTTTTGTCTGTGGAAAGGAATCCCCAGTCCCTACCATAAAGTGACATCACCTTCACAGAGGAGTGTGGCCTGTCCTTTCTGTGACCTCAGCTCTGCTCCTGTCACACTCCCTGCTGCCTGGACACCGTGCACATCAGACACAGTGACTACACTATTTCCCTGGGAGAATGGGTCATGCCTGACCCCGTGTTTACTTTTTCTTTACTTTTTCTTTGTACATTTCATTCTTTTATCCAGAATGTGCTTTTTCATTGTCCCTTGGTGATGTTGTATTTGTCTTCTGTTCTCTAGTTACACAGCATTCTTCCATGAAGACTTCAGTTCTCTCTCCAGCACAAATAGGTCCCTCTGCCTCTGAAATCTGAGAGGTATTCCAGTGCAGATTTGTAGGACTCTAGTCTGCTATCCAGAGAACATTCCCCTTTCACTGTCCTATAATGTGCCTTTCCCATTTTATTCCTGAGACTTAAAATGAATAATTTGACTAATATTTACCCAACTGTAGGTCACCCCAAAACCAAGGTTTTTGTAACTCATGGCGGAGCCAATGGCATATATGAGGCCATCTACCACGGGGTCCCCATGGTGGGCATTCCTTTGTTTGCGGATCAACCTAACAACATGGCTCACATGAGGGCCAAGGGAGCAGCTGTCACCTTGGACTTCACCACAATGTCCAGTGCTGATTTGCTCAGTGCTCTGAAGACAGTCACTAATGACCCCATGTGAGTAGCATGACTTTTTTCTAGGGTGATATTTATAGACGGGTTCTCTTGTGAACAATTAACAAGATTAATTCATTAGTAGATTTTTAGTAGATTGGTTTTGAAAAGAATTTAGATTATTTTTCTATTTTAAAATGATAAGTTTTATTGAATGGAAATGCTGTGAATCCCCTACTATTTGGGGATAATTAAATAATAAATTATTTAATCACTCAGTGACTTGCTTTCATTTTCCACCAGGTATTTCGTTCACAGTTGCATTGAACTCAATAAATTTAATGGGTAACTAATTCATGCAAAAATTTTCTATATAAAAATAACTTCAGATAGGGTGGCACCTGTGGCTCAAAGGAGTAGGGCACTGGCCCTATATACTGGAGGTGGCAAGTTCAAACCCACCCCTGGCCAAAAAAAAACCTGCAAAAAAAACCTCAGATACACAGAGAAATATAAAAAAGATGAATTTTTACAATTAAGACATAATCCACAGTTAAATAGAGTAATGAACTTGGTAATATAAAAAATACTTTAATTCCTAAAATTTCTTAATGTATTCCTTTTTTCTTATTCTAAAATTTCTTTTTATATTGTGATTATTTTAATAGATTTGATAGTAGATATGATTTATATAGCATAAAGTTCATGTATTCAAAATTTACATTTAAATATATTTAGTATGTTTATGGAGTTATGAAGATGGCACTTTAATTTTAAAACATTTGTATCACCCCAAAGGATACTTTGTAAGGCATAGAAATCTCTTCCCATAAACAACTGATCCCTGAGAAGTGCTAATTTTTGTTTTTTCTCTATGGATTATCCTCTATTGATATAAGATATAGGAACCATACAGTTTATGATGTATTAAAAATAGCTTTTTCACTAAGCATCATTTTTTTAGTTTCATCCATGTTGTTGGGTGTATCAGAATTTTATTCCCTTTTATTGCTTTACAATATTCTTTAGTGTGAATGTAGCAAAATCAATATTCATTTATCAGCTCATGACATTTTCATTGAATCCAATAATAAACATCACTACACTATACATGTTTTTGCATGAAAATGTTTTTATATTTTGGGGGAGATATTAGTGAAATTGCTGGGCCATGTGAGAACATTTTGTTTATGAAAACTGCCAAACTGTTTTCCAAAGTACATGTATAATTTTTCATGACTGCCATTAAGTTTGAATTATGTAAGATAACTGTGCATATGCTAAGTAAACAGCTCCAATTCCTTCACACTTTTTCCCGACACTTGTCATCTGTCTTTGTATCACAACCATTACAGTAATGTGAAGTAATCTCTCGGTCATCTGAGTTTGTGTTTCACTTCTCACTAAAAATATTAAGCATCATCTCATGTGCTTCCTGGTCATTCATGTATTTCCTTTGGAGAAAGAACTACTTCAATATATTGAGCACTGTGTTAATTTTTAACTTATATTATTAAAAATATATAACAATATTTTATATATTATTGTTATAATGCCTTATCACATATATTATTTTCAAATATTTTCTTCCATAAGAAACTGGATAGGTTAGTTTTTAGATGTTCTTGATGATAACATTTGAAACATAAACTTTCTAACTTTGATAAAAGAAATATTTAATATTTAATTGTTTCCATTCTCCACATAACATAAAATGGAACATGCTATGCCTAGGCTAGGCTGGCTACTATCAATCCAGAGCTTATTATTACTGTCAACAATATTACCATATAAGAAAGTATCACCTAAAAGAATACTTTAAAAATATTTAATGAAGAAGAAAAGAATAGGATAATAAATCATAAAAATACTTTAAAAGAAGACAGAAAAAAACAGAAAAGAAACATAAAATGAGTTGGAAAAATGGAAGAGACAATACAGAATAAAATGTTAGATATAAATGTAAATATACCAGTACTTATATTAATCTGAACTAAGAAAACACAAAATAATGACTGTGGACACAAAGCATTCCAAGAACACAATTTAAAATGTAACCTAAGTGATACATGTACAGGTTATTATGTGTGGCAGATACATGAACAGCATGTGTATATGTATGCATATGTAAGCCTATTTGAGTGTTTAAACATATAAATCGAGTTACACATTTTTCCAGAGTATATAACATAGTTACCTGAATATATCACATAAAGGGTTATGAAGAGTCAATATATTTTAAAGATGTCAAAATCATAAAGACATATGGTCCAGCTAAACTACACATAAGTTAGAAATAGTCAAAAAAAGATAATATTTTTACATTTTAGTAATTAAAAATACAGATTGAGAAAATTCTGAGTCAACAAGAAAATCATAATTATGCATGCACCTTAATCTGAGCAATTCCTGCTCAGGTATAAGAAACAAAAACGTATAAATAGATAAACCTGGTGATACACAAAGTAGAATGTGATATCAGAATTATCAGTAGCATCTAAAATTGTTAAATTCCCCTCTGTGCATCATAATATAGACAGATAGTCTGCAGCATCTGTCAATCAAGGGGAGGCCACACGGCCATGGAATTAACAAACAGCTGCCACATATGAGACAGACGCGAATAAGGACACAGCACATGACTTGATTATATAAAGCAAAGCTAATCTATGGTGTTAGCTGTCAGAATAACACTTAATTTGAGGATGAAAGCGGTGAGTAAAAAGGTCCATAAAGGGGGACACCACTGGGCAGGTGGACACCAATACCATCATCAAAGTAATAGGTACTTTAGTGTCTCCACAATGTAATGTTTCAATTAATTCTGAGCCTTGGAGCTATTTACTTAGCATATGTACAATTATCTTACATAATTCAAACTTGACGGCTTATTTGAGAAGATGCACATGTATTTTAAAATCCTGAGATCAAATAGACAAACAAAACACTAAAGGCCAGGGAATCCAAGGGTGCCACCAAGCCGGGACAAGCCTCTCTGAGAGGTAACATTTAAGGGGAGCCTCAAAAAGAGCCAGAGGCAAACCTCAGTTCCTTCAGGGAAGAACACTCCGAGGGAGAGAAGGGACAGAGTTTACAGGTGCTCAGGGGAGAACCCTCATGGCAGCTTGAAGGATAACACAAGGGCAACGTCCCTACAGAGAATGTACGTGGGGAAGGGAAACGTCCCAGTGACTGACGTGTAGGATCTTGTAGACAAGGAACAGATTCTCAACGTGACGAAAACCCAGATGGAGATTTAGCTGGGAGAGTCCTAATGGGTCATTCATTCACAGAAATTCATTCTGGGTGCTGGGCGGGGAACAGGAGAAGGCTGAAGATGAGAGTAGGACCTGAGAGACAGGTCAGGAGGCATTTCGCCCACCAGGACACACTCCCCGTTACAGCCGAGACGACCATTCCCACGGTGCGTTTCCACAGTCTTACCTACAGCTCTTAGATGGTTTCCTCTCCTAGGAAGATATTTTTTCCACCTGACCTTATATTTTAACTTTTAAAAATATTAATGGTAAAATTCAAATTCCAAAATCAAACTATGATGAATCAAATTAAATTATTCATATTCTGTCAATTTTGTAATTTTTTCCTGAATTATTTATGTTATACTTTTCTAAAACTTTTCATGAATTTGATAAGATTAGCCAATAAATTTACTCTCAATAATGGAATCCTTTGTTTCTCCTCCAGATATAAAGAGAATGCTGTGAGGTTGTCTAAAATTCACCATGACCGGCCAGTGAAGCCCCTGGATCGAGCAGTCTTCTGGATCGAGTTCGTCATGCGCCACAGAGGAGCCAAGCACCTGCGGGTTGCAGCCCACGACCTCAGCTGGGCCCAGTACCACTCCCTGGACGTGATTGGCTTCCTGCTGGCCTGCGGGGCAGCTGTGATGTTTGTCCTCACAAAGTGCTGTCTGCTCTGCTACCGGAAGTTTGCTGCCCAGAGGAAGAAGGGGAAGCAGGAGTAGCTGGGTCCCAGAACTGAAGCTGGGATCGTGACCTGTGGGTCTCCCAGGTGAATGCCAGAAAGAGGGGCGTTATGGAGATTCTCCTCCTGGGACAAAATGTCTTTCCCTACTTACCTCATCAAGTCAAAATTTCCAGAGATTTAGTTCCTATTTGAAAGATAAAATTATCCCATGTTGAATATTGTTAAACCCAGAAAAAGTAAAAATCATATTATATAAATGAGTTTACAGTGAAATTTATTGTTCTAATTTACAAAGTATACAAACAAACATGTACTGAGATGAGCTATGTTTCACACATTGTGCATGGACAAAAGAACAGTAAGAAGTCCACTCACAGTATCAATGCTTATAATACTTTTGTTTTATCTGGAAAAGAATTTTATTGTTTTAAGTATTACTCAAGAAACTATTCTGATACAAATATCTTCTTTGTAGTGTGATTTTTGGTCCTCTGGATATATACCTAGTAAAGGAATTATAGGATCAATGGCAGGTCTATCTATAAGGGTACGTGTGAAGCTCTCTAAACGTAGAATATAAATGTCTTAACACAATAACTAAGAAAATGACATGAAAGCTATGTTAACCAGTTGGATGAAAGTATTTAAAATTGTATATAGAAATAGCACACTGTACCCCATTGATAGTATTAATGTACACAGATATGATGATTATGAAATAAAAACTAAAAACAAACAAAAAAAAGAAACTATTCAATGATTAGTTTCTTACATAAAGTCTCTCCCTGGCTTTGGCTATTATGAGATGGGTACTGCTGCTTTGCGCCCTCCCCCTGGGTGTGCAGCCCCCAGGACCTTCTCTCCTGGAAGACACCATGACACTCACCTTCTTAGAACCTAAGGTGTTTTCCCAGAGGACATGTGTACAATTAGAAATACAGAGACTCCTGTAAAACTGCTTCCTAATGTAAAATTGAACTATTTATGAAATCTTTGTTTTCACAAACCAGATTTTTCAGGCCAGTTAAAAAGGTTTGCCAGGATAATTTCATTCTCATTTTCATCCCTTTATAACAGATGTAAGGTCTCGACTTTAAGGTGTGATGACACAGATGTGCACACACAGGATAATGCAGCACTGTGACGGGACTTGATGAATTTTCCATCTCTGTAAACATACATGACACACATATGTCCATTTCATTCACAGGCAGACAAGCCTCACTCAGCCACCTAACAGATATGTTGTAAAATTCATTGTGTTCACTGAAAACAACTTGAAATAATGGTATTATTGTGTATGGATCTGCTTTAGATGATCATGTATAATTTTCCTTTCTTTCCACAGAAGTCATTTTCTTCCTTTCTCCTGTAACTGCTACAGAAACATTCCTTCCTTTGCAATGACTAAAAAATAGAATAATCATCATTTTGTTTGAACCTAAACACACCATACTATACCATAAACAAGTAAAAATGCAAAGAATAAAATCATCACATGGAAAATACTTAAATCAAACGTCAGTGGCTCCTAAGGTCCTCCTTAACCTGTGAGTGAGGGACATGCACAGTGTTCACAGAGGTGCAGGGTGACGAGAGCATGGCTGTCTGTGGCAGGAAGTCCACAGTCACTCACGTCTCACAACACATCTTCTCCAGACTCAGCATGACCCAAAAAATAAAAACATGGATTCTAGGAAAATTACAGGAAGAGTTTATAAAAGAATAATCGATACATATCATCTTGTAATTGACACATTCTAAAGAAAAGCAGAACTTATATAGAGGCACAGTTGAAAATGTTGTTTGATCATGCATCTAAACATGAATTAATTACATCAATCCTTTTCTACAACTCATAGGAGAAAATACTACTTTCCACTGCATAGTGAGAACCACTACAAAGACCCAGCCAAAAAGTCAGATGGTCCAATATTAAGACTGAGGGAGGATGTAGACAGGCAAGTAAAGTAAAAATCGACAGTAATATAAAGATGACAGAGGTCACCAATGTTTAGAAAAATAGAAGTCGTGTCAGTACATTTTATCCTGCACAAAATTTGCAACCTCTAAAAACCTGATATAACTATTGTTCAGGGACAATGTGGAATCACATCACAAATAAAGTTTAAGTGTGCTGAGACAGGGACAGGCACACATTGTTTTCACAGACTCCAAAGCCCCCAGCACGCTGCTCAGAGGCAGGTGTGGTGACAGAACAAGGCAGGACAGGTGGAAACCAAGATGGGGAAGATATGGGCACTTACGGTCTTGCAGCTCATTGTGGTTTATTTATAACATGTCAGCGTGCTAAAAGAAACTCCCAGCTACACCAGGGAACTTCTGGGAGGCATCTTATAAAGTATGGAAAGGGAAGGATTTCGTGTTTTTAAAAATCACTGCCCCTTTCCATGAAATAACATGAAAATTCTTTCCCTGCCTAACCTGTGATTAAGCTGGTGCTGAAATAAAGAAATGAGAGGGGCTGCTCTCCTGCCCAGGAACCAGCCTCTGCTCTGACTGTGGAGTAGACCTTTTGCTTTCTCTGGGTACAACTTGCTTCTGCTTCACACTGTCAACTTGCTCTTGGATTCTTTCTCACATGAAGCCGAGGACGCACTTGGACTTTGTGTGGATCCAGCACTGGAAGCCACGAGGCTGTACTATCATCCAACACTGAGATTCTACAGGAGGAAGTCTGTCATGCAGAGATCCTCGCACATGAGCACATGCATGAGCAGGATGATTCCTCCTGCACTGTGGCCGTCGTCCATGACCACACACATGTCCAGCAGGTGCATGAGTATCTCCAGTAAGAAAACAGGCCGAGCTCGGCGCCTGTGGCTCAAGCGGCTAAAGCGCCAGCCACATACACCTCTGAGCTAGCAGGTTTGAATCCAGCCCAGGCCCACCAAACAACAATGATGGCTGCAACCAAAAAAAATAGCCAGGCATTGTGGCAGGTGCCTGTAGTCCCAGCTACTTGGGAGGCTGAGGCAAGAGAATCACTTGAGCCCAGGAGTTGGAGGTTGCTGTGAGCTGTGATGATATGGCACTCTACCCAGGATGACAGTTTGAGGCTCTGTCTCAAAAAAAAAAAAAAGAAAGAAAAGAAAACAGGCCAAGTGCAGCCCATGTCACTCAATGGTGTCCTTGTCACACTGCTAAATAAATTTCACATAAACAACAAAAAAAGTCTTAAAAATAAATGTGTGTGTGCACACATGTGTGTGTAAACTTGTATAGATACAGAAGAAACAATACATAGAATTCCAAGGATGGAAATTTTTATTTTTACTCTCTGTATTTCTGCCTTGTTCAACTTTTCACAATAATGTTTTCATTTATTAATATGTGGTTTAAAACTTAATTAGTGAAGTAAATATATTGATTCAAGATAAAAAAAGTTCTGAGATTTAATAACTTATTAATTCTTTAGTATGATTCAGAAAACTTGAATTTGCCATGTTTCTGTCAATTTACCATGTTTCTACCTATTTAATCAATTTAGGCCTTTTTTAGGACCTCTATTTCACACTGAAAAAACCTATTGATACATATATTACAATATTTTTGAAAACTTCAATATTGCAGAAATCTAAACCAGCACAATTTTTATCATTTTTCTGTTTAATGTTAATATTTAATAAATTTTTCAACAGCTTAATTACCTCTACTGTCTACTTCAAAAAGTGACATATGTGGTTGATTTTGCAACATAATCCAATACTTTTACTACTCTGCCATGAAGACATATACATCCCTTTGAACTTTGTCCAACTCTGTGCCCATCTCAACAAAGAGAAAGGGGAGGAAGTGATGCAGCTTACCTGGCTGTTAGAAAAGGCAGCACATCCTCTCAGTCTCCGTTATCTGTCTTTCTTTTCTGTCTCTTTGTCTCTCCCTCTCTCACTGTAGCTTACATCTCCCCAACCCAGCCTAAAGCCCTCTTTGGACCCAGAAGTTCCCATGATAAAATATCATTTCAAGATATGCAGTGGCTCATGGCTATGATCCTATCATTTCAGTAATCCAAGGCTACAGAATTTCTTGAGACCTGGTGTTTGATACCAGCCAGAGCAAGTGCAGCAACCCATCTCTACACAAAATAAAAAGAGAAAAAACATCGCCAGGAATGGTGGTATGTGAGTCCAGCTCCTCAGGAGGCTGAGGCAGGAGAATAGCTGAATCAAAGAATTTGAAGATACAGTGAACTGCAATGATGCCACTAAATTCTACCCCAGAATGACAGTTTCTTTCTTTCTTAAGATGTCTAAACATTTTTTGGTACCCTCTGTAATTGTATGCACCAAAAACAGGAGTCTTCAGATACATAAAGCAAATTTTACTAGACTTAGGCAAAGAAAGAAATGGCCGCTAGTAAAAAAGACTTAAACATCTGGTGTGCTGGAATAACCAGGATTTCTCAGGCATATATTTTTGTCTCTCCACCAAATAATCTTGAACAATGTCTCACATGCTGCTGAGAGGAATGCATACTTATAGTTTTGGGGTAGAATATTCTGTAAATGTCTCTTAAGTCCATTTGATTTAGAGTCCAGTTTAGTTCCAGTTTATTTTCTGCTTTGATGATTTTTCCAGCTAGAGAAAGAAACTATTATATATATCCACACCGTGGAATACTTTTCAGCCGTAAAAGGGAAAGAAATCCTGTTGCTTTCATCACATGAGTGGACATAGAGGACATTATGCTGAGTGAAGTAAGCTAGGGCCAGAAAGACAATTGCCACATGACCTCACTCAATATGTAACATCTAAGAAGTTGACTCATAGAAGCAGACAGTAAAATGGTGGTTGCCAGGAGCTGAAGTTGGATAGAAATGGAGAAATTTAATTAAAGGGTACGAAGTATCAATTATATAGAGGAAATACATTCTGTAGGTGTGTTGTACAGAATGATAACTACAATTAACTGTAACATATTGAAAATACTTTAAAATTGCCTAGAAAGTAGATCTCAAAATGTTCTCACCACAAAAAATGATAAATATGGAAGTGGATGAGTATGTTAGTTTAATTTAATACTCTCACAATGTATTCATGTACACTATAAATATATGTGATTTTTATTTATCAATTATACTTTAATAGGGAGGGAGAAAATTAATTAATTTTATGAAAGTGTAGGTGGAGGCTCAGTGCCCATGATTCAGTGGTTAGAGCACCAGCCACATACATCAGGGCTGGCAGGTTCAAACCCAGCCCGGACTGCTAAACAACAATGACAACTACAACAAAAAAAATAGCCAGGTGTGTGGTGGGCACCTGTAGTCCCAACTACTTGAGAGGCTGAGGCAAGAGAATCATTTAAACCCAAGAGTTTGAGGTTGCTGTGATGCCACGGCACTCTACTGAGGGTGACAAAGTGAGACACTGTCTCAAATAAATAAATAAATAAAGAGTAAGTAGAGAGTTAGAGTGTACTCAAATCATGGTAAAAAGTGAGTAGTGAAGTGAGACAGAGTGAAGTCAAAGGCACTTGCACAGCAGTGAGTGTGTGATTGACTGGAGCCCGAGCTAAACACATCTACGTCAAAGAGGTATGATCAATGGGTTGAGTCACCTCAGGGAGACATTCCAATTACTTTTCACAGGCTTCTGTTTTTCACTCTAGATGAGAGCTGTGTTTTAATAATTACTTTAGGATAAACAAATTATAGAGTCACGGTTATAAACATTAAGACCAACAAGTATTTATTGAGCATTTCCCTGACTAGAATCAATTCCACAAGCATAGTATAAAAGCTGACACAAATGTGTTAAGAAAACATTAAATATATTGTGTAGTGAGATGGTGGACCAGAAGGATCATTCAGCTGAGCTCTTCTAGTACAGGTGGGGAAAAAAGGAAAACCCAGCTGTACCTGGCACGGGGACTTTACCTAGAGTTGTAGCTCCGGGAGCACAGAGAGGTGGTGGTGTTCAAGAGACAGTATATGATCCAGACCAGGGCAGGTTTGACACAGTAGGCAAGTGACTGGGAGCTGGTGGGAATGGCCACCACCACCGCCCCATGGAGGCCTAGGGATATGAGGAAGCCTTTCTGCAGTTTTTGGATTTCAGGGGAAGCTGCATGTTGAGTGGAAAGCTTCGAATAGTGGGCGGACTTGAACAGTATACAGCAGCCAGATTTCAATACTGGGAGGTGTGGATTTACCACCTTTCTTTTTATTTTATGTCTCCCTGGGGTGACTCAACCCATTGATCATACCTCTTTGACATAGATGTGTTTAGCTCAAACTCCATCAATCATACACTCACTGCTGTGCAAATGCCTCCGACTTCTTTGTTCTCTCATTTCACCAATCACTTTTTACCATGATTTGAGTATAATCTAACTCTCCACTTACTCTTTTTTTTTTTTTGGAGACAGAGTCTCACCAGTGTGTGCACACACACACACATATAATGTATCAGGAAATAAATTCAGGCATAAAGACAGGCTCAACTAATCAACCATATTTTAGTCTGTGTTTGTATATAATACGGAAAAGTAAAGAACAAGATTTTATATCAACCAACATAAGTTACTTGAAGGTATTATGGTAAAGTCCATCCAGAATTACAAAAATTAAGCCATAATACATTCATGAGGGGAATTCTGGTAGTTCTTTTCTACCGGAAGTCATTTTTTCTTTTTTCTTTTACACTGCTATGTGTATTATTGTCACTGTCTTCACTAATTAATGTCTTTATTGAGCAACTGCCATAAATAATATTACACTTTCCTATGAACTTTGAAAGACATAAAAATGAGTAAGGTATGGTCCCCACCCCCACGGAGCTTACAGTCTAGTTGTTTAAATCACATTTATTAACATATGTCTATTAAATACATCTAAAACACATAGATAAAGAGTGCAAATACAGACAGGTTCATAAACAGTAAGAAGCCACATGAAAAAAAATTGCAGTTTCTTAAAAAATTAAACATGTACTTACCATATGACCCAGCATTTGCACTCTAATCCACTAATCCCAGAGGAATAAAACCTTATGTTCACACAAAATCTTGCAGGCATGGTCACAGCAGTTTTATTCTTAACAGCCCAAAATTGCAAACAATCCAAATACCTTCAATAGGAATAGTGGAACACTCCCAGCAATACACAGAAAGGACTGTGGACACACAGCAAATTGGATCAATCTCAAAGGAATCACTTTAAGTGAAAAAGCTGGCCTGAAACATACTTTATGGTGCATTTGTATGCCACTCTGGAAATGCCTAGACTTTTGAAGATGGAGAACTGTAGTGGTTGCCAGGTCTTAGTGACTGGGGGTGCAAGAAGGGGTAGGGCCAGATGGCTGTCAGCAGCACGATGGTTCTTATGACCAAACAACCTGTATTCTGACTGTGGCAGAGGTCATGTTAGTCTATAGACATGACACAATTCCACAGAACTAATGACACAACATAGTCGTGCACTTTCAAAATTGTTAAAATCTGAATGAAGTTGGTGAGTTGTCTCCAGGTCACCTTCCAAGCTGTAACATAGCAGCATAGCTGAGCAAAATATTGCTGTTGAGTTAAATGCACTAAAGCATTCTCAAGATTCTTCTTTATTATACCTTACAGTTATATCTTAACTATTTGAATCTATGATTATCTGAAAACAAAAAGGTATTTAATGGTAAGGAATTTCACAAAAGAATATATGTTACATCCAATTAAAGGGATCAAGAAAGGTCTCATGGAGGAGGCAGCATTTGAACTACACTTCAGATCTTGACATAATCTTGTCACTCTATGGTTAATAAGATTTATCATTTTTTTAAATTGAAGTAAAAACTTAGAATAAATCCTCAGAGTGAGAAATCACCTTGACAAATTTGTTTTGGAATGATCTCAATAAAGCTTATTTTGTAGAATCAGAATTAGACAAGAAACCATCACATTTTGTTGGTCTAATTTCCAAGTCATCTTAAAACAAATTATTAAATTTAAGATTAAGTACCATATTTTTCAAAACAAGATGATAGGCTCATTGCAGTAACAGTTATAAAAGCTGCCTTGTTGGGAGCATCTACTGTGCTTGGGAGTCACGCTAAGCACTCTTAACTCTCAGCTTCTACCCAACAACAGCCACATGAGTAAATGTTATCTGTATTGTGCAGGTGAGTAAACTGAGGCTTTCTGCTATAACCCACAGGTAATGTAAATCTGAGATTACTTTTTGAAATCAATTAATAAATAATAAAAAAAACCTGTGTTTTCTGTATAATGTAAAAATAAAAGAGTCATTCAACAACATTTACTAGGAGATTTATTCACAGAGCTCTTTACAGAAGGCCATGGGAAGAAGCATAAAAGAGCTGCCTGTCTCCCACACAATGAGTCATATCTTCTGAACCTCTCTGAGGAAATGGTTACCACAAACATGCTTATTTTTCAGAAGAAGTTACTGTTTTATAGTAACATCTAAAGATATAAAACCAACGTCCACAAATCAGTAGCCTTTGCACATGCCAGTAACAGCCAAGATAAGAGTATAATCAAGGACACAATTCCCTTCTCAGTAGCTACAAGGAAAATGAAATACTTAGGAGTATACCTAACAAAAGAGGTGAATGACCTCTATAAAGAAACTATGAAACCCTAAGAAAAGAAATAGCAGAAGATATTAACAAATAGAAAAACTTACCATGCTCATGGCTGGGAAAAATCAACATTTTAAAAATGTCTTATACTTCCCAAAGCAATCTAAAAATCCAATGCAATCCCCATTAAAATACCAACATCATACATTCAAGACTCGGAAAAAGGCTCAGTGCCTGTGGCTCAAGTGGCTAAGGCGCCAGCCACATACACCTAAGGTGGCAGGTTCGAATCCAGCCTGGGGCCCACCAAACAACAGTGATGGCTGCAACCAAAAAATAGCCGGGCGTTGTGGCAGGCACCTGTGGTCCCAGCTACTTGGGAGGTGGAGGCAGGAGACTCGCTTGAGCCCAGGAGTTGAAGGTTGCTGTGACCTGTGATGCCAGAGCACTCTATTCAGGCAGACAGCTTGAGGTTCTGTCTCAAAAAAAAAAAGACTTGGAAAAAATAATTCTTCATTTTGTATGGAAGCAAAAAAAAAACCCATGTAGCCAAGGCAATTCTTAGTAATAAAAACAAAGCTGGGAGCTTCAGCCTACCAGACTTAGGCTGTACTACAAGGCCACAGTGATCAAAACAGCATAGTATTGGCACAAAAATAGAAACCTAGATATCCAGAACTGAACAGAAAACCAGGAGATGAAACAGCCACCTAATCTTTGATAAACCAAACAAGAACATACACTGGGGGGAAGAATCCCTATTCAATAAATGGTGCTGGGAGAACTGGATATCCACATGTAAGACTGAAACTGTACCCACAGCTTCCTCCACTCACAAAAATTGATTCAAGATGGATAAAAGACCTAAATCTAAGGCATGAAACAATAAAAATCCTTAAAGAAAGCATGGGGAAAACACTTGAAGCTATCAGCTTGGGAATAATTTATGAGGAAGACTTCCGTGGCAATAAGCAACAACAAAAAAAATAAACAAATGAGACTTAAACTGAAAAGCTTCTATACAGCTAAGGTGACAACCAAAGCAAATAGACAACTTACACAATGGGAAAGGATATTTGCATATTTTGAATCAGACAAAAGCTTTATAACTAGGATCTAGAGAGAACTCAAATTGATCAACATAAAAAAAGCCAAAAATCCCTTAGTTCACTGGGCAAGAGAGATGAATTGAACCTTCTCTAAAAAAGACAGATGAATGGCTAACAAACATTTAGAAAGTTCATCATCCCTAATTAGAGAAATACAAATCAAAACCACCCTGAGATAACATCTAAACCCACAGAGAATGGCCCACATCACAAAATCTCAAAACTGCCGATGCTGGCATCAATGTGGAGAGAAAGGAACACTTTTACACTGCTGGTGGGACTGGAAACTAATACAACCTTTTTGGAAGGAAGTGCAGAGCCCTCAAAGAACTCAAACTAGACCTCCCATATGATCCTGCAATCCCATCACTGGGCATCTACCCAGAAGAAAAAAAAATCCTTTTACCATAAGGACACTTATACTACACTGTTTATCACAGCTCAATTTATAATCCCCCAAAAAGCAGAAACAGCCTAAATACCCACCAACCCAGGAATGGACTAATAAGCTGTGATGTATATATATATACACACACACACAGTTGATATACATATATATATTACTATTCAGCCACTAAAAAAATTGGAGACTTTACATCTTTTGTATTGACCTGGATGGAAGTGGAACACATTATTCTTAGTGATGCAGGACAAGGGGACACCATCACCTGCCACCTTAGCCCTAGAAGTGTTGATGCTGCGGGATCCAGGAACCAGCTTGCTGGAAAGGCCTGACACCTGGGGGAGAAACTGGCACCTTACTGCCTCCTCACCATGCACTTCTGGCTGGTTAATTTCATGGACGGCACCTTGCTGTCTCCTCATGTGAGTTTCCAGGGCCTGAGAGTTCTTGCACCTTGCTGCTGATTGGAGGACTGGCTGTAACTGAAGAAGACCCACACCCTAAAGTCAACATTGAGTTCCCCAAAACAAGGCCCTGGGACTATATAAACCCCTGAGCAGAGAACCCAGGGACAGACCTTGAAGAGGGACCAGGAGAGCTTGTTTCCCTCCTGGGTTCTCTCTGCCAGGAGGTTTGGTTTTTTGTACTTGTTGTGATTTTTGTTTCTGTGAATAAATCCTGACATACCACTGATCCTATGGTCCATTGATGCATTCTTTGAATTGCCAAGACCAGAAACCTGAAACTATGGTATCATTAGTAAAGCATCACAAAAATGGAGAAGCAAGACTCCTAGGGACTCAATTCTGATATGAGGACAACTAATGATCTAGAAGTGGAGAACAGAGAGAGAGAAGGAAGGGGGGGTGGGGGCCAAGGTATGTGGCACACCTTTTAGAGGCTAGACATAATTATAAGAGGGTCTTTATCTACCAAATGCAATCAATGTAACCTGGTTCCTTGTACCCTCAATGAATCCTCAACAATATAAAATAAAAATACATACGTAAGTTTAAACTATTGTGCGTATAATTTACTGTGATCTAAATCTCTATTTGCCAAATCCTTTGTAAAGTCAGCAGGAATTAATTTTTAAATGCCTTTTCTCAAAAGTGAATTGTATTCTTTTGGCTTTGCAGATCCTAATACAGAGTTTACAGCCCAGTTTTTAACTGTGGTTCAAACACTCTGACTTCCGGAGCCCTGGCTGGCCTCCCTGCAGGGAAAACATGGCACCCAGGGACACCAACTTTGTACAGAACACTCAGAACACTTCAGTTTGAAATGTGTCCATATCTTTATTTAAAAATGTAACCTTTTTCTCAATATTGTTTTCTCGAAGGTTTTATTAAATGGAACAAGACAGTTTATGCAAAACATTTAATGCTGACAATTCACATCAGTTCTTGTATCTTATTTTAGCTAATGGCCTACATTTTATCAGCTTCGACGTTGATGTCATTCGTGTCAAAGTGAAGTCCGTCCTGCTAATGCTGGTTTTCAAGTGGTGGCTGTAGAGACACGGAGCTTGGGCATGCAGCTGCACACAGGGAGGAGTGGCGACGCCTCCGTGGGAGCTCAGCACCAGCACCGCATATCTCGGCTCTGGTGCTGACGTCACTGTGGCAGGTCACCCAAGGGCTGTGTCTCTAACAGCTCGGTAATAATTTTCTAAAGCCAAAACTGTAAAGATGGCCGTATGGTGATTTTCCTTTTTAATCCCGCATCCAGGTGGTCAGCAATGCAGCATGAAGCCAGCTTGGGCAGGGGGGCACTGCCAGGACACTTTCCCACTTCAGCCTGGACTAGTAGGCCACAGGCACCGGGAGCACAGGGGACCACCGCACAGCCGCCTGCAGGGTGCACCTGCCGCTGCTCACGGCCCTCTGCGCAGGCTCCAGCTGCATCCCGCTGCTCACTCCCGCCTGTACGCGCCCCTCCCGCCCTTGCAGCTCAGAAAGCCTTAGCTGCGGGTCGTTCTCTCTTCATCCCCTCCCATTCAACTGCACGATTTTGCTACATAAGGCATGCTGATCATTGTTAAAATAATTTTCATTCTAGCCTCACATTTCAAAAGAATTTGTAATAATAAATTAATAACATTTTCCCCTTCTTCCCTTTCTTCATAGATTATCATAACTTCAAGCAAATGGATGATTTATTTATCTTTATTATTGTATATTGACATCATCGGCAGTGCAATTTAAGTAAATATTGTTTGCTTTAACTTGTTTATAACAAGCACATTACATGGAGTTTGTATAATTATTGTAGGTCACAGAAACCAGAATCTTCCTTCTATTTATCTCAGTAATCATTTGACTGGAAATAAAAATAAATTTAAATCAGGTTTCTCTCTGAATTTCCTTAACTTGATTTCCATTCTTTCTCCATCATGAAGCAATTGATATTCTGCTGTCTGTCTGCTTGACCTATCATAATAAATATAATTTTCCACGCTGCGCTAAGAAAAAAAAACACAATACTTTTCTAAGCCAAAAAGTAGGTGTTTTTCATCTCATTTTCTTTTACTCCTTGTCCTGTACCTTGAAAGTAAAAAGCTACAAAGATGAGAGAAGTTGAAGGAAATCAAAAAGGTTGCTTCAAATTTGCATCAACAAATCAAAATTTTGGTAACAGAAATCTAGAAAACTAGTGAATGCGGGTGAGGACCTGGTAGAGCAAGGCGCGTACGGAGGGGCATACAGACATCAAGCGTGCGCCGAGACCAGTCAGAGCTGGCGGATTTGCAAGGCTTCTGCAATTCCGTGTCTCTGAAAATAGCCTGTGCACAAACAACATGTTCCGTTTCCTCAGATACCAGTTCTGGCGGTGATCCAGTCACGGAAGGCAGTAACTCTAGTGTAAACGCCGGGCTTATTGGGCAGGGCGCAGCCCTCTCCCCAGCTCACTATCCCAGCGAGGTACCAGATATCTCTAGCATCAGCACTGACCAGTGGTCCTCCAGAGTCACCCTAGGGGAGAGGAAGAGACAAGTAATTCACGATTCAATTCGTTACAGAGGAAGTTGCTATTTCTCTAATTTAAAAATGCAATGAAAGAAGATTTTTAAAGTCTTCAGTGTGTTCAAACTCAGACGTGACTCTCTCCACCTGCTCGGTATCCAGTTATTAGAGGCATTCCAATGCCTGCTCAGTGCCCTGAGGTTGAAGGCTCCATCTCTCTGGGGAACAATTCTCTTAACTTGCCTGATACATCTGACAAAATAACTTACCTCCTTATTAACATGGCATAACTCCACAAGAAGGGGAAAAAAGTCCATTACTAATAAGAAGCACAGACAGTAGAGTCAGACCTTTGTGTTCCCATCCCAAGTACGGCCCTTTCAAGCTGGCTACAGCTCTTAATTTACATATTTGCAAATGCTCCTAATAATACTTCTACTATGAAGATTATTAAGAAAGTGAATCTAAAGTGCCTAGTCTAGCACAGGGCAGAATTCAGGAAATGCACATATAAAAAGATAAATTCTAATTGTTTATCTCCTGCAAATAACAGACACCTGTGTCTTCCTAAAGGTCACACCAGCCAGGCATTGCTGAGCGCGCATTCAAGTGCTTTACACTCTGTGAAGCCCCAACATGTCACCTCACTGAGTAACGTAATTCTTCCACAAAACCCATAGAGTTTGGCTTAATATTCTCCAGTTTAGCAATAATTAAACTGAAACTCAGAGAAATTAAGTAAGCTGCCTGAGATCACATGCCAATCAGTGGAAGAACTTCAATTTGAATCCAAAATGATCTAACTCAGAAGCCCAAGCTTTTTCCACTGTATTACATTAATTTCCTTGTGAATTTTCTCTTGCTCAACATTAACTAATATGAATAGTAACTAAATTTGAAATGACGTTTGTAATTTCTTTTGTTAGTTAAACATTTTTAAAATTTTATTTCAGATTAATATGAGGATGCATATGATTGGTTTACATTGTTTGTGTTTGTTATGTAAAGTTTGGGTTATAGTTGAATTCTTCACCCAGGAGGTATACCCTAAACTCTTACTTTGAATCCTTTAGGTGAGAGCTTCCCAAACCCCTCCCCACTTCCCTGCCCTTCTTGAATTTAATTGCATTTTTCTCTCATATGGGCCTGTAGTTGTTAATCTACTACCATGTTTCTGCAAAAATAAGACACTGTCTTATATTTACTTTTTCTCAAGAAGACACTCTAGGGCTTATTTTCAGGAGATATCTTATTTTTATTAAGTATAACACAACAATCTACATTTATTCAAATATAGTTAAGTCATCTTCTTCTGGAACCTGACAGGAGGAGCCAACCTTGTTGGTGGGACTGGTGCTAGTGATGCGTGAACTCCTTTCCCTTAGCCATTTGCACATGTGCAATAGGATGCCTGCAACTGCGGTTACCACACACACACCCACGCAAGTGCAAACAGCTTGGAGAAAGGAGCTGTGGCAGATAAAAGGTATTCCAGTCTTCCTTACCACTCTGTGCCAAAATGCATGGTGTGACTATGCAGCATATCTGCATAGCCACGCCCATCACTAGGTCTCATTATTGGGGTAGGGCTTATATTTAACAAATGCCTAGAAATTCTGCTAGGGCTTATTTTTTGGATAGGTCTTATTTTCGGGGAAACACAGTTTTCATATTAGTATTGAGTACATTAGATACTTGTTTTTTCATTCTTGAGATATTATATTAAGGAGATTTTTTTCAACTTCTTACGGGTAAATACAAAAGATGTAAAGCCTCCATTTTTTTAAGGCTAAATAATATCCCATGGTACGCATATTCCACAGTTTATTAATCCATTCTTGGCTTAATTCCATGTCTTCTTGATTGTGAATTGAGCTTCAAATTGAGTATAAATGTCCTTATGACAAAACAATTTTTTTTCTCTATGTAAATACCAAGTAGTGGGACTACAGGGTCAAATGGAAGGTCTACTTTTAGGTGTTTGACAGTTCTCCATACTTCTTTTGAAAAAGGCTGTATTAGTTTGCAGTCCCACCACAGTGTAAAAGTGTTCCCTTCTCTCCACATCTGCACCAGCATCTCAGCTTTGGGACTTTGTGATAGTGGCTATTGTCACTGGAGTTAGGTGATATCTCAAGGTGGTTTTGATTTGCATTTTTTTCTCTGATGATCAGGGATGATCAGCATTTTTTCACGTTTGTTGATCAATCATCTGTCTTCTTGAAAGAAGGTCTTGTTCATGCCTCTTGCTCACTGATAAATGATATTGTTTGCTCTTTTTGTTGATAAGTTTGAATTCTCTGAAGATTCTGGTTATTAGCCCTTTGTCAGATTCATAACATCCATATATCTTCTCCCATTCCGAAGGTTGTCCTGCTTTTTCATTCTTGCCTTGTTGATTCATGTCCTTAGTTGTGCAGAAGCTTTTCAACTCAATTAGATTCAATTTATTTTTGTTATTGCTGCCATTTCCAGTGAGATTTTCGTCATAATATTTTTTCTAGGCCAATGAGATTCACAGTTTTTCCCACACTTTCTTCAAAAGTTTTTATAGTATCATATCCTAGATTTAAATCTCTCTTTTTTTTTTTTTTGAGATAGAGTCTCACTATGTCACCCTTGGTAGAGTGCTAGGGTGTCACAGCTCACAGCAAACTCTTAAGTTTAAGAGATTCTCTTGCCTCAGCCTCCCAAGCAGCTAGGACTACAGGCACTCACCACACGCCCAGCTACTTTTTTGTTGTTGTTGTAGTTGTCATTATTTGGCAGTCCAGGGCCAGGTTCAAACCCACCAGCCTTGGTGCATGTGGTCGGCACCCTAGCCACTAAGCCACAGGCGCCAGGCCCTTAGATTTAAATCTTTTATGCATCATGAGTCAATTTTTCTAAGTGGTGAAAGGTGCAGGTTCAGTTTCAGCCTTTTCCATATGGTTATCCAGTTCTCCCAGCACCATTTATTAAATATGGATTATTTCCCCCAGTGCACACTTTTGTTTGCTTTATCAAAGATCAGATGTTGATATGAGGCTAATTTTATCTCTAGGTTTTCTATTCTGCTCCACAGAACTATGCCTGTACTTTTATGCCAATACCATGCTGTTTTCATTACTATATACTTGTGGTATAACCTGAAGTCTGGTATCTGGAATCTGATACCTCCAGATTTGTTCTTATTTTAGTAGAATTGAAACTAGTACAGCTTTTATGGAAAGAAGCATGGAGACTCCTCAAAGAACTAAAAGTAGACCTTCCATTTGATCCTGCAGTCCCATTACTAGGTATCTGCCCAGAAGAAAAAGAGGTGTTTTACCAGAAGGACATTTGCACTTGTATGTCAGCTCAATTCACAATTACACAGATGTGAAAACAACTCAAGTGCCCATCAACCCATGAATGGATTAATAAACTGTGTGTATGTATACTATGGAGTACTATTCAGCCATAAAAAGATGGAGACTCTACATCTTTTGTGTTTACCTGGATGGATTTGGAGAACATTCTTCTAAGTAAAGTACCACAGAATATAAAATCAAGCATCCCATGTACTCAATACTAAGTTGAAACTAGTAGATTAACAAGTACAGGCCCACATGAGAGAAAAACTTGACTAAATTTGGGATGGAAGGAGCTTGGTGGGTTCCAACCCAATGGGTACAATGTACATGTCACACCTCCTGGGTGAAGGACACAACTACACCTCAGACTTTACCTTACAAATGCAAGCAATGAGGCCTAATTGTAGGTACCCTCACATCAATCTGTAGCTTAAAAAAAAAGATCTGCAATAGTCAGCAACTTTCATTATCCAGGCATCACCTATTACACAGGATCCAGAATAAAATCATCTGGCTGGATTCTTCTAAGAAAAAAAAAAAACTTAAAATAAAATACTTTTTGTCTTTTCTTTGTTTATTTGGTATTTTTGGGGGGGGAAACAGAGTCTCAAGCTGTCATCCTGGGTAGAGTGCAGGGGTGTCACAGCTCATGGCAAGCTCAAACTCTTGGGCTTAAGCAATTCTCTTGTATCAGCCTAGTAGCTGGGACTACAGGTGCTTGCCACAACTCCTGGCTACTTTTTTGTTGCAGTTGTCATTGTTTTTTAGCTGGCCCTGGCTGAGTTTGAACCTGCCACCCTCAGTGCATGTGGCCAGCACCCTACTGACTGAGCTACAGGTACCACCTAAAATTCTTTTGGAAGAGAAATAACAAACAAAGGATACAAATCAAATTTCCATCATGTGTAACAGACAGATTTGACCCTAACATAGCATAGCTAAAGTTATTCAGATACCACAGATAAAGCGAGCAACACCAATATCTAGCATTATACAATGACAATAGCATACAGTAAATTACAGGGTACAATGCAAACAAGTTAAACTTGAGGAGCATCTATTTGTGTTTGTTTACATCATCACTTCTGCAAAAAAAAAATAATAATAAATAACAAATAATCTGTCCAATTGTCAATGTCAACAAACTGCAAGTTGATTTTAATTTATTAAAATGAGGTTCAAAGTAATATTGTCATTTCTCTATAGATATATCTGATAATAGCCAAAAATCCTAACAGTTAAATGGTGAGTACTGAACTTTATTAAGATTTTCTAAGCAATCATAAAGAAGCTCTTACTTGAAACAATAAAGAATAAAACCCACGTTCACTTTTTCTGCCATGTATCCAGCCCATGTATAGTTAACCAGAACATGCCCATAAACATGTAAGTCCTCAAATATCAAAACATGCAAAAAAAAAAAAAAAAAGACATTTTATTCTTCAAGAAGGGCAAAATGACCCTCAGGTTCTCTTAGGAAAAGAAAAACAAAACTATATATATATACCAATACATAAAAACCACACTTTAGAAGTAGAACTACACAGTGGGGGATCATATTGACAACATAGACAAAGAGAGAGAGGCTGTAAATTCTAATTTTTCTAAGAAGGAATTTAAAAAATAAAATGACTTCAGTAATTTTTCCAAAAAAAAAAGAAAAGAAAAAGAAGTCAAATTGTTGCTCTTACTAACAATAAGATCATGTTTCTAGAAAAACCTAAACACTCCATAAAAATCTCTTAGATCTGATAAATGCATCAAGTGAAGTTGTAGGATACAAAACCAACATGCAAAAATCAGTAGTGTTTCCAGACACCAACAATAAATTAGCCAGAAAAGAAAGCAGGAAGGCAATCCCATTACAAAAGCTGAAATAAACCTGAAATACTCTGTAATAAATGTAATCAGGAGGTGAAAGGCCTCCACGAGAAGAACTAAAAAACACTAATGAATGAGATTTTAGAGGACACAAAAAGATGAAAAGCTGTCCCATGTTCATGGAGCTGAAGAATTAATATTATTAAAATGACCACACTATTCAAGCCAATTTAAAGATTCAATGCAATCCATATGAAAATTCCATTGTCATTTTTTCCCATAACTGGAAAAATGATCTCCAAATTTGTGTCAAACCAAAAATGATCCCAAATGGACAAAGCATTCCTAAGCAAAAAGAACACAGTTGGAGGCATCACACTGCCTGACTTCAAAATGCATGGTGTGCTATAGTAACCCAAAAGCATGACATTGTTAGACAAATGCACAGGCCAACAGAGCAGAACAGGGAACCCAGAAATAAATCCACACACTCACAATTGATTTGCCAAGAACACACATTGGAAAATGACACACTCTTCAATAAATGGTGCTGGAAATATTTGACATTCATATGCAGAATAATGAAATGGGACCACTATATTTCACCTTATACAAAAGACAGCTCAAGATGGATGAAGGATTTAAACATCAGCCCCCAAACTATTAGAGGAAAATTCAGATAAAAACTTTAGTACATTGTCTAGGTAAAGATTTTATAACTAAAACCTCAAAAGGTAACAAAAGAAAAAGTAGATAAATAGAATTGTATTGAATTAAAAAGCTTTTGCAAAGCAAAGAAAACAATAGATGAAAAAAGACAACCTGCTGAAGGGGAGAAAATATTTGCAAACTATTCCTCTGATAAGGGACTAATATCCAGAATATGCAAGGAATTCAAACAACTCAACTAAAAATAATATTAATTTCACTAAAAAGTGGGCAAAGGAATGAATAGATATTTCTCAAAAGAAAACATATAAATGGCCAATAAGTATATGAAAAAATGCTTTGCATCATTATCAATAAGGAACTGCAAATCAAAACACCAATAAGATGTCCTCGTACCCCTGTTAGAATGGCCTACACACACGTAACTCAGACAAAGAGATAGTCAAATGCTCATAGATAAGTCAAAATTAAATTCTATGAAAACATTACCATGTGGTTCTATTTATATGACTTTCAGGAAAGCACAAAATTACAGAACTGTAGAACAAATTAGTGATTGCACATGTTAAGAATGGTGAGGTGTGAAAAGTGTCACTCTTGCGGTAGGTCTAGGTCTTTGTCGTAATAAGACAGTCCCCAACCTTACCTACAGTGATGGTCACACAAATCTACGCACATAACAATCCTGTATCATTAGATACACACTTTCACCGTCGATTCCTTGATTGTGTCCCACGTAATGTGAGAAGTAACCATGGGGAAACAGGGGAAGGGCACCTGTGACTAATCTGTTTCTGCAATTTCCTATAAATCTACAATTATTCCCAAATAGCGAACAAAAGATTAAGCAGCATACTAATAGGCAAAGCCATTTACCTGGCAAGCATCTCTTTTTCCTTTTAAGAAACCGGCACATAACATTCTAGGAGTTACAGCACCGTTGTAGGACTGAGGTTCATTGCAGATTCTGTTGTCTATGAGAGTCACCTCCGCTTGCCGAAGGTGATTTTGCGTGACGCCTAAGGGGAAAAACATCTTTGTTTTTGTAGATATACATATATTTTGCAAACCTGAAGAAATTCTTTCATAATTATTGGATAAGACAGAAGTATAAAATCTTAGAATATGTATGTTTTAGAAACAGTAACTTTCCTAAGTACTTTAAATGAAAAGTTACATGCTTTGGAAAGAACCTCAAGTTAGCTAACTAATTTCCACTTTATTCTTGAGATTAGAAGGAAATTTTGGTAGGGGATAATGAATGATGGCTTCATGATTCTCTGATCTCCTGAATAGATAAATTAAAGATCCCTAATCTCTTAAGTGGCTAATTCCCTAGTAAAAAGTTCAGCAGCCAGGAG
Source organism: Otolemur garnettii (assembly GCF_000181295.1). Taxonomy (NCBI): domain Eukaryota; kingdom Metazoa; phylum Chordata; class Mammalia; order Primates; family Galagidae; genus Otolemur; species Otolemur garnettii. Next base: position 2,334,929 of record NW_003852586.1, read on the forward strand.
ATCTGGGCAGTGTTTGCTCTTTCTGAGACCTTAACCAGGATCATCACCGCAGCAATTAGGACACCCTGGATAGTGACGGGGGAGGGAGAAGTCATGTCTGTTTTAATGCTGGTGGAACCTAACTTGGCCTGGGTCCATATGACTAAACAACCAATGCATTTCAATGTAGTGAAATGAATTCTTTAACCACCACAGAACATCAAAGTAGATTTGATTTGAGTTTCTTTCAGATGCTCACCATCATTGTGCACTGCTCCAAATCCTGTCACAAACATCTCAGCACCTGGACGAAACTCATAGGAGGCGTCAGGGAGACAGACTCTGTGGGCTATGTTTGTGTAGGGGACAGGGCTAGAGAGCTCTGCTAGTGAAATATCATAGTCGTGTGACATGTATTTGTAGTTTTCATGGACAATTATCCTCCGGAGGCCTCGTATCATTTTTGCAGGTCTTAGAGTTACTCCAAAGGAAACAGTCCATCTGGTATGGTCCTTATACCTGGGGAGAAAAAGTGAAGATTGGCTTCCAGTCTGCTGATGATATAATCAAGTGATTTAGTATACCAAATATTGATAATTCAGTCTACAGGTCCAGAGAATTTTTTTTCTTTTCAAAGTTACAGTTTCTATGTATAGGAAAAAACTCTTTCCAAGCTGAGAATCAAGCTCAGTGGTCAGGTCAGGTGGAAAAGCCACTGTTTCGTAAGACAAGACAAAGTCTCCACAGGTCTAGACAAAAAAATTGAAAGAGTCATTCAGGGGGTTTCAAAAATGCAGTAGAAAGTTTCAGAAACACTTTAAACCACGGAGGAGAAAGAATCCCAGACTTGAAGACGAGGCTCTCTGGCTAACCCAGACAGCTAAAAATGCAGAAAAGCAGAGGGTAAAAGGAGAGCAACTCTGAGACACTTTCAGGACGATGGGGAGGGTACAAACACACGAATTACAGGTACCCGAAAAGGCAGAAGACAGTCCCAAGAGCGGGGAAGCCTTCGTCAAGGATGTTACAGCTGAAAGTTTCTTTAATGTCGCTAGGGATTCAGACGTTCGTTCGCCTACTTGATGGATATCCAACCCTCCAACCCGGTAGACTCAATGCAAACAGAGCTGCAGCAGACACATTGTAATTAACGGGACCAAAGTTGCTGTAAAAGAGGAAACTCCGCAGGCCTCCAGGCAGGAGCGCTGCTCACCCGCACCCACGATGTTGAGCCCCCCGGGGTGTCCGCTGACTTCTCAGATGGTTACATTATCTTTAATGCATGCTAAGCTCAGGTCTGTCAGAACGCACAAAATGTGTATCCCTCCTGCCAACACCTAGTACACTTTACCCCGCAATCATCCTCCAGGCCCGAGACTCACATGGAGAAGCAGTGAGCCGCGCTCACCAGCCACGAGGCGTTGATGAGCGCAGCGCCGCAGCGGTGCATCCCGTCCCACTGCAGGCTGGCCTGCCACGGCCACTCGCCCTCCTGCACCGGCGTCCCGCCCACGATGCGCACGCTCTGCCCTGTGGGGCTGCTCCTCCGAGTCCCACAGCCTGCCGAACAGGGGGGCGTCAGCCAGCAGTTCCTGTAAACTTCCGATTGGTCTGCTAGTCCCCATGTATCTTAAACTTTGTGCTCTGTTAGTATCAAACATTTTCTCTTGTTCTTTCTTTTCCAAAACGGTAACGTTTCACTTAGCTCCTATTCAGCCTGTAGGACTCAATTTCCTCTTCCAGGCGTCTTCTCTAACAATTCCCCTGACTCCGGGTTGGATTAGTTACAACTTTCCGGATGTTTGCACACTTCACCGACGGCCATACTAACAACATATTCTTTTAGTACTTGCTCCTCAAATGACATGTAACACTTCACAGAGAAGGGGCTGCCCGGGGCCTCAAAGGACGCTGGCCGGTACAGGGGTCCTACATTAATGACAAAAACTGCATGCAAAGCCTGATATCTAGGGTATCAAAACCACCTTTTGTTGAGAGCTGTTGTTTTTAAATTACAAGTTCACGCATTAGTCTGATACATCTAGTCCCATTAGTGTATCAGCTGCTTTAAGCAGGGATCATATCTTATGCATTTTGTAGACTTACGTCTAACAGAGTGCTAGCACTTAGCAAGTTCCCAGTAAATATTGGTGGCAAGAATATATGCTATTTATATCATAGGATTATCTTTTAGTTTTCTGTTTAGTTGAGTTTATAAATTAACTGACAATTCTGAGCTAGAGTAGCACATTTTTTCCATCTGTTAAGATAAATATGTAATAATTCTATACTATTAAATTTATTCTCTAGGCTCGGTGCCAGCCACATACACTAAGGGTGGTGGGTTAGAGCCTGGTCCTGTCCAGCTAAACAACTGCAATAACAACAACAACAACAACAAAAAATAGCTGGGCATCATGGCGGGCTCCAAGTCCAAGAATTCGATGTTGCTATGAGCTGTGATGCCATGGCACTCTACCAAGGGTGACAGTGTTACGTAGTGAGATTCTGTCTCAAAAAAATGAATAAATAAAAATAAAAAATAAATTTATTCTCTAAGTCAGCAATTAATTCTCTAAATTAGCATTCTCTAATTCTCAGCCTGTGGGTCGTGACCCCTTTGGGGGTCAAACAACCCTGTCCCAGGGGTCGCCTAAATACATCCTGCATATCAGATATTTACATTACGAGTCATAACAGTAGCAAAATTACAGCTATGAAGTAGCAACAAAAATAATTTTATGGCTGAGGGTCACCACAACATGAGGAACTGTATTAAGGGAACTATATTAGGAATGCTGAGAACCACTGCTCTAAATCATGGTGGGGGTACTCTGCCATAGGGGAAGAAAAGTCCCAGGACTTCAGCACTTTTAAAATTACACATAAAGATATCATCTAGATAGCAAAGCCCAGTAATTTCTTCAAAATATATCCCAACCTCATAATTGCCCACAATATCTATGGCATGGGATTTATAACAAGAAGGTTTTATTTAGGATAAAGTGACAAGTTTCTGCCTCTAGCTGAAAAAAATCAACATATAGATTACTTTTATTTAATCTTTAGAAAATCTCTCTGAGAGTACATCATAGTGATCTGCTAACAAAACACTGGTAAGTAGACAATTTTTCCCCTTTTTTAACAGTTGCACAATTGTCTTCTACAACACATGTGCCATAGGCACATTCAGGTAATGCCACTTTGATAAATATAAAACTTACAATTGTTCAGGTAGCTGTCAGTTTCTGTCTTGTTGATTTCTGAAATACACAGATAGGGTGAGCAGAACAGGTCAGGATGTCAGAATCACACTATGCCTCTGAGTGCTTCAAACACTAAAAAGCTGCTTGACTCCATCATAAGACAGTATCTCCAGGTTATAAAGAAAAAAGCATGGTTAGTTTGTCATAATATATGCTTTCTGCCATGGGAAGGAGGGGAGAAAGTAAGATTCTTTCAATGTCCTTAAGGGTAAGAGTTCATATTTATAATATTTATATTGTAAACTCCTGTTCCCTGTCCCATTAAGTCTAATTAAGTAGCTTTGTATTGAAGCCCAAGAATCTGAATTTTATGCCAAGAAATAAGGTGCAGGTAGTTCACAGCCTCTCTCTAGGAAACACTGATCTAAACCATAGCAGTAATTACCCAGTTGTTATGATACCTTTACTGACCATTACTTCAGATTATTTCACTAAATTCATAAATGTAGCCTGATCTTTATGGCACATGTGGGTAGTATGTCCATAAATCAGTCCTCACTTATATCTAAAAGCAATGTTGTACCTTTTTAAGGCTTCTTTCTGCTAAGTATTAGAAAGACAGTCTGTCCTCAAATTGTCATTCAGCTCCAGCCAATAACAAGCTCTAACTCAATCATTAGATCAAACTCTAAGCTCAAACTTTGCAACTAAGTAAATTTCCAGTGATCAAAGTTGTTCCCTTTGAACTTAACAGGATACATGTCCCTCATGCAAAAATATTGATCTGTTAATTTCTTCTTTCAGTATTTAGTAATATGTATTTACTGGAAATCCAAATTCTAGGAAGTATTCTTTCTGACTTGTGTGCAGACTTCATGAATTCTGGCTATTTGTGGGGAAAATGGGAAAAATAAGAAAGAATTGATCTTTTGTTCCCAGTTAACACTCAGAGAACCACCTTTGTCCTCTCTCTTTCTGACAATCTGTTCTTCTCTATCTCAGGCTCTTGCTAGGGACATTCTGGCTTTGCGTGCAGACACAACCAACATGCAGGCTTCACAGAAGCCTGCCTCACACACCACACCTGGCCTGGACTCATAATGGCCTCGTGCTTGGTGAAATGCTGACTGGATATTCTTAATAATTTTTGTGCTTGTTTCAGCAGCATATATTCTAAAGTTGGAATGATATAGATGAGATTAACATGGTCCCTGGGCAAGGGTGACATGAAGTTCTTAATAATTTTATCTTATGACTTGTCTTGAGAAAGCAAAGCCCAATAATAGAGCAGGTGCTGAGCATAGGAAACACATACGGCTCCTTGCCACCTCATCTGCGTGTACTAATATCATTCATGGTGGCCTTCCAAAAAAAAATGAAGTCTGAATTTTGGTGGATTCACAATGCATGAGAGTTCAGTAAGACTCACAGCAAGTGTAAGTGTGTGTTATGCCTTCCTCTAAGTAGGCAGGGGCTCTGCCAGTTTTCTGCTTCAACTAGAAATTGCTTAGAATCCAGAAGGAAGGCAATAGCATCCTCCCAAACAGATGAACAAGGACCCTGTTATATCCTTTCTTTCTCCTGTTGCTTCCTATTAGCCAATAGCTTTTGTTGAAAATAATAACATAGAAAGAAAGAGAGGCTAGGCTCAATGGCTCATGCCTCTAATCCCAGCACTCTAGGGGGCTGAAACAGGAGGTTCCCTTGAGTTCAGGAGTTCAAGACCAGCCTGAGCAAGAGTGAGACCTCATGTATATTAAAAATAGAAAAATTAGCCAGGGATGGTGGTGGACGCCTATTATTCCAGCTACTCAGGAGGCTAAAGCAAGAGGATGGCTTGAGACCAAGAGTTTGAGGTTGCTGTGCTGACATCATGATACTCTACCCAATGTGACAGAATGAGACTCCATCTCAAAAAAGTAAAAATAAAAAGAGAGAAATAGAGAGCTCCTTTTTGTTTCTGTCCTTGATCTCTTCTCAGTGAGCTAAAGGCAGAGCATGGGTAGGACGTGTCCTTGTCAAGAAGGGAAACAAACAGAGCCAAGCCCACCTTATACTGGTTCCATCAGTTCCTCAGAAACTAGCAGTGTGCCTGAGCTGTGAAGTAGGCCCAGTAAGAGCCCCGCCTAGTGAGAGTGCAGCACACATGACCCAGTGAGAGTGCGGCCCAATGAGAGTGTGGCCCAGTGAGAGCGAGGCCTAGTGAGAGTGTAGCCCAATGAGAGGCGGCCCACACGGCCCAGTGAGAGTGCGGCCCAATGAGAGTGCGGCCCAGTGAGAGAGCAGCCCAATGAGAGGCAGCCCACACGGCCCACACCACCCAGTGAGAGCACGGCCCACAGATGCCCAGTGAGAGCGCGGCCTGTCTGGCCTGTAAGCAGCATCTGCCTGGCTTCGTATTTGCCCTTCATTTTTTTTTGTTTGTTTGTTTTTTGTTTTTGGAGACAGTCTTACTGTGTCACCCTCAGTAGAGTACTTTACTGTCACAGTTCACAGCAACCTCAAATTCGTGGGCTCAAGCAATTCTCTTGCCTCAGTCTCCTGAGTAGCTGGGACTACAGGTGCCCATGACAACACCTGGCTAATTTTTGGTTGCAGTTGTCATTGTTGTCTAGTAGGCCAGGGCCAGGTTCAAGCCTGCCAGCCTCGGTGTAGGTGGCCAGCGCCCTACTCACTGAGCCACGGGCATCAAGCTGTACTTGCCCTTCATATTCACTGTGGCCACTTGTCCCCTGTTCTCTAATTCCTAGGGTACCATGCCCACCAGCCACATGTGGCCAGTGACCTCTTGACAATGGCCTGGTCTAAACTAGAATGTAAGATCAGCATGAAATGTGCCCTAGAATTCAGAGCTTTATTCAGAAAAACAAGGTATAATGTCTCATGAATGATCTTTACATGATGAAACAATACTACTGTGGACATGTTGGGTTAAATATACAAATTATTGCAATTAATTTCACGTTTATTTTTATTTTTGTAATGGGACTACTAGAAAATGTAAGATCATCCTTGAGCCCACACAGCCTGCTTACAGCCCTGCACTGTTCTATAATATAGGACTTGGCCCCTAACTAGACCTTGATTTTCACTGAGGACCTCATGTTTCTTACTTTCTAATAATGAGAACCTGTCACTACTTATTTTGTCCTTTGTGGTCCCAGAAACAACAAAAATATCACCTCAATGAAAGCTATGATGATTGGTTTGATGTAACCACGTCAGATAGTATGAAAAAAAAAATCAGCACATTGTACCCCACATATGCATGAATGTATTCATGATCTATGTGTATTTTACTTAATAAAATTTTAAAAAATAAATAAAAGCTGATCCAGAAAAAATAATCACCTCAAAATTTTCACTTATACTTTAAAACATACCAGAAGTAAGCATAAGTAAATACAAATGTTTCACTAGTAAATGGCATAAGGGAACAAGGCATAAAGCAAATGTGCGGATGCTGTGAACCTTTTCCTACATCACACTCTCAGAAGGGGAAGTGAAAGCAACAAGGAAAAGAAGAGGAAGACGCAAAGCCATGTGCTCCCTTAACAACTGGACCCTACAGCCAGAGGACATGCCAGTATGGAAGGGCCTGTCCCAGAGTACATGAAAAGCTTGCATGGGAGGAACAGTTTAGGGTAGTTTTAAAAATTAAAATACTTTTTCAGTACCAACTTAGTTCTAAAAAACTATCCTATTGGGCAAGACCTCAGAATTGAAGCATATAAAAAAATTAAAAATAAGCTGTTCTATGTAGGCAGAGTAAAATAAATAAAGGAAATCAACTTACTTTTAATTTCAACTGATTCTGGATCTACTTTAGGGGGTCCCACAGCATCTCGCAGTTTTTCATGTAGAACACGTTGAATAATATAATTTACAGTTTCAGGATCCTCAGTAGCACGGAATCTACAGATCAGCAGCATATGAGCCAGAACCCCTTGTTGCTCTTGACTGTGGACAGGAAGGTGGGGGGGGGTGGGTGGGAGTGAGGGATGGAGGGGACAGAGAGAGGGGGAGGGAGGGAGGGAAAGAAAGGAAGTAAAGGAAGGGAGTGAGGGAGGGAGGGGGGAAGGAAGGGAGGATTGAAGGATTTATGATAAAATCAGTCAGTTTTTTTCTTTATCATTTATTGGAAACACACACACAAAAATAAATCTCTAAATGTTTCTTTCTATATTCCTATTGTTCACTATGTACAGAACCCCAAACTCAGCCTCCCTGACAGTAAGCTGGTGTGTCCACATGGTCTCCTTTACCACCAAAGGTCCTCATTAAGTATATGGCTGTTAACATAAAGACTCTTATCTTGTCAACCATCCAAAATTACCCAACATCAGATGTCGTAGACATGACATCCCTGTGCTTTTGGCTTTCAGGTTTCATTCTTGTGACTCGGGTCCACTGATTTGTCCTAAGCAATCTTCAGGCTCCCCTATACAACCCCTGATCCGAAGAAAGCTTGACCACATTGTCCTGACTTCACATAACTGTATTTTCACGACAGAGTATTTATCAGCCTCAGTGTTATTTGTATGAGTTACTACCTGCCTGCTTTTACCCCCTCCTTTCCATAGTCAGTTCCAACGAAGCTTGCCCTCATTGCATTGCATCAGCCCTCTCTCACAAACTGTACACGAGCATCTTAGTTTTAGAGGGCAGTTTTGTGTATTGGTTATGCACTTGAATATCCATCCTCTCTGACACAGCATTTTCACTTCTAGAAATTACATCGTCAAATGCAGTCTCAGGTGTGCAAAGCACATAAATGTCACTATAACCTTGTTTTTATAAGAGGAAAATAAGTAACAACTTGAGTGTGCATTAACGGGGTGAACCTACTGTGTCTATCACACCAGCATATACTTGTCCCCTCCCTCATTTCATCTCCCTCTGTCCCCTCCCTCTCTCCCTCTCTCTGTCCCCTCCATCCCTCACTCCCATTCCCCCCACCTTCCTGTCCACTACAAACTTGTAGTGAGATACTACACAGCCAGCCAAAGAACAAAATAGATCTACATGCAGTCACTGGAAAATGCTCAGAATAAATGAAGAAGATGTGTTGTTTGTGGGGGAGGAATTGTTGGACAGGAGGCTTTCTTGTTCTATTTTATATAATACTGTGTTATTTGAACTTTGTATGATTTTGTGTTGTTTTTGTAATTTGGAAAAGATAGGTCTTTAAAGACATTATTATTATGTATTTCAAACCCTTTCATTGCCTCAAAAAAAAAGTACCATGAATTATTTATCCTTCTTTCGCTTAAACTAGTGCTATAAAAAGCGATAAACCTCTGTCTCCCTCAACAGTCCACTGCTCTCTCACCTTCTCTTCACAGAAAATCTTCAAATGATGAGTCACACTCGGCCTCACCCTGACTTCCTTCATCCCCACAACCGGTTCTCTGCTCAACACTAACAGTCTCTGGCTGACATATCCAGGGGTCTCTTTTCAGTATTTGTTTTACTTGGTCAGGAGTATCAACCAACGCTGACCATTCCCTCCTTGAAACTTCTTATCTTAGCATAAGCATGCCTCACTCATGATTTTTCTTTTTTCCTATTTCTAAGGTTCCTGTTTTTCTTCCATCCTCTTAAATATTCTTGTTCTTCCAAACTTTCTACATCCTCTTTTTTTTTTTAACTTGCATTACCCTTTTGCTGAGAAATTTACAGCCATGCTTTCTAAAATGTCTATTGGATGATGAACAAATTCATGTCTTGCACTCAGCTCCCTCCTTCCACCAAGTCACCTTTGTTTTTCAGGCCCCTACAGTCCCCAGTGTCTTAGCTCAGAATCTCTAACACAGACTTTGCCCCTCCAATAAACTTGCCTTTTTTACTGATTGTGATGGAACAAAGAATAGTGAGTAGCAACAGCAAGATTGCTGGGATGAAGAGGTGAGGAAATTGGAAAGCGATTTAGAAAATGTAATTGGCAGGATTTTGTTATTCATGAAGTGTGAGGGACCTAGACAGGGAGGAGTTTGTGATGCCGTCCACATTTCCCATTAACTCCGCTGAACTCTCCTTGAGCTAAGGAATTTTCCGTGGAGCTTCTATGTGGAGATGTGTGTGGGCAGGAAAATAATTAAAGAAATTGGGGGAAAAGTTCAGAATGGAGATAGAAACCTTGGTTTCAAGAACATACAGGTTTGCGTGTGTGGAGGAATCAATCCCCTTGAGAGAGTGAAAATTCAAGAATCAAAGAAGTCGGTGTAGAACCGAGAAAGGAAACTGTCAAACATCAGAGAATACAGAATTTTCAGGAGAAAATGGCCAAAGTAATGCCTCAGAGATGTCAGCTAAATAATCGACTGGGAAAGTAACTTCTAGTCTTGTCTTCAGAATCATATTGGTTACAGTTATTATCTTGTTGAAAAATACAAATAATTTGTATTAAGAAAATATAACATTTAAAATAGTTATTTTGCATAAAATTGTTACATTCTGAACCTTTTTATTGGTGATCAATTAACAGACAAGATCTTCTAAGTTAAATATTTGGAGAATAAAGAGGTGAGATAGAAGAAAAGTAAGGAAAATTGAGGAGGAAGAAGACCAGGCACTGAAGACAAACCTCGTCATCACACCGCCTTACACAGGGCACTGCTCATGATAAACCCCAGGTGCATTAGGTCCCCACTTGTACTAGTTAGAGTTTCCCAAAAGCAATTGTATAGCATCAGCACCAATTATACTTTTCTCCCTAGCAATCACCTTGCAAATGCTTACTTTAGATGTAAAGAATGAGTAAGGGACTCTGTGAGCTGTGGCTTACACAGAACGTGATCCAAATAAATGCTTATTGAATTGAATAACATCATATCATTAGCACTTTAAAATGTGTTTATGACTTTCTAGGTTAACAGTATCAGCTTTAAATTAAATTCAGAGGTCAGGGCTCAGCGCCTGTGGCTCAACCGGCTGGGGCGCCAGCCACGTACACCTAAGGTGGCGGGTTCGAATCCCCAGCCCGGACCCGCCAAACAACAATGACGGCTGCAACCAAAAAAAAAATAGCCGGGCACTGTGGCGGGTGCCTGTAGTCCCAGCTACTTGGGAGGCAGAGGCAGGAGACTCGCTTGAGCCCAGGAGTTGGAGGTTGCTGTGAGCTATAATGCCACAGCACTCTACCCAGGGGGACAGCTTGAGGCTCTGTCTCAAAAAAAAAAAAAAAATTCAGAGGTCAGAATTTTACATTTACATACCTGAACTTGATAACATGAGATTTGACAAATTCTCCCTTTAGTGAAGATTTATAAAATGCATTTCTCACCTGTTTGAAAAATAATGAAAATATGTCAGCAAGAACAACTCTCTGCAAACTTATTCAAAGCTCTATGGAAAAATAAAAAACAAAACAAAACAAAAAACATTGACCAACATTTCCCAATGTGCTGAACATGAGGAAGCCTGTGGAATCTTCTCTGGTATGTTCAGCTGATTTCTGCCCGAGGGGTGACCCTAGGAACTACAGTGGGGCCAGAAAAACGCCTCCTGTACCAGGCACAAAAAGAGGCTGAAGGGAATGAACCTGCTGTCTTGGAAAGTAAGGGTGAGCGTTGGTTCCCTGGGTAAGGGCTTTCACTACACACAGAAAAAATAAAATACTCCTGCCCCTGATAGTTTGAGCAGAGAAATGAGCGCCTGGCAGCATCTTGTGGCTTAAAGACAAAGTCTAATATAGCCCTAAGTTTCATTCTGATAAAATGAAAGAAGGCATTTGGTAAAGTTATTTCTTACTGTAATGAAATAAGAGTTCTTGCCAGCTTAATGTTTTAAGAGTTTAAGGAAACACTTCAAGGGTCTCTTGTTCTCAGTATGTGGATTTTCACCAGTTACTGCAAGCTGATTAGCAGAAGCAATGAGTGATATTCTTCCTTATATCTCACTGACTCATGAGTTTTAAATCCAACAATGATGCCCTCAATTATGAGACAAATCAGCACAGTTCAAGTAAGTCCCCTAAGTAGGATGACAATACTCACTGGATAATTTTTATTTAAGGATTTATTTTTATCAAGTAATTTTAAAACTATTAATTTTTAAGGTATTAAAAAGTCCTATCTATATTCCTTTAGATTTAAACTCATCTATATTTTACTTACTTAAATAAATACAATTTATTTGAGGGAATGAAACTATACACAATGGCTCATGCCTATTATCCCAGCTATTCAGAAGACTAAGGCAGGAGGGTTGCTTAAACCCAGGCTGCCATGAGCTGTGATCATGCCACTGTACTTTAGCCTGGCCAGCAAGCAAGATGCTGTCTCAAAAAAAAAAAAAAACTGTTTGGGGAATGGTACAAAGAACAAGTCCCTATTCATTTGACCTTTGTGGTTCTATTTCCTTTCCTTTATTTTGCATATTATTTTCCTTCTAGAAGGGCTTCTTCATATACTTTTCTGATCAGGTGTTTGCATGTAAGCATGTAGCCAGAATTCAATCTCTGCCAAGCCAGATGGCCAAATCCCAGGCTTCCAGTGTACTAACCAATTTCTGGGGCAGAGGGATGAGAGTTGGGGGTTCTTACCAGAATATTGGGAGGGGAAGACAGTTTGGAAATTATCTAGCCTAACTCCTTAATTTTCATATAAGAAAATTTGTCCAGAATGATAAAATGATGGCCAAATGACACAGCACTGTCTAGTGAGTAGGGCCAGCACCAGGGGGCTTCCCAACTGCTGGCTCAGCCTTACTTCCAGCACGTTGCACTGCTAATTCCTTCACATACTATCAGAAAAGTTAAATTATTCTTTGCGTAATCAGCAGTGACAACAAGTCGTCACTCAGGCCCTGGCTTTCTTGGCCTATCCTGCTAATTTCTCCAGTTAGGATAAATGTCCATCCCTTAGGGATAGAGGTGAGTATCCATGGATTTCCTATAGACTTTTATACCAAAACTGGTTGAAGATTAGATATTTTTAAAAACTAAAGGCTATTCAGGTATATGTCAGAATAATTTCAATCTGGACGATCTTTTGCTCAGGGTCTGCTTTTTAGAAAGTCTAGGACATGACAACTACATTGTGGCCACCTTCATATTTCTAGTATTTCTGGATTCTGCTGATCACAAGGGTTGCACTATTATTTTTAGTAATAATAACAGATAATAGTTATTTAATGATTATTTATTATGATAGGAACACATATAACTTCCAAGAGAATTTTCAAAGTATTTTTTGGTACGACTCACAAGGTATTAAAATAATACTGCACCATATTTAAAACTACAACAGGCTAAAATAACAAGAAAAACAAACAAGAACTAAAATGCAAAGTATTTTAAGAACTTTAAAATATTTTTATGTTTTTCACAATGCTCACAATGCTTTAAAAAACCTTTAGGGACGTATGTTTTACATACCATATAGTTTATCTATTTCAAATACATAAATACATTTGTGATACAAATATTTTTGTTAAATTAACCAAGTCATATAATCATCACCACAGTGTGGCGCCTTTTCCTCACCCCAAAAGGATCCCTCATGTCCATTTACCATAATCTCTCCCACTCCCCTGTTCCTCCCAAGTGACCATGGTGGACTCTCTCTACATATATTTGCCTTTTCTGGACATCTGCTATAAAAGGAATCTCGCCAAGCAGAGTGAACCGGGACACAGACAAGCGAGGGCTGGCATCCAAGTCACAAGCTCATCAGTTTTATGAAACATCCCTTAGTTGGGGCCTCTTTCCATTGTGCAAAGACACACAAGGATAAGTTGAATGGATGTGTTACGTGCTGGGACACTAAAAAATATGGTTTTTTTAAAAAGGACAGCAAGCCATGGAGTGGAGGAAAAGCTGCTTACCATTGACTCAAGTCGCTGGCTCATCTCTGTAAAATTTTTAGAAGCCTCTCTTCCAAAGTCAGCATAGAGTTTGTCGCTTGTGAATGACAATGTGCTGTAGTAATTGTAGGTCTTCCTTTGATCTAGAAGGAAAGGGGCAAAATCGCATCGTAATTTTTATCAGATGTGTAAGCCATCATTATTTCCCCCATTTGGTGGTTACTAGAAAGAGTAATACAGGAGGGGGCACTTGCAGCCGACATCACAGTCCTCACCAGCCTGCTCATCGTCGCAAGTGCCTTAGGATAAAGGACAGCAGCGCTCATCAGTGTAGAGTTTAGGGGACGAAACATATAAGAAGCACAGAGCTGGAGCTCCGCACAAACTCTGAGGGGTTGTCGGGCCTGTACTCCTGCACCTGCCATTCCCGAAGACGCCACAGGAGGCGGGGAGCGCGTCTTGGCGCCCGGATCCCCGAGGTGACTGCGCTTTATATCCAAAAGTAGCTTTCCCTCCTAAGTCAACTACACGTCAGTTCTGGCCGCAGGGAGATAATTGATTCTGGCTAATGAGGGAGATGAAGGTGGAAATTAAAATGCCAGAGATTCGGTAAGAAGTTTAGGGGGACGGAGCTGCCGCCAGGCGTAACCTCCGGACACCACCGGCTTGCTTGTCACTGCTGGTCTCCCCTCCCAGCAGCCGCAGAGGTTGGGTGTCTCCTCTGGCCTGCTGCGGGGTCACGGCCTTGCCCCCGCGTCCGGTTCCCAGCGCCTGAAGCAGCACGGAGCCCCGGGAAGACGCGCCCAGGTTTCTCCGCAGCCGCTTCTCCGCCAGGCGCTGTGCCCGCGTCCGCAGCAGGGGAACGAGACGCGGGGCGCAGCTCATTCAGGCCTGATCTCTCTCGTATTTCCTCCTTCTCATTTTTTGCCTCTTCACCTACACTCCACAGGAAAGGAAACTAACAACCAAACCTGGTCCCATACCTCTGGCTGCTCAGGGACCCTGTGGGAAGGCGGCGTTGTGCACGTTTAACAGACACAGTCTCAAATTAAGAGACTGCAGTCCACAGTCTCGGAAATGTAGGAGACACGGCCAACCCCAACATGGCACGGCCAGAAAAGAGTTGAGCTTCCAGCCACTTCTAACTGCTGAAGAGCAAACTTTTTTACACACCTCCTAATGGGATGGGGAGAAAAGACCAAAAATAAATTTTAAAAAAAGAAAGGAAATAAAGTTGAGGAGACTCTGAAGGAAATACTAATTGAACTATAAAGGCTTTTAAATCCGGGCATTCATTTGTGTAAATGCATTAATACTCATACATTGATAGTTGACTTATAAACACACAAGTACTTCTGTCATGACACTGTCTCTAAAGTAAAAACCGCCAATTAACTCTATGAAGCAAGTTAAGTAACAATTTCTTGTTCTGGCTGAAATAAATATTGAAAATGTATAGGTTCCTGGGTTTAGAATTTTATAATATGCTGAAATTAAATGACATCTGATTTTTTACTGAACAGCCAAGAGGTTTCTGGGGGAAATGCCAAGTAAATGGAAAAATTTAATTATTCTTTAAAAAAAAAAAAACCCAAACCTAAAGTCACTTACTGAAGCTGTAGAAGTCTTTTGTTACATAAAAGTTATGCAAAAAATTGCTGGTAAATTTCAAAAGGCCACCCTGGACATCCAGAGAATTTGGTGGGAAAAAAGGAAATGATGTCAAACTCTGACAGGCCCAGGGAGGGGCTGGTGATGTATGAAGGGGAGGATGGCAACACTGGGGACGGGTGGGGAAGGGGAGGATGGCAACACTGGGGACGGGTGGGGAAGGGGAGGATGGCAACACTGGGGACGGGTGGGGAACTAGAGAGGTTTTGCCCTTCTTCCACCTTTTCCACCCCCCTCTGCCCGAATGGTCAGAGTGACATAAAATGCAGGCAAGTCCCTGACAATATACACAATTTCAGGTAAGGTTTTTAATGTATTGAAACATCAGAAAATAACTCCTATCTTTGCAAACCACCGTTCTGTCACATTTGCACTTTAACATCTGCCTCATGGTTAACTGTGGCTTTCGGTGCAGTTGCATCCATTGTTACCACTGTTTCTCAATCCTCAGTGTGCAAATGAACCACCTGGGAGCCTTAAAATGCAGATTCCGGTATGTTAGGTCTGAATTTGGACCCAAGACTCTCATTTCTAGCAGATTACCAGGTGATACTGATGCAGTTGATGTCTGCAGGGGTAACTGGGGAAATTCTAGGGAGCAGGATAACAGCTGCTTCCATTCCCTTCAACCTGACTTTTTTAATTATTAGGTCGAATCATTTAAAATTCACATTAGTATAGGTCAAAAATGATCAAATATTGGCAATTTCATGTAATTCAATTAACAACTTTTGATTTATACTCAATGTTTGGTGTGCTCTATAGACTTAAACAGGCCACTAAGTGTTAGAACATATTGCCAGCTGCCAGAAATACATGGCACATATAGTTGTTGAAAAATATCATTGGTGGTATTTAAAGAAAAGTAAAATAAGTATAAAATAAAATAATATAAAATAAGTATGGGTGTAAGTTTGTTGATAATTGTAAGTCTGTGATTCTATAACCTGCTATTATTGGTCAGAACAGACTCACCTTTCAACATCCAAATCACAGATCATGGAGAGCAGACATGCAGCCCCAGAGGCCTAGACAAAAACTATGCGTAGAATTCTATGCCATTTGGGACTTTATGAAATGAGAGCCAAAGGGCTGCTTTAGCCAAATCCAATTACCTTCACCTAACCCTATTTCTGTGGCAGATTTATTTGGGTGTTTTGGCATGATGACTGCTGAATGCTCACCTTCTTCTTACATCCCCAGAGGGCAGGTCACGAGTACCAGACAGAAACACATCTCACAATGGTACTGTTTATTCAGGTGCACTATGTGGGCAGTGGAAGTAATGTGTTCTATGTTACTCAACTGATCATCACAACAGGATTCAAGAACAGGTTACAGAAAAAATCCTGCCAGGCAGTCACTGTACACATATGAGTAAGTGGCTTATAAAACTTGGCTTGGAACATGGCAAAGGAGAAATAGTAAGGAACTTCTTCTTTTACTGAGAAGATCAGGCCCCTAGCAATTAGGAATATCAGACAATCCAAAGTGTGCCCAAAGAAAATGTCATATTATTCGTTCATTGAATATTCAGTAAACATGTATATGGCACCTGTACAGAACTATAAAATTACAAAGTTATTAAAGCAATTTTTATTAAAAGCATATTCGAGAAAATCTGTTATTGAAATGCAGATACTCCAAATTTAAAGACTAGTATATGAGCAATTCTACCAAAAAAAAAAAAAAAATCTTTGCTTTAAATTTTTTTTTAACTACCCAGAAATGATCCATGATCCATCTTGCTTTGGAAATTGAGATTGAGCTTTCATGGATGGCAGAGGAACATAATCAGTGTATGGGTCACTCTTTCCCTTTACAGTAAAGCCACCTTCAGCACGTTCCCAATTAAGTTAGAATCAAGTGATTAGTCTCTATGGTTACAGGGCCTTGAACATCAAAGCACACTCTAGTCTCAGAGGGAGATATTAAAAGTAGCAGGTCATACCTGAGTCAACTAATTAAAGCTGGAGGCAGAGTGGAAAGAAGGTTCAGAAGGGCTGTTGCACCCTAGAAGAACAGCTCTGATGCCCTGGGGACTTTCTAATGCCATGGCAGAGGCAGCGAGGCACCTGAAAACCTTACTGTGAACCTCTGTGCAATTGATCTTCGCAGCATACCGCACCCTCCTTAATCACTTACGATATGTCCCAAGATGATATTTTAAATAACAGAAATAGGCACTTATTTAATAATATGTCACCAAGAGCCTTGTTCCAACTTAGCAGAAGAGCCTGGCTCTCCATGTCCCTGGATTGTGTAATTGATTTACTGGAATGTCAGAATTTCAATGAGCTGGTATTTTTTTTTTAATTTCAGATTAATATGAGGTTGCATACAATTAACTATTACTTAAATCAAGGTGATTCCACTGTAACCTCAAACAACTCAAGACTTCAGGTTCCAGCTATCCTGTGGTTTCCTCCTATTTGACACTTGATCACTGCTTATCAATAACCATGAAAACAAGCACGGTGTTATTCCCAGGGGGAGCAGCGCGCGGTCAAAGATAGAAGAGAGATCCCTCCTTAGCTCGTGGGGATGACTGCGAGGGAAGCTGCGGCTACGCAAATGAGTTGTCTGGAGGAGGACGAGCCTGGGGCGAATCAAACAGGAAGGAAGCAGGACGTGGCAGTCTCAGCGCCAGCAGGTGCTACTTACTGTGTCTGACGTAGTGAACCGTGAGTCCGATGCACACCGCCAGGACAATCAGGGACAGGAAGACGATGAGGCCGACGACCCAGGGCGCCAGACAAGTTGCTCTCCTGGCCCTCCCCATAGATGGCCTGGGGCAGAAAGCAAACAGATCATATCAGACACACAACACAACCACCCCTCGGGCAAAACGGTCGTTTCTGGAGAATAGAGAACAGAACGTTCAGCCATGGCAGGGTGCTGGCTCCATTTAGAACACGCGAGGTCCCAGACTGCTGAAGCCCATCCTGGCTCCGCTGACCCTATGCAAGAAACATGACTGCTCTGTGCCTCGGATTCCTCACCCATAAAAGAACAACAAGGATGACAGGGTGACGGTGAGGGCCGAGTGGCTTGCTCCGGGCAGCACCTGTGTGGAGGGCCCCAGGCCGGCGGGGTACTGCGGAGGGTGGGAGCTGTCTCGGGCAGTCCCAGCACTCCAGGGTCTGACACGGCCTGCGAAGTCGTCACAGTGATTCCAAGAGACCCCAGATAGAGTTCCTCCTTCTATTCCTTTTCTGATTTATTGCCACATCAAAATTTGAGGATATGCCTAAGAGATAACGACAGGCCCTCTTCTAAAGACCCTGAGGTTTTGAGCTGCCATTTACCTCTGACCTCCGGGAAATCCTTCTGCCTGAGATTCCCTCAACCTCTTCTATGCCTCCAGAAACACATGTTACCGAAAGATGTTCATCAACCTGGTTTTCATTTGACTGTTGAAGCTCTTGTTCCCTTGGGTTATATAATTGAGAGGAAAACTCAAAAACCAGAGAAAATAAAATGGTAAGTCAGAGCTGACTAAGGAATTCCAGTATGATACTGTTACTTTAAATTTCTTGAGGCATTGACCACATAGTTTGTGCTACATTTTCTTCCAAAGTTCTACCTGTCTGGTGGGTGAGGACTTGGGTGGGGCAAATGTGCTGTTTCCTGGAAAACTGGGTGTTAGATCCCAGTAAAGAGGATCTCTGGATCCTCTAAGGATCTAAGTTGGATCTCTTAGTGAAGAGGATTCTATTCTAAGTCCAGCCCTTCCCTCAGCATCTCTGCCACTTGGACAAATCAGTGAAACTGAGTTTAGTTTTCTCCATCTATCAATAAGGGGCAGGACACTCATTCTGTTTGAAGCACTGTAGGACCCAGAATGAGGCCATGAGTTTGTAAACTTCTTGCCAACTGCAAAGCATTTTACAATAGTTAATTCTGGCTTACAGAAATCCAAGGGACTCTGTTCCCTGGTGACACAGGACCAGGAACTAATGATATTATCATGCAGGTCCCTACCCCTGATCACTGCCTCCTGCCTCCGTCTGGACACAGGTAGGGAACACAGTGGAGGAAGTTAATGGTGCCATTACTGCTGTGTGACTC
Source organism: Otolemur garnettii (assembly GCF_000181295.1). Taxonomy (NCBI): domain Eukaryota; kingdom Metazoa; phylum Chordata; class Mammalia; order Primates; family Galagidae; genus Otolemur; species Otolemur garnettii. The sequence continues at coordinate 2,353,663 of NW_003852586.1, forward strand.
TGCCCTGCTGAAGCTTTAGGATACAGGGGAGACTCCCAGGACGCTGTTGGTCTCCTCCCCTGTTTCTGCAACTCCCCACAGGCTGTAGGCTGGAAAACATCATTTTCCTCTCCCCAACTTTCCCTATCTCCAGTTTTCCCTCAAGTAGGTTTCTGAACACCTGTTCCTAGAACAGCAATCCTTGCCATATGAAAAGTGTAATCCACAAGGAGGTTATTTTGTATATGCACCTGTGCTAAAAAGCTCCCAAAGCTGATTCCTGCCCCTTCCCCCATCAATGCTTTCTGTTTCTCTGCTGCAGAAGAAAGGAGACATATATGGCAGATGTAAGCAGAACTTTGGGGAAACAGGGAGGGAATGGTTTCTCAACTAATGGCAAACCATTACAGATGAAGAATATGAGTTTGTGCTTATAGGAAATATGGTAATATTATAAGAAGTACATGATTGCTATGTAAAATTGTGAAATATAGAAAAAATATATTTCTTCTATAATAACTTTTTTTCTAAAAATATCAACTGGAACTGATACAGTAACTTTTAATCAAGACAGAAAAGTAAAGAGGGCAATCCTTAAACTGAGGAGGTGGATCTCACGTGAGATCACAAAGACCAGTGATGCATTTTAATGAAAAAACTTTCAGATAATGTGCAATCTATGTTCTAGTTTTTGTAAATAATAACACCATGTATATAGAGAAGGGGACTCTATAGAGAAGGGGACTCTCCAAATTGCTAACAGGAAGAAGTGGAACAAGAAATAAGAAACAAACTTTTAATTTATACTTTTTTTAGTTTCATGGTGGATTTTTTTAAATAAACATCATAGCTTTTGAATTAGATGAGAGAGAGATTGAAATTTTATGAGAAGAAAAAGCAAATGAAGATGATACACATTTTTTCGTGGAGTTTTACATCACTGCTATGTTCAAAGTGGCCCTGGGCCCCTTTCCTGATTCCCACCTCCCACATCTGTTTTAGTGACATGCTCTTCCTGTGGCTTAGAAGACAAGCGGGGCAGCATGGGCGAAAGAGAAGAGTGAGCACAGTCACAAACACTTTGAATAAACAGGTAGGAGACTCTATTTCTGAGCCCCATAACCAGCATATTCATCATAGTACCCACAGATCCAGAGCTCTTATTTTCACCATGTGAAAATCAGGGGTCATAATTCCAGGTCTCTCCTAACCTAATGAGCTATGTGGAGATAAAAATGACAAGATGTTTTAGTACCTGGAACTCCCAAGCACAAAAATCATTGTACAAATAATAAGGATGATTATATCATCATTATTTTAATTATTAATAATAATTATAATGCCCACATTACTGAGATGTTTGTCATTTGAAACATTATCTTTTTCTTTCCCAGTCTATATGGCACTGTTTTTCAAACTGACTCACCCTATTTTTTTAGCTTTATTGAGGTATAAATGACTGTTTCTTAATTACTTTCTTCTTCCTCAACAAATAATTCAATACTGAATAACTCCGAGTTATATGTGGCAGAAAGTGTGCTCAAAAAAAAAATAGTAACATTGAAGAATAAATTAGTTTTATATATCAATAGATACTTGTGTAATTAACCTTCTCCCCTACATAATCACATGTCCGAGCATTATTTCTACCTGTCTAAATGCATCTGAACCTCTTCAGGTAAAACTACCTCTGTATAGACTGGGTGAATTTTAATAGCTTTGAGAACATTAAATTGTTTTCTATGATTTTTTTTCCAATTTTGGGACACGTAATCAGTGAAAAGTCAAGTGAATATAGCAGTTAAAGTATGCATACACACTTTATTTATTAGCCCCCAATTGTTAGAAAGCAAGCACTGTATCCAGAGTAGCATGACATTGTTCTTTAAAGTGTCGTTTATAGAACCATGCTGAAAACCACAGTAACAAAAAGGCAAGGGGAGAAAAGCCATTAATGCAGATAAACCTTATGGCAAGTACTGGGAAGTGACAGGTCAAGCAGTGCTGTGCTTTTAAGGTAAGGTGACCAGATTTTAACATTGGTAAAGCGGGACACCATTGATGGGGGGGGGTGGGTGTTTCTTAATTAAAAATTTGGTCTATATGGAGCAACAAAAATTTTCATAGAACCCAAAAATAGTATTATAATATATTTTTTAAAATTTCAGCATAAGTACAATTTACAAATATAATACATTTAAAAAATTGTGTATAGTATTATTTTATTCTTTGGCATATTTCTCATTTGAGTGAATTTTTTTTAGTAGATTGCTGTTGTTTAAAAGGTCATGAAATTTTTCACAAGAATTTGTTAAATTATATTTCACATATAAAATGGCTTTCAAAGTCTCAACACTTAATTGTGATTTTTCTGATGTCCACACTTTATTTACCGTAGAAAAAAGACTTTCAATCGCAGCTTTAGTTCCTGGTAAGGACAGCACATATCCCACAATTTTTAGTGCATTATTGTATGGAACATGGTTTGTTTCAAAATGATAAAATATTTCTAACCATTTGTTCTCTATTCTGATTTTTGCTGATGCCCAAGATTTAACCTTTTCCTTATCGATATATTTTTTTTAATAATGATACCTCGTTAAGTTGTAAGTGTCACTTTCAAGGCCGGTGCTAGACTTTTTGTCTTCACTATAAAATATAAATAATATGAGTACTGTCTGCTAAATTCATGAAATAAATAAATAACTTACCTAAATTATCTGAATAGCTGATTTGTTGACATCATTTGTTTAACTAGCACTAGCATGCAGTACGATGTATATTGTCTGAGAGACAGTTACAAAATGTTTTCGTCATTGCCAATGCAAAAAAATGCCATTGTTCATTAAGTCCAAACAATGGTGGTCGAATTCTAATAACTGATCAACAATGCGAACTTTGATAAGCAGTTCTCAACAATTATTTGTTATTATTAAAGTTTAACATTATAAAATTAACAAAAATAATATAAAACTCATATCCTGGTGAAATGGCCACATGGCAGCCAAAAACCATATATTCCCTTCCCATTCTCCCACTGTTCCCTAGCTTGTCATGCATTCTTTCCAAAAATCGAGACTTTTTTAAAATGCTGTGGGACATGGCACAAATTGTTAAAAATCAGGACTGTCCTACCAAAAGCAGGAAGTCTGGCCACCTTATTTTAAGGGACCTTTACCAGAACAAGCCCACAACCCCCCACCAGTGCAACTCCCAGTCTGGGCCCGTCTGTCCTTCCTGGTTACTAACACTCCCAGCTCCCCTGAGCCACCAGCTCAGAGCCACCAGCTGCTGCAAATGAACATGATCACAATTTATATTGAGTTGGTGGTTCAAAAGCATTGCTGTAATTAACATCTGCTCAGGAGATCAGCACACTTTTCTGCAAAGGTCCAGGTAATGACTAACTTAGGCTTTCCAGACTACACCTGCCGTCCTAGCCCCCTGGGAGGCTAAGCCAGGAGGATCACATGTGCCTAGGAGCTGGAGGCTGCAGTGAGCTACAATTGCACCACTGCAAGAGCATGACTCTGTCTCTAAAAAGAATTACAAATAACATTTTTCTTTCTTGTCCACTAATCAAAACAATTCTATAAAGTATTTAATTAGCATCAACCAGGCCCTGGTCTAAATTTTAAAATGTGCATCCACTGAAATAATAATTATGAATTGTTCTCAGGCAGAAGTTACATTATAACAGCATAGAAGTCTAATTACCAGATAGCTATTTCCAGGTTTTTTTCTACAACTCCAGGACAAATCATGGGAAATTCACTGTTTTTATTATAAATGTTTTTGTTTACATCCCATCTTCCATCACAAAACTCTGTGAACATTGTTTTAATTTAAGGTGGCTTATAAAGACACACACACACACATATGTATACATGCAGGGATTTTAAATTAAAGAATGCAACAGGAAAGCAAAACACCAAGTGGAAACAAAATGGGAACAGCCCAGAACCACATGTTATAATCCCATCTAGACAAGACAGGGCCACAAAATTGGTAATTTTATAGCAGCCAACTCAGAAACAAAACTAAACAAAAGCAGAACACAGACAAGCAAACCCTGCTCTGGAATATTTCTCCTGGTCTCCCAAGACAGAGACAGCACAGTCGTTCAGCAGCCATGAGGTTCTTACAGGGGCGTTGTTTCCTCACCAAGGAAACAAAAATCAGTTCCTTAGTACTCTTAGTTTATTCTTCAATACTGGCCAATGGCATCAACTTTACTCATTAAAAGCAATTTGTTGTGGGGATGAGGGTTCTGTGAAATCATTCAGACATGAAGCTCTGTGATCATTGTTTTAAATATCCAATGATACTTTCTTAATTATTATTGAAATGTCCAGAAGGCATTTCCACATCGTAAAGATTATGTATAGATTATTGGATGGTAGGAATAAAACCGAACTTTTAAAAATGTAGTATTACTTAGTACAGTAATAAGTTTTTAATGAAGACTGTGAGTGACAGAAAATCCTACCCAGAACCTAACCATTTCTCTATTTAACCAATTTAACCATGAAACTCAAGTGATGATCTTTTATCCCACCTTCTTTAAGAGGAGGCTGTGAAATAGCACATGTTAGGCAGGAGTTTTACATAAGCATCAGGGGCAGCTCAACAGTGACGCATGTTTCTGATCTTCACTGTGTAACCATCCAGGTCTTTATCAAGTTCTCCACCAGATCTGGTGCCTCACAGGTCATCACAAACTGCAATTAAATTGACACTTCACTGCCCTCTAGAAATTTACGATTACAAGTACATGGTGTGCAAAAAATGTAAAGATATGACTAAACAATAAGGCATGGGTTTATAGACTTATTAATGGAGCTGCTGTGAGTTTTAATTTCACTAACATAGGTGCATTCTTTTCCTTAAACTCCTTCTGGTTAGAGATAATAAATGAGTATGATCTGAGTAAGCAAGCTCAAAAGCAGCAATATTCCATACAGAAGTAAATAGTGAGGCCAGTGCAGCCAGTCTTAGGAAATGGTGCCTACTTCAAAGTGTAGAAGGAAGATGAGAACAGCAGGCTGTGTACTGATATGTCCCAGAAGATGAGAACAGCAGACTGCGTACTGTATGTCCCACAGATGGATCCGATGAAAGTGGTTGAGGAACCTGAGCTAAGACACTCCATGGCTGCTAATATGTAGCTTTAGACTTGAAGAAACTTTCTGTGATGTTGACTGTCTTCCTACCAGGCCTTGCTCATGACTTTGTCTGGCTGCCTTCTCTGTGAGCCCACGTGATAACCATCTAAGTGGCTTTGCACTGGAGACCAGCACCTGTGTCATAGTGTGACCAGATGAGAATCTGAGCACATTTCACGTCACGCAAGTCCCAGCTATATGAGCCCTGGCCCTCATGTCCTTCTTCATTTGTTAAAAGCCCAGTGAGATTTAAATTGGTCTAGATCAGTGGTTCTCAACCTTCCTAATGCCATGAGCCTTTAATACAATTCCTGTGGGTTGTGACCCACAGGTTGAGAACCACTGGTCTAGATGCACTTTAATTTCTACCAAAGCTAATGTTCCATGCCTCAAATAACCAAAAAATGTTGAATATAGTAATTAAAATTCAACTTTTATTAAACATCAGCCTTCATGTAGCTCTTCAAACACATCATTTTTTCTGTTGACTATAATGTTAGAAATTTTGTAGTATTTCTGGTCAAATGTTCAAATACTAGAAATAATGCAAGTATCCTCCCTGTGAGAAAGCCTTGCGTCCACTTTTGAGGTTAAAAGTCACACTTTGCTACTTTCCTAGAGAAGTTGAAAAGGAATAAATTCTACTATTTTATAGTGCAGTAGAGAAATTATAGTTAGTCATAATTTATTGTATGTTCTAAAAAGCTAAAAGAGAAGAATTAGAATGTTCCCAACACAAATAAAAGACAAATGTTGGAGGTGTTGGATATCCCAATTGCCCTGATCTGTTCAGTACATACTATATACAGGCATCAAAATATCACATGTACCTCAAAAAAGTGAACAACCATTAAATATCAATAAGAACATTCTAGACCCAGACTAAAACGTGCCTGAATATGCCATTTGGAATACGTGCTAAGAGCCTGTGGTCCTCTAGACAGTTGTTTCCCTGGCCAACTCTGTAAACCACAACTTAAGAATCCTTAAAGCAATCTAGAAATTCCTGTATATAATAAAATCTTGTTTGAATGAATTTAGCAATGGATGACAATTGGAAAATGTACAGACCTTCTTGATGTTTCTATTATTCTTTCAAAGAGAAATGTGATTTTTCTTAATGTCTTTCCCACCCCATTACTGAACTGCCATCTCTGTTTGGGGATGAAACACAAGATTTGTGAAATCGATCATTATATGCACACTTTAACTTAATAATATTCTAATATATTATCACTTTGATAACAGTGAAACAAGCTCAAATTCATATTAGAATTTTTCTGTGTAAATTAACACCATAAAGATCATAAGAAAAGTATTACTATATCCAGAAGAAGCAAATTGTTCCACTTGCCAGTGTCTGTGGATTTACCTCATGTCTCGATGCTGGTGGCCGCAGCTCCGCTTACCTGCCTAACTTCAGCCCCGCAGCTGCCTACGTGCCTGCTTGTCTCAGCTGGACAAACCTCTCACCACTGAAACCTAGCACTTCCACGTTAGAGACTCCTGGATGCCTGTCCCAGATATGTTCTTTTTCTTCTTAATATTAATAATAGAAACATTGATATTTTGTTAGGCACGTAGCCACCTGGAAAAGAGAATTGGGAGTTGCCAAGTGACTGTCTGGCTAGTGGAGCCTCTATGTTGGTGACTGGAGCCCTGAGGAGCACTGTGTGGCAAAAACGTGTGTGTGCGCCAACAAGAACACAGGCGCCACGTCAGACCGTGACCCTGGAGACACTGCTCTTGCTAGGGAGACAGCGTGACAGTGGTAGCCCAGGTCCTTCCTGATCACTTTGTGAGCCTCCCTTTAGCTTGTTTCACCATAAGCAGAATAAAGTTCATTTCATTTCGTGTGATCTGCTGTAGCTCTGAGCTTTCCGCCACTCACAGCTGAATCTGAAATGCTATGATGTGCAGGACAGATCAGTTGTGATCAGGGTAAACGGCCACTGTCTTCGGGAAAAGAGGGTATCAAGAAATATATTTTCCAATTCTCTTGCAGATTCTGTTTTTGGAAAAAGAGGGATAACTATTTTTACTTAATTTTCTCTAGCCCTATAGTTTTGAGATACAAATAATAAATCTAATATTAATCAGAAGGCCAAGGTTCCAAACAAGGAACCCCTGTAACAAGCTCAGTGCCTTTGGGGAACTGACTTCCACTCTCTTGTTCAGAGGGTGAAGCTTTGTGGGTTTTGTTGAACTCTGCCCCTTCCCAGCTGGGAGGCTTCTGGAACATCAGCACCTGCAAACAGGTTGATGACAGGCCCTGACTCACAGGTTCTTCTGAAGGCCAAATAAAATAATATAGCACAGCGGCCGCAGGCCAACACATGGCAGCTACTCAATAAGCCTTGGCTATTGTCATTGCTTCCTCCTTCATAATGAGAAATTAATTTTAAAGTGAGTTGCAAAATCCCTCCACATGCCTCACATGTGCCTGAGGGGATCAGAGGCGGGAGGGAGGCAGAGGGCTTCCAGCCTGGGCCTCCACCCACAGCAGCTCTGCCACAGACGCCTGATCTATGTGAGGCCTTCTGTGCAAAAAAAGGGATTCAGCCAGCAAAGACAATGCAGAAAAGCCCTCGTCTAGAGCATATCCAGGTCCAGGAGGCTACTAAACGGGCAGCTGTCAGTTGTCAGCCACACGCACATGATTCAGCACCAGAATTAAACTCTCTTGGAAAGGCCAACTCCAGCTCTGTTACTGAATCCAGCAACTTATACCCAAGTGCTTCAAAATGCCTTCAATGTACTGGATGATTTGAAAGATTAGTTTGAAATATTTTAGATATATTCATTTACCATCTTTGGTATTTTCTTGTTAGGAAAGCTGAGATGCTACGATTAAGGCTAATTGTCTGAAGGTCCAAGAGAGTTAGCTGTGCTTACCAGGGGGCACCTGTGACTCGGGGACCATGACCTGGGAGAGAAGGTGCAGAGGTCAAGAGAGCAGGAGCTGCGGAGAGAGCATGCACATTCAAACTCCAGCTCTGTTATTAGCTCACTTGGAGATGGGGACTTTTCTGTCTTCCTAAGTTTTGGTTTCCTCTCTGTAAAGTCAGTGTTATATTTAAATTATCTGCCTCACAGGATCGCTGATAAGTACAAATGAGAAAACATATGTTGGGGCTGTGTACAGCGTATGTGTGCGTGTGTACTCGTCATGTGTACTCGTACTCACAGACATATATATACACGTAGGACACACGCACATATCAAAGAATATTTTTATTCCTGCTAGATGTACCCTCTGTAAATTTTACCAAATGTGATCTCATAAGCTTTTAAAGTGAATAGCTAATTTTAAAAGTACCACAAAAAAATGTTTATACAATCTCAAATGGTTATAAGCAATAGGTCATGTCCCCCCATGATAACTTCCTCTTGACTGTACTAGACTCAGCAGACTGGTGATCTGGGGGGACGGTTCCATCTCTAGCACTGAGTGACTCACCCATTCTTGTGACCACATGTAAATTATTGAATCTTTGAGCATTTTATTCCCTTACTTCATAGAATGCATGTAGCAATGCTTCCTGTCTACCAACACCAAAAGTCTGCTTCAAAGATTATCCATTGTTCCTTGAAAATATAAATGTTATGTATTTTAATACAATAAGATGGTTAATCAGAGTAGCAGAAGAGCCTCTGAGGCAGACAAAGGAGGCCTGGTGGGAATGTTCTGGCATCATGACTAACAGCACGGGACAGGCTTTGAAGTCAGCTGGACTTGCATTAATTACCAGTTCTGCCACCTCTGGACAAATAGTGTTAACCTGTCTGAGCCTCAGTTTTCTCATCTGTGAAATGGGTATAATAATAATAACCACAGGTTGTTATAAAGGTTAAACACACATGATGTTTAAGGACAGTAGTTGGCACGTAATACATGTGAAGTAAGAGATGGCAGCAATTATTTTGTCTTATCCTGACTCACAGTTCAACTTTGAACCAAGTGCTAAAAATCCTCTGTGTCTGCTTTTGCATCTTCAAAAAGGAGGTCATTTGACATCTTCAGATGAAAGGCTGTGTGATATAATTTAATGATGCCTGTATGGCACTTTGGATTCCATTAGTTCTATTATCTTAAAATCACTGTTCTAAAACTTTCCAAAATTGCCCAAGCACACAGGCCACGTGCACACCTGAGAGAGGAAGGTCGGGCTACAGGTCCAGGCATGACTTGGTGTCTCTGTCACTCAGTTTTCTTTCTCAACTTTTTAAAACCTTCCCACTCTCCAATCAGGCATTTTAAACCTGTTAAATTACACCTGAATCTGTGAGAATATTCCTCACAGTTCTCATCTATCATCCTCTGTGAGAGCTTAGGGAGACGCTTAGGCGGTTCCTGCCAGCCCTGCCCTGACAGAGCCGTGAACTCAGCCGGGGACTTGGCTCCACTGGGGGCTCCGAGGGACTGCCCAGCCGTCACGCGAGCTCAGAAAGCCCAGGGCTGACACTAATGTGTGTTATGTGTTATTTTTCTGGAATCTTTCCATTTCTTCCCTCTTTATGTTGAAGCAGTGGCATGTTCTTGGAGGAGAACAGACAACAGTGACAGAATTACAAAGATCTGTTCAATGTTTAGTTACTACCAACAAATTAATTCCATGAAATTGCACTAAGATGAACTTGATTTTCACAACATAGCAAACATAATCCTTTTTAGAAAATAGCAATGGTGTAACCGAAGCACTACACTCTCAATGTGGAAAATTGAGGTCACTGCTTATCTTATTTAAATACAAAGGCAGTTTTAGGAAAATTAAGTAATGGCAACCAGTGAATTTTTCAAATGTTTGTAAAAACTATAAATAAAAGTAAAATTAGACCTCTACTCTTCCTCCCTCAGCATGAATGTAGATGATTTCATACTAATCTTTATCTGGAGGTTTTGCCCACACATTCACATTTTCTCCACATGTTTATATATATGTGCTTGTTTTCTATGTCTCTGTCAGAGCATAAACTTTCCACCAGTTCTTTGGAAATGTGTCGTGGGGAAAACAATATGGACTTTAAAGCTAGAAAGACCAGGTCAGATTATAGTTCCAAAACTTAGTAGAAGCCTGGACAATCAGAGCCACAGTTATTTCATTTTAAAAAAAAGGAATGAAAATTATGACTATTTCTCAAAGCATGACCAAAATGCAATTAAATTGCCTTTTACAAAATCCTAATGTCTACCAGGGGGTCCACAGGGGGGCTTTCTTCCACAGAGGACCCATCACAAGAACTCATTGAACACTTCAATACAGCCCAGGCTGATCCTGGCTGCAGGAGAGCTGTGAGCACCTGCCACAGTCACTCCAAGCCCAACCCTCAGCCGAGTGCCCCTCAGCATCACTGTTGGCTGATAATCAGGGAGACATTACTAGATCAGTTTTACTGTTAACAGACAGATGCTTAAAATCCAAATAAGAGCACCTTCTCTATTTGACACAAACTACCTAAAAATGGTCTGCCTGCTCCCTTCAGTTCCCCACGCCTTCCTAGCATCCTTCCTCCTGACCATCACTCTCCCGCCGGCAGTGAGAGGTGGCTCCGGGGATAGCACCTGCCGTTAAGGTGAAGATATAACTACACCAGTTTAAATAACACAAAGGGCTACCTCTGTTCAAATGACTTATTTTGTTTTTACCTTAATTTCTTTCAGCCTCACAGATTCCCTTCTTTTTTGCCTCTGCACAATCAGTCCTCCTCAGACTTGAAGGTGAGAAAGAATCACACTGTGTAAATTGTTATAATATGATCCTTGTGCCTCGACCAAATTCATCGGAATTTCTGGGACAAGGGCTGCCTCCCTATTTTGAATAAGTGTTCATTGACTCCAAGGCAGAGGTCCAGGGCCACTCTGTGAGAAATGGTTCTCACCCTACTAAGTAAAAATTAAATTCGTTCATTTTGTCTCATCTCAGTATTCCTCATTTTATGCTCATCTACCTCAGTGTCCTGCAGGTGAAATCTACAAATTCAGTCTCTCACCGTAAGTCTCACCAGTGGCCGCTGCGGGGAGTGAGCGTTCATCCAGCTCAGTGCACTCCTCTGATCACTATGAGACAGGGTCTTCGTTCCCATATCCCCTTCCCTATAAACTTATTCCTGACAGTTTTCTTTAACCTTCTGGGATAGGGTGTGTGTGTGTATGTGTGTGTTTATAAAATTCATGTATTGATCATTTTATGCTCAAAGAATAGTATAAAATATGCGTGTGGAGAAAAATGGCAGCATACTTATAAGAAGAAGGATGCTTATCTGCTCCAAATCTCTTCTCACCCTTAAATTTTAAACAAAAGTGATTCTTATTCAGGCAACTAAAGAGGGATGAGCTATTTAATAGAACTTCCCACGTGTTCCTTACATGTTTTCCTAGCTGTAAACCAATGTCCTCAGAAGGAAATTATCTACTTACATCCCATTATTCCAATTATATCTCTTTCTTGAGAGCGCTCCTGTTGGCACACTCACAGCAGCAAGCGTGAGTAATAAACTTAATCCCTTTTCCACTCCGGCCCATTCCTTAACCCTTAATCCCATCTAGACCTGCATGAACACCAATGTGCTTCATCCTTCATACAATCTCCAGCTCAGGAAGATGTTTCCATTCATCAGCTAGTGGAATTTGGGGGGCGGGGGCGGTGAGGGTTGTTTGCTTGTTTTTCTTCCCTGAGAGGTAACTTGCACCTACTCTGAAGTAGGACTTTGAAAACCAGGCATATTGTCTGCTTTGAATTAGAGGTGACACTCAGGGAAATTCACACCCATATTCCCACATTACAGCCCCTCTGTTAGTTCAGAACTACTTCAACTCACTCAGACCCAGCATAGACATAGGCTTCCAGTGTGTTGCGCTTGGAAGAAGCTTTCCTGAAGCACTGTGTCCTACAGTAGCATTCTTAGAGAAAACGAGGGGGAAGAGGCAAGCCACAAAATCATGTTTTGCAAAGGAAGCCTGGCCAAGACAGGGAGGCTTGATGTGTCTGACCAGATTTGTTAGTATCAGTAGCTCTTAGCCGTGGGTTCAACAACACGTACAGGAATATTAAACTTCTAGCAAGTATGTGGAACTTCCTGTCAGTGACAGGACCCAGCTGCTTTTCCTTATTAAATGAAGACCACAGATTTCATTGGGAGTTAACATTTTTCAAACTCTTTTCTTCAAGCAGAAGTTAATAAAAAATGATATGCCAATATGTCAATCAGAGGAAATAAATTTTAATCCGAAGATGATTTTCATACTCAAAATTAGCATGCTGAAACCTTGCTACTAGTTCATTTCTAACCCTAAAAGAAAACAACCTAAGAATGATTATGACCAACCTACTAGAGAAGTTGATGGTGGCACATCAGTAGATTTATTTTTAAAATCCGACATAATAATTCAGCTATACTATCTTCTTTCATTGTTTCTGATTCTTGCAAAACATTTACAATCTTTAAACTTTAAACCATGTGCAGAAATAAACACATTTTTGATCTGCATAATTTTACATTTATTTTTTTCACTTGTATACTTTCTGAAATAAAAGTATTTCTAAGACAAATAAAGCCCAAGTGAAAATACATTGTGTTTTTCTTGAAACAAACAAACTTACTAAAGGACAGCTGTTGAACGCCACGTGCCCTTAGATTTAGTTGAAGGCTTTGGAAAATCTACCAGAAATCACTGTGGCTAGAGCACAAAAGGATGGAAGTGACACAGAAGGAGTAGGAATCTGTTTCTTGACATAACTTCATGTAAAATCTCGAAAATTTTTTTATATTAAAAATAGTAACAAACTGAAGATCTACACACCCTTTGTTGTGGCTTATGCCACTTTAAGCTACCAGGTGCCGAAAGACAGAGGCAAAGGAGCTCACCGGTACATGGCTGAGCCGCTCGGAGCGTCCAGTGAAGACAGGTGCCCGGTGCAGACAGGTGCACATCCAGCCCCATCAGTGATCCTGGGCCAACTGAGGTGGAGAAAGAAGTCACTGATGATCTAAGCAGAACCAGTTGGACGAGTCCTGACTAGCATGGTGGGGACTGTGTGATGACTAGGACAAAGACAAATTTTACAAGGAGTGAGAGCAAAATAAACTGTAAGCACTTGTAGGAGTGGGAACTTCAACACTATTGTTTTAAAATATGTTTATTTTTAAAATATTGGCATAAACTAGATTTTTAGAAATCAAATGCACAAGTCTAGAAAGAAATTTTGGAACTATCTTGCTCAGTCTCCTCACATTTCTAGTAAAGAAAATGAGGTTTAGCTAAGTGAAATTGCTTGGGCAAAAATTACATGATTGATGAACTGACAAACCAGAACTAAGACCCTCATTTTCTAAACTAATCTGACACATTTTTTCATTTCATCTGCATATAAGTTTTATTTTTGCATTAACTATATTAGTTTTTGAAAATGCATGAAATTAGAAAAGCACTAACGTTTATAGTTATGTGCCATTATTTTTCTAGAAAAGTCGAGTTAGTTTACAAATATTAATTACCAACTGAGACAGTATATTTCTTCATTATACTGGAGACAGACATGTCAGCTGTCATCAAGTCACTACTATCTTATTTCTGGAAAGCAAATAATATGTATTTTCTTAATGTGTGTTCACTCTCTGTATGCAAATATCTGTTTGTATTAGGTTTAATTTTTAAATTGCCTTTTCTAATCCTCATAAACCAGTGCTGTCATAGTGTTGTAACAGTTACCTCATTATTCTAGAATTTCTGCTTAATTATATCTCACCTCCACTAGACTGTGAATTCTTAACAGACAGAAACCCTATTCCTGGCACATATGGGCTCTCAAAAATATACATGAAAAGGACAGGAGGAAGGAGGGAGGCAGGAGGGGCTACGTGTGACCAGTGTTAAAAATCACCATAAAGAAAACAAGTAAATCCTGTTTAATTCCTCTGCACATTCCATTTAGCCAATGGCTCTCCTGAACAGATGCCAAAGTTAAGATTTGTGGTAAAGTATGGGGTTGGGCTACCAAGAATTAGAATCACTCTAGCAGTAACTCAAGAACCCCATATGTGGAAGCAGATTGAGTGCAGCTCTAGAACCGTACGCCCTTTTGATTCTGGTCAATAAGGCAATTAACACTGATTAATAGCAGGTGCGTCTACTCTCGAGCAGTCATTCTATGTACAACATTGGTTACTCTCCACTCGTAGGAGGTCATTCTACATACAGCGTTGGTTACTCTACTCGAGAGAAGTCATTCTGTGTATTGAAGCATTTCTTAGACAATTATTCTTGGAATAGTAAGATATAAAAGCAAAGTGAATCATTTCAAAATTAGTTGATCTGTAAGAGAAAAAAATGGATCTCAGAGCAAAAGTTTGTCTTTCATTCAAATACTTCTTTGCTGTTTTGTTGAAATCATAATTTTTTTCTCCAATTCTTTTGTCCTAAACTGTGACATGAAGAAAATATTTTCAGTTACCCTTCTCCTGTGTATGAATCTATCAGTCTGTCTTCCCTGTGCTGCTCTGTGCAATGGCAGAAGCAGAGTCAGGAAAAGGTGTTTGTGGACTTGAGTCTCTTGGAAACCCTCAACACATTATGTTGCATAACAAGTACAACAGCAACTTGACCACAGGTATTTTTATAAGCCAACAAATTATTACGTGGTCCTTTCTGCATTCAGCAGTATCATAGCAATGGGGCATCCAGTGGCCTTAAGCTACAGAGGTGTAGGGCAATGTAGCTGTTCATGGGGGGTTTTCAACATTGTTGGAACATCCCCTGGCTTGTACCAAGTTCTTTTATGACTGGTAATACGTGAATGCCTACTTTAACAAACTGACTGAGTTACAGAAGCCCTTCTAGTTATACCTGGGTTATGTCGCTATCGTGCTGAAGCCATCCTTTCATTGGTCAGTTTACTGGGAAATATGTTACAGACGGGCCAATATTGTCAGACAAGAATGAACTGATGTGGGTAAACACAGCTGTTGTCATTTCAGAGTCCGTTCCTTCTTATCATTTACTGTTTTGAAGGTTCCCATGTGCCTTAGTTTTGTTAACTTGAGAAAACCAAGAATGTCAATATAATTAATTACCTTTTGTCTCTATCTCATTAAGGAGAAATTATGTAAAAGTTCTGCTGGAAAATAAGTTGTCACTACTCTGCTTCTGATTTTCCTTTTCTGCATTCACAGTGAAAACACAATCTGTTTTCTGTATTTCTCTATTAGAGGCTTTGCAACCAATAAGAGATATTGTCATGATGCTGTGGATAATTTTTCTGGGCATTGATGTGAGGATCTCCTAAGCTGTGTAACACATTATGATACATATAATAAAAACCAGAGATAAGGAATTAACTGACAATAATAATGCTAAAACAATTATTTTATTTTCAATTTATTGGTATGTACAATAGAGACAGGCTAATATTAGTTTGGTGAATAAATGAAGATGACACTTCTGGGCCTAGTTTAAGTGCCAAACAGATTTTTTTTGTAATTATTCTTTGAAAAACACTTCTAAGATTAATTTCATTATGAGGGATCACTCTTCAGAACAGACTCTTAATGGGATATGGACAAACTTATTTACCTATTCTTTATCTCTTTATAAATAAACATGCCCTCAAAATATGCAATAAATTGATAAAATAGGGATCACATGCAAGAAAAAGTAAAAATGCAGCTATGCTCTACACATCGTATAAGAGGCTAATAGAACTGAAGATTTGGCTTTGAACTTCCTGGTAGCAAGAATAACAAAGGGAACTTAGAAAGTTTTACAATTCGCATTACTTAAAAGAAAGAAACACATCAACAGAGAAGTTCTCCTGCTGCCAAATTGATGAAGAAATTTCTCAAATGGAGATAACATTCAGCAATGCATTGAATAATGTCACAATATCTTTACCAAAAAAGTGTGTTTTAATTCATAGAACTATTTCTTATAAATACAGTCACACTCAGGGGATTGGTTCCAGAACCCTACGCACACATACACCCACATCTGTGTACCTGGCAAGTCCAGTAGTCTGCCCTGGGGACCTGCAGTGGCAAGTCAGTCAGTCCTCTGTGCATGGAAGCTCCACATCCCTCAGGACCATATTTTCCATTCACTGTTGGTTGAGAAAACTCATGTGTAAGTAGAGCCACACGTATCAAGCCCGTGTTGGTGAAGGGTCAACAGTAAATTCAAAGAAGACTGAGAATCTCACTTGAAGTTGACACTGGTGACAATTTTTGAAGCAGATGCATTTATAAGGTCATGTTTGTACATTTCCGCCAGTCCAGCTTAATTCAAAGGAAAATTCTAAGTAGCTAGACTAGCAATACCCTGTTCCTTTAGACCAACTCCCTAAAATATTACTTCTGTCAGGAGAACTTTATAGAGACAGAAATGGAAAGCAGGACACTGGCCATAGAAGTCAGAATGTGAACAATTCACCGGCAGAACCAACTTGTTCCCCCACCAAAAACAGAAAGAAAGAAAGGGAACAGGACATGACCTGAGTCCACAGCCCACGGAGGTCTGGGGGAGTGGGTTGCTTGCTGCTGATGGAGAGATCAATGCACTTTGTCAACTGAAGAATCAGCTAAAAAAATCTATACTTTGTCAAAACTGAAGAACTAGATGAAATTTTACCCTTTCATCAAGTAAAATTCCATGATTTAGATGAGTGCACTTTTGACTCCCTGGTAGACTCGGCGCGTCTGGTGCCGTGGGCCTGGCTGTCCGGCCAGCGTCTTTGTATGCAGCGTCTCAACACCAGCATGATCACCAAATAGTGTCATTTTTATTCTGATCAAGGCTTCCAGCCATGATGTATCAAACCTCCTTCTCATATTCCTTAATAAAATCTTGGCATGCACCATAAATTCTACTAACTTTAGCTTTCAGAATTCCATTTATCCAGTTTAAAATTTCAGTTGTGAAGCTACAGTGAACAGAACCCCCTCCCTTCCGCTCACACAGCTTGTGGCGCTGGCTGCTGGCAGCAGAGAAGCTGAAAGGAGGTTTGACTCTGAGACATTCCTTCTCTCTCCCCACTGACAAGCTCCTCTTATGTGGGGGGTCCCCAGGGGAGACAAGCGAGGCAGAGATGGTACACAGCCAGCTGTGTCTGACACCAGCATCCCAGGACTTCGGTCCAATCCGCTTTCGTCTGCTGCCGCCAGAGGGTGGTGTTGAGAGCTCGGTGCTGGCGACACGGCTTTCCTTAGATGGCGCGTGGTCCTGGCTTCACTCGGTGAGGAACTCCTCACGGAAACACAACCACATCTCCTTTTGCCCACAGCACCAGTCCATGCCCCTGACTCCCCCCTCAGACACCTGCCTTTTCCCCACCTGCGCACTGCTCTGCGCGCAGCCTGATGACTTCCGGGACCGTCTCCTAAAGGCTCCAGAGCCACTAGGATGGGGTGAAAGAAAAATGTTTGCTGCCAGGAACAAACTCTAACCTGCGTTTCTTTCTACTCTGTCGGTGTGAGCGACTCAAGCAAGCTCCTCTCCCTCAGAAATTGTCTTTGAAGCACAAGTGGTTCCCAAACTTCAGGTGCCAAATTCCCAAGGCCCCTGAGAAGACGCTCCCCACACCAAGTTAAGGGCACCTCCGTGAGGACCTGTGTGCCCAGCAGGGCGGCCAGCAACCGAGGGACGAGCGGCCAGCCTCTTCTCACAGAAACACACAATCCTTGTACATAGCCCTATTATGAAACTAATTTATATAGCTTTTATATAAAAGCTATAACCTAATTATAGCCTAAGGATATGGGGAGGGGGAGGGGAGGTGGGAGGAGGTGGGTGGGTGGAAGGAGGGTGATTGGAGGGATCACCTCTATGGTTTATCTTACAAGGGTACAAGTGAATCTTTCTATAAGTAGAATATAAACGTCTTAACACAATAAGAAAATGACATAAAGGTTATGTTAACCAGTTTGATGAAAGTATTTCAAATTGTATATGAAAACACCACACTGTACCCCATGATTGCATTAATGTACACAGCTATCATTTCATTAAAAAAAGAAGAAAAAAAGAAACACACAGTCCTACAGCCAGGCTGAGGCAGTCTCTGGCCCAAATTCTGGGCCTCTCTTTGAAGTTTCTTATAGAAACCAGGTTACTTAGCTCTTCTTGGTTTCAATCATGTGCAAACAAAAAAGTCCCTCTCAATTTTTTACAATCCTATTTACAAATGTATCTAGTCATGTCCCCTGATCGCTGTAAGATTTTGTTCCTTGAGGTATTTCTAGCATGATGTTACATCATTTCAGTTGTCATCGAATGTATCTGTTATTAATTAAAAATTATCTGACTGCTCCTCCCTCATCTCCAAAAATTAAATTTCACTTTTCTCCACCACGTTGGCCTTTTGTTTTCTCTTGAAGCCCTGAATTTAGTTCTGCCTCATGTCTTTTATTCTACTGTTCTCACCTTCTAGAATTGCCTCCCTTGTTGAGTTTCCTGTCATCCACTCTATCTACGCATGTCTCTGTGAAAATATGAATCTGAAGAAAGTGCTAACCACTCCCCTAAACAGCATGTCCCAGCGTCATCATCCATTGCTCTCCATCTCTTTGACTTTTCTTTTTCTTCAAAGTACTTAATAATAATATCACTTATACATGTGGGGTTTATCATCAGTTTACTTCATTCAAATGAAAGTACCTTAAAACTTATCTTGCTCTCCTTGGTTTTATCCCTAGAACATAGGCAAGATCTAGACACTCACAAATACTTGTTCAGTGAGTAAAATATGTATTGAGCCATTTCTCTGTGTGCGATCTCTTTATTGTACAGTCTGAGGCACTGGTGTCAGGGGTAGCAGGTCTTCACAGGCGAGTAAACTCACTAAGTGTCTCCCTGGGCAAGCACTTCACATGTACTTATTGATTTAGTCTTCACAACAGTCACATACAGTGTGTATTATTGTTACCTACATTTTGCAGATGAGGGAGCTGAAACATATAAGGACTTACGCAACTTAAGGCAGGTCACACACTGGCAAGTGGCTAAGCTGAAGTTTGAACCCCATCAGTCTAGTTCTACTTTCTAGGCTGGAGTCTTAACTACCAGATCTTAATATTGCATCTCTAACTTCTAGACTGTGGTATTCCTTTAAGTATTTTTAATAAGTCACTCAATTTAAAGCGTTTTTGATAAGTCACTCAACTTAAAGCCTAAAAGACCACATGTTTTTAATTCTTAAACTAACTAAGATGCTGAACATGGTCATTCACACCTGTAATCTCAGCACTTTGGGAGGCCAAGTAGGGAGTATCCCTTGAGGCCAGGGATTTAAGACCATCCTGAGCAACACGGAGAGACTCCATCTATATTTTTTTTAAAGGCTAACCAGAAAAAAAAATTTAAATTATCTAAATTGCCCAAAAGTTTACATTCACTGTTCAATATCTGAAGACACAAAGTCTTCCTTGCTTTCTTTGTAATATTTATTTATCTATAGCAGCAGTTCTCAATCTGTGGGTTGCAACCCACAGGAACTGTATTAAAGGGTTGTGGCATTAGGAAGAACCACTGATCTATAGTTTTGCATAACATCTCATTCTAAAAACAGGAGCTGGGAGTGGATCTTTGATAATATTAATGATTCAGTGGGTGATAGTATTAAAGTTATTTTTCTAATACTAGAAGTTCCAAGTTAATTGAAGTTAAGTGGTATCAAATTCATTGAACTTGAACAACATATCCTAGCAGTGGTTATTTAAATAAGTCCTAGCAAGTTGTGTTTGACACATACATCTTTACACATAAGTCTCTACTTGAGAGTCGAAAAAATGATTTTGATCACAGTAAAGTGAAAGAGATTGCAGTTTTTGATTGATGTAGTTGTACATATTTTTTGAAATCTGTAAGAACTTTCTTCTTATTTATCTTCTATTTCTTGTAGCACCTAGGACAGCAGAGGCACTCAAAAGTAGCTGCAGAATTACTGGAAATATTGCTGTGAAATATGTTGTTAGGCTTGTCTACAACTGGACCTGTGTGAACACTTTTTTGGTTTTCCTCTAAGATCAAAAACAAGATAGACCCACGTGTCTCAATATTCTCCAACTTTGAGATGAGTCCCTAGCCCAAGAGTGACAATTATAGCAGGTTTTTGTCCCCATCCTTCCTCTTACATCCCTCCCCATGAGTATGCATGCACACTCCTAAAGTTTTAATCACATGTTGATGTTAGCCCCTAAGGTCACATTTACTGTTACTCTCTAGAGTCCTTCTTCATCTTCTTCACACAAGTCCAGAGACCCAGACCAGTGTCCCAGGGGGCTGCTCATGACTCAGACTATGGCAATGGCAATAAAAGTGGGAGTGGGTGTCAGTTACACTTTAGACAAAGACTTCAAAGAAGAGGTTTGCAAACAATTGAAAAGTGGAAAACATTCACAGGTGGTGGTGTTTTTTAAAACTTGTGTTTAGTTTTCTCTCTCTCTTTCTTTCTTTTGAGACAAAGTTTCACTCTGTTGCCCCAGGTAGAGTGCTATGGTGTCATAGCTCACAGCAACCTCAAACTCTTGGGCTCAAGTGATCCTCTTGCCTCAGCCTCCTGAGTAGCTGGGACTACAAGATAGGGTCTCACTCTTGCTCAGGCTGGTCTCGAACTCCTGAGCTCAGATGATCTACCTGCCTGAGCCTCCCCTCAGCTGGGATTATAGGCCTTGAGCCACCGTGCTCAGTTTATATATAATTTTTTTTTAAAGAAGAAATGGCCAGATGTTGTATTACCCTCTGGATTATTTCACCAATGTGCCAGATTTTAACCTTCCAAAAAAAGCAGTGTCCCTTTTTCTTGCTCATCATTTGTTACAGGTGCAGAATTTGGCACTACGTTATTGGATGAATGAGCCATACTCCTAATTGGCCTTTCTGCTCAGTCCGTTCTCCTCCTGCACGTTACTCCCCCCCTTGCCTGTACGCAGGGTGTACCTCGTGCCCCTGAGTCATCTTTCACTTTGTGAACATGTCTTTATAAATGTTCAGAAGATTCAGATCAGATCTTGTGTGATTCAGAAGATCCATTTCATCTTTCCTCTTCTGACTGAACTATCCAGCCATCAGCCCTGAGCTCACAACTTTTGTAGGGAGCCATTGTCCTCTAGTCCTTTTGCAATTTTTGTTATTAAAACCCTATTTGTCTATGGTGAAAATTTCAGAAAATGTAGCAGTTTAAAGAGAATAAAGTTAACCAGCCTGTTACAGTCCCATGACATTTATTTTGTGCCCACAACTGATATATTCCTGTGGGCATCCTCCCTCCTGTATGCATCTGTGCACATCTGTGCACCCCACCACCAATCTATTGCCCACAATTTAGGCAGAGTGGGCTTTTTTTAAATTGCTCTTCCAGTTTAATTTTTTTTATTTCATATTGATATGAGGGTACAAACAATTAGGTTATGTTGTTTACCTTTGTTAGGTAAAGTCTGAGTTGTAGTCGAGTGCTTCATCCAGGTGGTGTGCCATGTACCCCTACATTGTGCTCCTTAGGTGGGAGCTCTCAGATCCCCCATCACCCTCCTTCCCACTTCTCTGCCCTCCCTTCTCTCCCCCCAACTTGAGTTTAGTTGTGTGGGGTTTTTTCCTTGTGTGGACTTGTGGTTCAGCCACTAGCTTCATATTAGTATTAAGTATGTTGGATACTTGCTGTTCCACTCTTGTTATAATTTCCTTAGGAGGATGGTCTTCAACTCCATCCGGGTAAATACAAAAGATATGACATCTCCATCTTTCATTATGGTGGAACAGTACTCTATAGTATATGTATATCACAGTCTGTTAATCCACTCATGTGCAGATGAGCACTTTGGTTGTTTCCACATCTTTGCAATTATGAATCAAGCGGCTATAAACATTCAAGTGCAAATGTCCTTATAATAAAATGATTTTTTTTTCTTCTGGGTATATACCTGATAATGGGATTGTGAGATCAAATGGAAAGTCTCTTTGAAGATTCTCCATACTTCTTTCCAAAGAGGCTGTATTAGTTTCCAGTCCAACCAAAAGTATAAAAGTGTTCCCTTCTCTCTGTACCTGCACCAGCATCTGCAACTAGACTTTGTGATGTCGGCTATTCTCACCAGAGATGGGTGATATCTCAAGTTGGTTTTGATTTTCATTTCTGTGATAATTAGGAATGATGAACATTTTTTATGCATTTGTTAGCCATTCTTCTTTCTTCTTGGGTGAGAGTTCTGTTCATGTCTCTTGTCTACTAACAAATGGGGTTGTTTGTTATTTTGTTATTGATTAGTTTGAATTCTCTGTAGATTCTGGTTATTAGACTTTTGTCAGATTCATGGCATGAAAATATCTTCTCCCATTCTGAAGTCTGTCTGTTTTCTTTAGTTGTTATGTCCTTAGCTATACACAAGTTTTTTAGCTTGATCATGTCCCATTATTTATTTTTGGTGCTGCTACCATCACCAATGTGGTCTTCTTCATAAAATCTTCTCCCAGGCCAATAATGTCAAGAGTTTTTCCCACACTTTCTTCTGGCATTTTTATCATTCCATGTCTTAGATTTAAATATTTTATCCAGCGTAAGTCAATTTTTGTAAGTGGTGAAAGATGCAGGTCCAGTTTCAGTCTTTTACATGTGGCTAACCAATTCTCCCAGCACCATTTATTACATAGGGATTGTTTTCCTCAGTACATGCTTTTCTTTGCTTTATTGAAGATCAGATGGTAATATGCACCTGGTTTCATCTCTAGATTCCCTACTCTGTTCTATAAATCAAGTCTCTTTTTTTGTGCCATGGTGGTATTGATCACTATAGACTTATAGCAAGGAACTGGAAAAGGAAGAGCAATCCAATCCAAACCTAGTGGAAGAAAAGAACTAACCAAAATTAGGTATGATTTAAATGAAATTGAGAACAAGATAACTATTTGGAAGATTAGTAAAACAATAAATTGTTTTTTAAAAAAGATTAATAAGGGTGATCCCCATAGCTCAGTGGGTAGGGTACCAGCCACATGCACCCAGGCTGGCAGGTTCAAACCCAGCCTGGGCCAGCAAAAACCAATAATGACAAGTGCAACAAAAAAAAATAGCTGGGCACCTGTAGTCCCAGCTACCTAGGAGGCTGAGGTAAGAGAATTGCTTAAGCCCAAGAGTTTGAGGTTGCTGTGAGCTGTAATGCCACAGCACTCTACCAGGGGTGACATAGTGAGACTCTTTCTCAAAAAAAAAAGAAAGAAAGAAAGAAAGAAAGAAAAGAAAAGGAAGAAAGAATTAATAAAATAGATAAACCCTTGGCCAGATTAACTAGAAACAGAAAAGTAAGATCTCTAATAACCTCAATCAGAAACCAAAAAGGGGAAAGTAACAACAGATACCACAGAGATGCAAAAGACCATCACTGATTACTGCAAAAGACTCTATGCCCAGAAGTTTGAAAAAGTGGAAGAAATGGACCAATACCTGGAATCACAACACTTCCCTAAACTCACCCAGAATGAATTAGAAATTTTGAAGAGACTAGTATCAAGTACCAAAATTGCAACAACAATTAAACAAGCTTTTAACAAAAAAAAAAGTTCTGGACCAGACAGTGTCACACCGGAATTCCACCCAATCTTCAAAGAAGGGCTTTTACCTATACTTCAGAACCTGTTTTAAAACACTGAGAAGGAAGGAACCCTCCCAACTCCTTCTTTGAAGCAAATATTACCCTGATACCAAAACCAGGAACAGATTCAACAAAAAAAAAGAAAACTGCAGACCAATTTCACTAATGAATATTGATGCACAATATTCAATAAACTCCTAGCAAACAGAATACAGCTACACATTAAAAATATATATGCAATCAGGTGGGCTTTATCCCAGGATGCAAGGCTGGTTCAACATACATAAATCCATATATGCAACTCACCATATAAATATAAGCAAAAACAAAGACCATATCATCCTCTTAATAGATGCACAAAAATCACTGGACAAAATTCAGCATCTTTTTCTAACAAGAATGCTTAAGAAAATAGGCATAAATGGGACATTTCTTAATCTCAGAGTGGTCTTTTTTAAAGGATAGATAAATCTTGTCATTCTCCTCCTTAAAAGTCTTTTAACATTTTCTATTGGCTTTAGGAGAAGTTCCATATCCTTCCCATAACCTACAAGGCCTGGAAAGACCTGATTCCCACCCCCTTTCCACGTACCACATGCTGTTCTCCCGCCACTCCCCCCATTTCTGTCCATGCTGGCTCTTTCCTGCTATAAAGGAGACTCCATGTGTGTACTCTCCATTATTCCACACTGTCAGTTTTTAACATCAAACCTGTAAAAAACTTTGTGTCTTTATCAGTAGTAGGCATTTTGTTCAAAGTGTATTATACTTAAGAACTTAAAGCAGTTACTTAGTGGTAGAAGTTTTCAGTTTTCATTACTTCAAGAGATTAAAGAAAAGGAGCTATAGCAAGGTGACTACTTGGGAGCAGAGCAGCAGCTATTAAGAGAGGTACAGTAATATAAACACTATTGACTTTTAAAAAAAGACCTGTTTTAGCCAATACAGATTCAATTAGTAAAAACACACAGAGTCTGGTTTTGGTGTTCTACTTACTGATACTTGAGAGCTGAAGGGAACTTATGATCCCACAAATGCAAATGCAAATCAACAGAGTTAAACATAGTTGAATTCTCCACACCAAGCACCTATTCCAGTGATGGGTCCATTCTATTCATACCTTTAAAAATAATATATTTGAAAACAAGAAAAAAATTGCTTCTAAGGACTGCTATTTTATCTGACAAAAATGATTCTTTCCCCTAAACTGGAATATTTAGACACTATGCAAAATTAAGAGAAGCCATATCAGCAAGATTTAAATAAATAATTTAAAGTCTACATGAATGTCCACCCACTTCTGTTGTTGAGTCATGACCAGTAGGGTTAAAAGTCCACGAATTTCAACTATGCCCCCCAGCCTGCCTTTATTGCTTGACCATCACGTAATGAAGGGCTATTTCCTTAAACCATAGTTAAATCTATCTGTAACACACACAGCTGCTTATCTTGAGTATGTGATGTGTAGGCTGTTTTGGAGGAAAATGGGTGGTACAGAAGGAACAAGGACTGAGGTAAGCTTATAAGTAATGCAGGTGGATACAAAGGAAAACTCTAGAGGCTTTGTTTCCTCAGATAACTTTATGCTTAAGCATTTGATCATATTAATAAGTACAAAACACACATATTAATGAAAGAAAGGTGGAAGTCAGACTTCCAGTTTTGAAATAATAAACATTTAGTGTAATCCTCACTCCTTCACTAAATTCATAAAAATTTTTAAAATGTACTTTAAAAAATAAATGGCCTGGGTGCAATGTCTCACACTTGTGATTCCAGCATTCTAGGAGGTTGAAGTGGGTGGGTTGCTTGAGCTCAAGAGTTCAAGACCAGCCTGAGCAAGAGTGAGATCTCATCTCTACTAAGAAAAGAAAAATTATCTGGGTGTTGTGGCAGGTGCCTGCAGTCCCAGCTATTTGGGAAGCTGAGGCATAAGGATTGCTTGGGTCCAGGAGTTTGAGGTTGCTGTGAGCTATGACGCCACCATACTTTACCCAGGGTGACAGAGTGAGACTCCGTCTCAGGAAAAAAGAAAAAATCTTCCTTACAGGAAAGTGAGAACAAACTTGACATTGACATCAGCCTTCTCATCAGCATATTGATCTCAATGAAACAACTAAGCAAGATATGGAGCAGAAAAAAATTGAACTTGGAATTCTATACTTATAAATTATTAAATAAACAAAGCTATTTTTAGAGGTAACAATAACAGAATTTTGATGGTATTGTTTTCTAGTTTTTATGAGTTTAGTTTAATTACACTTTAGTCATATTTCACTCATACTACATGGTTAACCCTACACCTGAGTCTCCTGCCTACCACCTGCATGTACGAAGACATTATTTTCTCTGCCATTGAAAGGACTCTTCAGCTCGGCGCCTATGGCTCAAGTGGCTAAGGCACCAGCCACATACACCCAAGGTGGTGGGTTCGAATCCAGCCTGGACCCGCCAAACAACAATGATGGCTGTAACCAAAAAATAGCCAAGCGTTGTGGCGGGTGCCTGTGGTCTCAGCTACTTGGAAGGCGGAGGGAGGAGACTCACTTGAGCCCAGGAGTTGGAGGTTGCTGTGAGCTGTGATGCCATGGCACTCTACCCAAGGGGACAGCTTGAGGCTCTGTTTCAAAAAAAAAGAAAGGACTCTTCAGAAGCTCCCCTATATCTGTCTCTTCAGCTAATATGCTTATTCTTTTTGCCC
Organism: Otolemur garnettii; assembly: GCF_000181295.1. Taxonomy (NCBI): domain Eukaryota; kingdom Metazoa; phylum Chordata; class Mammalia; order Primates; family Galagidae; genus Otolemur; species Otolemur garnettii. The sequence continues at coordinate 2,380,078 of NW_003852586.1, forward strand.
ATGACCTGTGCCTCCTCAATATCCTACAAAGAACAATCTCTTAGATTTTAGGTTTACTTGAAGCCTCATGTCTGTGTTCTGATTCCCCTCTCAGACGCCTGTCCTTCTAAAAACCCTGCCAGTCAGCCAGGCTTAGTCACTGCCTCTCTCAAACTGGCTCATTCAAATATCACTTGGGGCAGATTAAAATGTTTAGTAGCACACAAGATTATATGCTCTGCTAAAATTTTAGACTACAATGTGCCAATAAGAAATTAGGAGTAAAAGAGTCATCTAGTCTAAGACTTAAATCTAAGGCTGCAATTTACTAGCTGTGTGACCGCAGGCATGTTTTACCAAACAGGCATGAATCTACGTTTATAATACAGAAAGAATATATTGCTGGGCGTCGTGGCTCACACCTGTAATCCTCCTCTGGGAGGCCAAGGCAGGTGGGTTGCTCTGACTTCACAGGTTCAAGACTAGCCTGAGCAAGAGTGAGACCCCATCTCTAAAAAATTAGCCAGTGTTGTGGTGGGTGCTTATAGTCCCAGCTACTCTGGAAGGCTGAGGCAAGAGAATTGCTTGAGCCCAAGAGTTTGAGGCTGTTGTGAGCTATGATGCCACAACACTCTACTGAGGGTGACAAAGTGAAACTCCGTCTCAAGAAAAAAAAAAAGAATATCTTATTTTTTTCCCAGGGCTATTGTGCAAAACAAATGAAATAATATATTTAAGAGGGCAAATAATGGTATGTTGTCAATGAATGTGACTATTCTCCTCTTCCTCCTTCATAATGGCAGGGCAAGTTCTGCAAGTAGAGAAAGATAAATTTATTTAATATGGGAAAATAATTTGAGAAGTAATAAAAATGCATGCTTCCAATCCACAAATAAAGAAAATTAAAAATGAGTTGACTGTACAGGTGATATTTTAATTTACCCACATTGCCATTTGTGAATGTCTATTTAAAATTTAGTATCTAATTTTATTGTGTAAAATATTTAGATTTTCTCAGTGTATTCACACCAGCATCCCAAAATAAGTAACTGAGGCAAAGACCTCAATCAAAAGAGGTTTATGAAGCCAAAATTTGAGGACTTGTCCCCCCGCAATAAAACAAAAGTCACAGAGACATCTGTAACTGTTGTGACTGGGGGGGGGGTTCTTTTGTTTGCTTGTTTTTTTTTTCTTTTCTTCTTTCTTTCTTTCTTTTTCTTTTTTTTGAGACAGAGCCTTAAGCTGTCACCCTGGGTAGAGTGCTGTGGCATCACAGCTCACAGCAACCTCCAATTCTTGGGCTTAAATGATTCTCTTGCCTCAGCCTCCCAAGCAGTTAGGACTACAGGTGCCCGCCACAATGCCTGGCTATGGTTTGGTTGTAATTGTCATTGTTGTTTGGCAGTCCAGGGCTGGATTTGAACCCACCAGCTCTGGTGTATGTGGCTGGCGCCTTAGCTGCTTGAGCTACCAGTGCTGAGCCTCTTTTATTTATTTATTTTTCTTTAAAGGGACTTGGGAATTTCAGCATTTAAGGGAAGAGGACGTACCGAAAGAAAACGGAGGAGCAGGCAAGGAATTACATTCTTGTGAGATACAGAAAACCTACATTTTACATAAGGTGAGGCGAATTTTTGAAGAGGAAAAGGGAGTAAAGGAAACATCAATTATGTGGATGTCAAGGGTCGGTGGAAGAAGGACAGATCTTGTCTTATTTCTGTTCTCCACCTGAGAAAGTAAACTTGTTACTTTAGTTTTGGGGCTAGACTTCTCCTGTAGACTAAAGTTAAAATTTGCATATCCTTGTTTATGGGAGTACAGTGAGGCACTGCCTTATGAATGACCAGTGGGGCAGTCCTGAGGCCTCCCCTGTCCTGTAAGGACCTAACTGGTGCACACTGTCAGTAACAGCTGTTTACCTGGAAGGGGGTTTGCATGCCTCGGTCTGAACTTCCTTTTTGCCTCAGAAGTTTTGTGGAAGGGGATGTTGGCCCTAAGGCTTTAATTCTCTACACTCCACACAATTACACAGTCTATCTGTGCAACTAAGGTAGAAGGCCAGCAAACTTGTTTGTTAATTTACAATGAGGAATATTGTCAATCTAGTCAAGAGAACCGTATTTTTGAGCTAAATCAAAACATGTTATCTTAATATCTTGAATAAGATATTCTTTTTTTTTTTTCCTTGAAATAGAGTTTCAGTTTGTCACCCTCAGGCAAATCTGGGAAAAATAAAATCACCAGAATATTTCTCAGCAAGCATAAAATCAACACCATAGACATTAGCCCTGTGGTTTCATTCCCTAGACATTAGCCCTGTGGTTTCATTCCCTTTGCTGTGTGTTCCTCCACAAAGGGTATCTACTTGCCCTGTCACCCAGAACCGGGAGGAGGCCTGACCCCATCACAGTGTCAGTTTCTACGAACTGCAATAAAATCTTCAGGCTCCTGCCCTGGCTGACTGAATGGGTCCCCTCTTGGCCAGGTGCTACCCTAAAAATGAGATGCTAGTCACAAGAAGGGAGGTCGGCCAGCCGCATTATGCCCCTCCCTTCTTGAAGACATCCTGTGTGACTCATTAACAGGCCTGAGACTGTGCAAGACACACCTGCAGGTCCTCAATTTACATAACATGCTCATAGCTCATAGCTTATCTCTGAATAACAGAATTCCTGATCTTTTTGTTGTCGTTGTTATTCCTTATCTTAAGGAAATTTCAAGCCTGTAGGCAAAGCTTCATTTCCTTAACCAATTAAAATCAAAGAATTTTTAAACCCACCCATAAGCCACCACTTTGATGTCCCACCTTTTGGGCCAAACCAAGGTGTGTCTTCCACCTATTGATTTATAACTTGATGCGTCACTCTCCCTGAAATGTGTCAAACCAAACTGTCACCCTGCCACAGGGAGTTCACTTGCTCCAGGCTTCTCAGGCATGGCTCTAGGCCATGGTCCTCAAATTTAGCTCAGAATAAGCCTCTTCAAACTATTTGACAGAATTTAGCTTCTTTTCTCACTGCTGGTGTTAGGCCTTGAGACTCAGCTTGTCTCTGCTGTGTGACTTGCCAGTCCCTCTTCCTGCTGAATTATTCTTCTGTCATATCTATTTTGCCTTCAAGTGAGGTTACTGTAAGTAGAGTTACTGTTTCATCTTATTAGTTGGAGAGATACCTTTTTTTTAGATAGCACTTATATTTCCTAACTTTTTAAAAAAAAATTGTTACAAGGACAGAGGACAGTATTTATACTGCTGTGTGATTGTTGTATTCAGACCTGCCCTCTTTGGATAACACTTCTGTCTCTTACCTCTTGTTTTTCATTAAAATCTTCCTAAGAATGGCAGAAAAAAAATTGTTACAATTATATCATGCTGAAGTGATAGTTAAGATGACTGTGGATAAGGGATTATTTACCAGCTTAGCTCTAGGAAGGTAGGTTTGTTTTGTTTTGTTTTGTTTTATCAAATTAACTAGTGAAGAGTGAACTTAAATTTTGAAGGAGAGGAAGTTTCCAATGACGAGGTGGCTTGCAGTTTTTCTGTGTTCACATGTGGAAATTGGGTAGCCTTTTTACGTTTGTGCTTAAGTAGCTGCCTTCATCTTAAAGAGTATCTGAAAGTAAGGGAGCAGCCCTGACATGGGGCTAATGCTCTGCTTAGGAAAGCAGGTTTGTTTGATAGCCACACTGAACCTCCATAGAGCTGGAGACGGTTTCTCCTAAATCCAGATTCAGCCTACTCACTCTAGGAACATTACTACTTTATTCTCAGAAGCTATGGAAGTCAGGGGTCAGGGATGCTGGTTTTCTGAGCCCAGTCAGCCTGGTTTGATTATTTGGCAGAAACCAAAAGTGAGTCTGGAGCAGAATGAGCTGCAAGAATAGGGAACAGAAATAACTCACACGACTTCAGTACTACAAAGAGAAAGTTTATTTAGGAGCAAAGAAAAAGCTTAGAGCTCACAGGGAGAGTTGGAAGTGGGTCCCTCTCACAAGTGAGAAGAGAGATGGACACACAAAAGCCAAAGGCCATGGGCGGGGGGTACAGATGCCTCTTTCTCCCTGTTTGAAATTGTAACTCTTCTGCTTGTCCCTCTGCATCTCCAGGCAGTATTGTCTTTTTCTACCGGTCACTGGTTACCTACATTACCTCACACCTACCTACCCTTTCTGATGAGTGTTGCCATGTGCTGCCCCAAATGTTGAGTGTCCCAGGGGCTTCCTCCCCCCCCCCAAGAAGCCTCTCTCTCTGTCCCTTCTCAAGCATTTGCTTCCAGAAAGATAGAAGATAAAATCACGCCATACACATCATAACTAATTTTCTTTGCCTCATCCTGAAAGCAACATCGAAAGAAGACTGTATCGTATTTAACGAAATGGCATCTGGACCAAATGTGAGTCTTCTCTCCACACAAAGTGACAGTTGAGCCCAAACAGTCAAAGTCCTGAGCCTATTTGAGTAGTGGGTAGAGCCAGGCCCCAACCATAGGGAGGACACAGGTTCTTCCTGACACCCGCAGGATTTCCATTCATGCACACTTCTGCCTATGTGGTATGTGCATGTATGTGTATGTGTGTGCACTCTGTGTGTGCATGTGTGTGTACATGTATGTGCCTGGTGTGCATGTGTGCGCATGTGCACGCATATAGGCTGTGTGTGCACTCTTTGTGTGTGATGTGTGCACATGTGTGTGCATGTGCATGTGTGCACTCTGAGAGTGTGTGTCACTTTGTATGCTCTGCATGTGTGTGCATGTATAATGCATGTATGTGTGTGCATTCTGTGCATATGTGCATGTATGTGTGTGCATGTGTGTGCATTCTGTGCACATGTGCATGTATGTGTGTGCATGTATGTGCATGCATCTGTTGTGAGGTGAAGGGATCTTTCCCTTTCTCCAAATACTCACTGAGAGACAGACTGGGTCGCTATGTTGAGGGGAGATTCTCAATGATGCCTACACCCCAGGGGTTCCAGATGTTTCACAACTGCCTTTGGGCTGGGGGGAGATGGGGAGTTCAGGTAATTCCATGTAGGGGCAATGAACAGTCACTGGGAAGATGAATGAGTGGCAGAACAGAGCAACCTGAGAGGTGGTGTCACGTTCACAACAGTTTGGCCAGGTCTGGCTACATCCTTGATTCCTTCCCTAAGATAGCAGGGAAGGAAAGGGAAGTCCATTGCTCTTACAAAGGGTTAGGCCAGTTCATGCAAACAGAAGGAAGCTCTTTCTGATGACTTTTTGTCTGGAAAGGCCTTTAATTCAAAACATTCTTTATACCAAAGAGTTACATTTTGGGGTGAGTGTTCTGATCTCCTTCCCTGTCACTGTGTTGGCACCTGCTACGTGGGGTCTGCTGGCTACTATCAGGCTCCCAAGTGCAACTGGACTCAAGCTCTGAGGGCAGCTGCTGGTCAGTGGCCACAAACTAGTGCCTCAGAGTTCCACTGAGGCCACAAAAATGCTCTGTTTGGCCACAGTTGTTAAAACAAATAGGATCAGTTCCTAGCACTAAGAAATAAAAAGATTTCACTTTAAAATCATGAATTTTATGATTCCTTTCCAAGATCATATCTGAAAAACTAAGCCCTCATTCTCACACATCAATCAACAATCAGCTATAAATAGCAGCTTCTTCCCTTAAATGGAACCTGAGCTGGCCAGTTCACTCGTATGGCCTATGGTTTCCTGACACTGAAGTCACTAGAGCCTGTGCTGGTCAGTTCTTCATGTGGCCTCTTATCTCCTGACACTGAAGTCACTAGAGCCTGTGCTGGCCAGTTCCT
>NW_003852586.1:2386001-2396647 GCF_000181295.1 Otolemur garnettii
TGCTGGCCAGTTCCTCGTGTGGCCTCTTATCTCCTGACTCTGAAGTCAGTGGGGCCTGTGCTGGTCAGTTCCTCAGGTGGCCTCTTATCTCCTGACTCTGAAGTCAGTGGGGCCTGTGCTGGTCAGTTCCCTGTGTGGCCTCTGATCTCCTGACTCTGAAGTCAGCCTGTGTGGATGCATCCCTTAAAATGTACATCGTCCCTGCATTTCTCTCACCTCTGCTGACACAAACCCTGAGACTCTCACATCTCACCCAGGTCCAGCGGGGCTCATCTGTGTCATGGAGAATCATGGGAAGAGTACAGTGTGATAACAGGTGACAGGGCTGAAGACATCCATCCTGTACAAGTCACAGAGGGTCATCTAATGGTCATCTCTTCATGTCTACCTATAACCACTTTCTCACTTGTTTTCTCACATAGTCTTACCCTGCATAGAAAGACTTGTTGCCGGATGTTGGCTTAACATAGAATAGAAATCAAACAGTTTTCCTTTAGTGCAACAAATGGGGGGGGAAATAAAAACAGCATGTTTTTTTAAAGGCTACAAAATATCTCTGATTTAAGTGTGGTTGCACTTTTTCATAGACAACACATCTTAAACCTTACTTTCTTCTGTTGTTACGAATATTCTAACCCTTGTTGATATTTTGAACATATGTATCATAGAATTGTATAAAAAAGAATTCTACATATTATACAATTGCCAGGATATGAATTCATGCTGTCATATTTACGTGTGGAAGGATTTGCCACATGGCAGTTGAAGACGTGAAAATTAATTTTGACATAAGTTGCCCCATCTGGAAGTGGATGTGACTATGACTGGGAAGCAAGGTGGGAGTCATGGGCTCCAAAGGAACTGTGCAGAGGACAGCCCCAGCTGGGCATGGTTCTCTTGGGAGGGTAGGTTTGCTGGAAAGTCACTTGTGAGCTCAAGCTGTGTGATGCCACAGAAGCTGCAAAGGCAGCCAGGCTGGGATGAGGGAAGGACGTCCAGCTTTCCACATTGGGCTACTTTTAAAAATTCATTCTATTTGTATGACTGGTTTTATAAATTTACCTTATAGTTTTGAGACATGTTTATAAACAATATCCACTGATTATAAATTTTGGGCACCCTACATCTGTGTAAAAGAAAGAGAAGCAAGTGAAACAAATGAAGAGAAACAAGAGTTTTCATAGGAAAATACCGAGACAAGGGCTGGCAGCATAGCAGGGCTGTGTGCCTCTGAAAACTCTGCAGATGAATCTGAGGGAATTGGACCTGAGCTATAGTCAGATATATATTTTTTTCTTAGTCTAGTGTAGGATTTTAAACTATGAGCTGTTATTAATTTCTCTAGTCAATAGCTTCATGGAATACTGACAGAGAAGATCGTCTCTACTTTCACTCTTTTCTGGCACTCACAGGGAATGTCATTGGACCACCAGTGCAGCGTAGCAAGCCCCTGACGTGAGGTGCACAGACACCACTGTTAAACTGAAGATTTCTCATCAGTTTTACGCCACAAAATCTGAGTGCTACTCACTGCCACAGCAGCCATGCTGCTTCAAAATTCAGGCCTCACAGTGTCTCCCAGGTCTGAGAAATCTGGGAGTTGAGACCGGCAAGAATCTTTTTAGCAGGCCATGTTCTTCATTGTTTTCACTGTAAAGATTCAACAATATTATCCATTTAAGGGACACCATAGAATCTGACACAGAGTAAGCTATTGGTTCATTCATTTATTTAAACAACAAATATTTATTTATAAATAATGGAAAAATAACCTAGCTTCTATCACTTATGGAATAGTTGGAGAAATATATTGTTTTCATTTATTTGACTAATATATTACCACTAAATATCATGACCTAAAAGCCCGTTTTAAAAATGAAGAAATGTTTATAATTAAGCATTAAATAGAATTTAGAAGATACAAAGTATCTTTCTTATACTATTCCAAGCATGAAATTAAGTCGCGTGACTAAACACACACATACTTATGTGCATACATACACACAGATAAAAAGAACCACAGCAACATAATAGTAGGCGAACTTATATGATTATTTTTATTTACTTTCTGGTTATCAGTATCATCTGAAGTTTCTGCAATGAATGTTTACTCATTTTAGGTTAACAACAAACACAAAGTTTTATTTTTCCTTAAAAAACTATGACATTTTTATTCTTTATATTTATATACTTTTTTCAAATTTTTACAACAAATAATAAGAAAAAAGTAATTATTTTATTTCTAAAACATCTTTGTGCTAAAATTCCCTGATACTTAGGAGCATATAAAGATGGAATTCAGAATACAAGTGTAATAAAAAGGCTTATGTGCACTATAAAAATAATAAATCAACAAATGCAGAAATGCTACAGCAACAATATAAAAAGAGTGAAATCAATGGAGAAACGCTTGTTGATGACTGACTATCACACAAGGGCATAAGAAAACAGCTGCCAGATCGTCATATTAGCTGTAGTGCTTAGAGGGAACACCTGGACACTCCTGAGTTACTGCAGCCCATTCTCCATGCATGAGATCTCCAGGGCAGGCAGCATACAGCTGAGGCCACAACCCTCACAAATGCCTCTAGTTTCATTCCTAAGTGTGGAGCAACTCTATTATGTTGATGAAATCTGAGACCTTGACCTTTTGGTCCTCTGATGACAACATTCACACATTTTAACAATGTGGCCACTAATAACCTCTCACCTGTATAATTTCTCTAGGACTCAGTCTGCTAATCTCACCACTCTAAGAAGCAGTTGTCCAACTGTTGATGTATAGTCATTTTTAAAAGTACCAAGACAGATATTATAATTACAGTGTTAAGGGTGGGTGTATGTACATAATCTGTGATTTTAACTCAGTGATCCCATCTAGAAACTCCATGACTATGAAACTGAGTCAGTGATGGTCCCACACATGCAGCAGAGACTCTGTCCCGGGAAGAGGAAGTTATTTTCCAGTGGATTAGGACATCCTTCCATTTTTACCTGGAAAGTAAATCTGGCGGCTGCTTGTCCTTCTGTGTCTCCCTAGCTGACAGCCAGGTGAGAGTACGATGTGTGACTTATAAGTCTCTTCTGTCCTTCGGGCAGTGCAATCAATTCATTTCCAAGAGACTACCATAAGACCCTTACTGGAGGAGCCACACCCTTTTATTATTAAATTGAGCAAATATTAAAACTAGTAACATGGAGAGATGATTTCTAAAGAGAAAGAGGAGACAGAGAGAGAACATAGGAGCTGGCTTTCTAGACCGAATTACACTCATTAAGATACACCTTCCCCTCAACAGGCATAAATAAGCATTTGGGATAAGGTCATCCTTCAAATCAGGAGCTAATGCTAAGCAATTGTTAACTAGGAAAATGAACAAGGTTCATACTTGGGAAAAAGGTGAGCTTCATTTCCCATGAAGGATCATGGGCCTGTAGGAGCCATTCCGCCAGACTAGGAAGCAGAGCCCTGGCCAGGGCAGTACCAGCTCTGCAAGGGACAGACAAAAGGAAGACTTTACACTGAGCAGGGTGGTCAATATACACATTCAACAACCTATAGGAGGAGTTATGAATATTTATGAAGGGAAAGCATACCCGGGTACAGTCATGCCCTATCTCTCTCCCACCCATCATGGCTGGGAACTCAGTCTTATGGTGTTTCTTGGGTCCTCTTGGCTGAGAGGGCTCAGGATTTTATTTTTAGTTCACGGAATCCATCCGGACCAGGATTCATGCAAAACTGACAATTTCTAATGTCCCTCAAATAGACTTAATACTCATCTCACCTCTTTGTTCTGCAAAGCTCAGCTCTCTGAGGTCCTTCTCCACCCTGAAGACCATATTAGCTTCTTCTCTTTGTCCACAGAGTACTTTATAGATTAATCTGTTGTAATCAAAATTAATGATGTAATCCTTACTGTATGCTGGACATTGTTCTAGGTTATTATCATTATTATTATTATTAGACAGAGTCTCACCTCGTCTCCCTCTGTTGAGGGCTATAACATTATAGCTCATAGCAACCTCAAACTCCTGGGCTCAAGTGATCCTCTTGCCTCACCCTCCCGAGTAGCTGGGACTACAAGCTCTGGCCACAACACCTGGCTACTTTTTAGAGATGAGGTCTTACTGTGGCTCTGGCTGGTCTTGAACCTGTGAGCTCAGGCAATCTACCCACCTCAACCTCCAGAGTGCTAGGATTATAGGTGGGAGCCACCAAACCCAGCTAGGTTTTTTTAATACAGTAACTTATTTAAATTTCAAGTAACTCCATGAGGAAAGCCCTATTAATATCTACATTGTGTGAACACAAATATTAAATAAGTCATGCACCCAGTAAATTGAATAACTAATATTTTAACTGCTGCGCTATTTTATTTATTACTCTTTATACGTCTAGGTCCTCCTTATGGACTGACTGTTCTTCTTTTGAGGGCAGGGGCTGTAACTTGCTCATCTTTGTATCTTAAGTACAGTGCCAGAGTTTAATAGTGTTTGTTGAAGTGAATCCCAGACTCTTTATAAAGAATCTTTATCCTATTGATACCATAGTACACGATGTGATGGTGTAGCTTGAATGCTCCACACATTAGGAATAATAAACTCTGTTAATGGGAAGAAAATCAAACTCTTTGAATGTGACAGTTGTCATATTTAACAACTGTCTTAAAGTCTCAGTGACTCAAGTAGACACGGCACAGCTGAGGCCAGTCAGGGGCTCGCAGGCAGCTCTCCTGCAGGCGGTCTCAGACAGTGGCAGCTCTGAGTCCTTCGCTCATGGTCAGGACAAAGGGCAGAGCACACCGCAGACTGCGAAGGACATTGTTTTTCATTTGTACAAATTCATGAGGAATTTTTGTTACATGGATTTAACATGCCCAAGTCACCTGAGCACAGTACGATTTTGTTAATTGCGGTCAGCCACTTTGCTCGCTCCTCTTCCCCGTGTGTCTGTGCCCTTCGGCCCCCTCTCGTGTCCCCTCTCTAGCCCCCACCGCCCTTCCCAGGCTCTGCCATCTATTTTTCCACTGTCACCTTTGCGCGTTCGGGATTTTAGCTCCCACGAGTGAGGACGTGAGATACGTAGGTTGGCCTTTTTTTCTCTGGCTTATTTCACTCAATGTAACTACTTCCTGTTCCAGCCTTGTGACTGCACACATCTGATCAGTGACGGACACTTGCAGGGCCCAGCGGGGGCACACGAAGGAGCTCTGCTCTGCCCAGCTCTGCCTCCTGCTCACAGCCTGGCTGCAGTGTGGCCGTCCCCACTGCGGGGAGCTGGGCAGTGCCAGGCTTACAGGCCCGGAAGCGGAGTAAGACTCGCAGAGTCCAGCCGGCCTCCACCGCAGCCCTCCTTTTTGGCCACTCATTACTCCTTCCAGTCCTTCTCTGGCATGTGAACCGCGTTCCCCCTCTGCCCCTCACCCAGACCCTTCGGCGCTGACTGCACCAGCTCCAAATCTGAGCTCTCCTGGTGGTGTCCATCGGACTGTGACACGATGCCCAGACTCCAACCACACTGGATACACAGATAGTGACAGCGAGGAAGCAGGGGTGACAGTGACTCAGCACAGTGACAGTGACGCCGCAGGGTAACAGAGACGCAGCAGGGACGAGATTGCGGAAATAAGCACTTCCATTCTGAAGGAGATTAAGAAACACAGTATCACTGATTTAGGCCTGTTTTGAGCCCTATTCAGTAGACCACTTTAGGCACAGGGGAAATTCTCCATCGAACGGTGTTTCAGTTTCCTGGGGAGAACTCCTTACACGGTTCTCCCACCCTGTAAGAGGTTTCTACTTGTCTACTCTTCCACTATTCTCCCGACCGTATCTGGGGTGAGTCCTGGGCACTCTGCCCTCTCAGGAGCCTACAGATGAAAGCCGCACCACCGCCTCGGGAAGATCTGGGACATGCAGGTTGTTGTAGGGCCAAACTACTAAGCTCTGAATTGCGACTTCATAGCTCCACTCAAAATCATTTCTTCAAAACTGGATAGTCTTTGATCTATCTGCTTCCAATCAGATCAGTGTGTCTCAAACCGCACCTCCAGCTTGTTCCTAGAAACCTGTGCTTCCAGGACCACAGCTGAAACCACAGACCTAGGGCCGTAAGGGAATGCCTCCTCTGTGGCCAACACTGAACTAGCCCTTGTAAAGCCACCACCTCTGGCTCCAGGCGTGGGATGCCCCCCCACCACTACCCTCGTCCAGCACTGCTCTGGAACAGGCTTTGTTTCCGTGCTGCTGCCAACGTTGGAACAGTCTCCACCACCAGCTCCCAACCGAGCGCTGATGGGTCTAAAGCCACGTCCCTGTGCCATAGCTGAAAAGAAAGTTGGAATCTGGAGTACATGACCTTAGCGCCGTGTACTAAAGGTGCACATGGTGAAGAATTCCTCAAAAATAGGAAGAGAGTTCACACTGTAAGCAACAAAAACAAAAGCCAAATATTTACTTCAGATACTTAACTGAGCTGCCTGGCAATTTCTAGGTTCTTGGGATAAAATAGTTCCTGCCTCAAAAAGCTGTGTTTGGAAGTCAGCAGTGGTGGCCTGCGGTGTCGGCTAAGGCAGGTGGAAGGTTCCCTGGAGCCCAGTAGTTCCAGTCCACCTATGGCAAAACCCCTCATCTCTCTTTTTCCCCCCTTTTTAATTTCAGTTTAATATGAAGATACAAACTACTAGGTTATATAATTTATACATTACAGTTGAAATTCAGAGTTGTAGTTGTGTCCTACACCCAGGGAATCTGCCATATATCCATGCATTGTCCCTAGTGGGTAAAAACACCTCGTTTCTTTAAAACAGACAAACAAACAAAAAAGCTGTATACGAAAGTGTTTTATGAACTAGAAAGATCTCAGAAATTAAAAAATACTGCTGTTTCTTAATATTTGGGCTAAGATCAAGTATAGAAATTGAGAATAATGCTATTATAATAATTTCTGATATCAATAATATTAATAGTTTCCTGAGATATATGATTTTTATTCAGAGTTCTGTCAAGGCATCTATCTAATTTCTGCACTGCTTTAGTCTATTTAAAGATATAAAAACTAGATATTTGATTTTCTTATAAAGAATACTGAGGAAAGTGCCCTTCTCTCAATACTAAATTAATAATTAACACTCAGTTGAATGACTGATCTTCTGAAAGTCGTACAGTAGGTTATCTTTAGTTGCTTTACTTATAAAATTGTGGCAGCAACCTAGGGAGTTTGTGACTTAGCCTGACCCAGAGGGGTGGATCAAAATCAGAAGTGGAACCAAGTCTCAAAAGTCCTGTTTGTTCTGGGAACAGGTGACAACAATCAGCCACCAACAGGCAGGTTTCCAGACCAGCCAGACCTCATAGCACCGACACTGATTCCAAGGAGTCACTGTTCACCCATCCTTGTATTTCATGATAATCACTTTTGCAAAAATAGTTTTGAAATGTGACATAGTTAAAAAAAATATATGAAATAACCAGGAAAAAAGAAATATAATTATGATGAAAATAAAGAGGAAAACAGTCTCACCAATCATTAACAGGGTGAACACAAGCCATTTTGCTATAGTAACCAGTTTCCTTAGGTAATCTTTCTGAATCTACTCCTTTTCAATTCACTTAGTTAAAGAAATAAGAAACCTAACCTTGTTCACTAGTTATAAGATGAACAAAGCAGACAACAGATGAATTGCAATTATCACCCTGAGTGATAAAATGAGCTGTTTCTTTCTCAAATGGTAATGTTTATTCTTCCTTACCCTAAAAAACAAAGTGCTTTTTTATTTTTATTTTTCTGAGACAGGGTGTGACTCTGTCTGGGTAGAGTGCCATGGCATCATACCTCACAGCAACCTCCAACTCCTCTTACCTCAGTTTTTCTATTTTTAGTAAACACAGGGATCTTGCTTTTGCTCAGGTTAGTCTCAAACTCATGAACTCAAGAAATCCACCTGCCAAGCCCTCTCAGAGTGCTCCTATTACAGGCATGAGCCATCGCACCTGGCCTCTCCTCTTCCCATCTACTTTCTGGGCTATAGTTATGTTTTGCCATTTGTATGAGGGTGTAGGTGGTTATATATTGATTTCATAGTAGTATTGAGTGCATTGGATTTTTTTTTTACATTCTTGAGATACTTTACTAAGAAGAACATGTTCCAGCTCCATCCAGGTAAACATAAAAGTTGTGAAGTCTCCGTCTTTTTTATGGCTGCATGGTATTCCATGGTGTACATTTACCCATTTGTTAATCCATTCATGGGTCAGTGGGTGCTTGGGCTGTTTCCATTATGGCAATTAAGAATAGGGCTGCAATAAACATTCTGGTGCAAATGTCTTTGTTGTAGAATAATTTTTGATCATCTGGGTATATACCTAGCAGAGGAATTGCAGGATCAAACGGTAGGTCTACTTTTAGTTCCTTGAGTGTTCTCCAAACTTCTTTCCAAAAAGGTCATATTAGCTTGCATTCCCACCAGCGGTGTAGAAGCATTCCCTTCTCTCTGCATTCACACCAACAACTATAGTTTTGGGATTTTGTGATGTGGGCTAATCTTACTGGAGTTAGATGATATCTCAAAGTGGTTTTGATTTGCATTTCTCTGATGTTTAAGGATGATGAGCATTTTTTCATGTGTTTGTAGGCCATGCACCTGTCTTCATCAGAAAAGTTTCTGTTTAAGTCTCTGTTCTTGCCCACATAGAAATGGGGTTATTTGTTCTTTTCTTATTGATTAGTTTCAGTTCTCTGTAGATTCCAGTTATCAGACCTTGTCAGAAGCATAACCTGCAAAAATCTCCTCCCATTCTGAAGGTTAACTGTTTGTTTTACTTACTGTGCTCTTGGCTATGCAAAAGCTTTTTAGTTTGATCAGATCCCAGTAATGCATTTTTGGTGTTGCTTCAATTGCCCGGGGCAGTCCTCCTCATAAAATATTCTCCCAGATCAATTTCTTCAAGTGTTTTCCCTGTACTCTTTTCTAGTATTTTTATATTTATATGTCTTAAGTTTAAATCTTTTATCCAGTAAGAATCAATTATTGTTAAATTGTTCTCTTTTTAAATGTTTGAGTATAATACGTTTGTGTCAAAATACTTCTGTGGAAGAAATGAGCCTTTGTCGCCACTAGATGGAGAGCTATGACAATTTACAATCTTGTGGTCATCTCTGAAGACAGCTGTTTAATTATAACTCACATGGACAGGATCTTATATTAATCTGGTGAAAAATTAATATTCTGGTTTAAGAAATGAATTTAGAACAAGTCTTTTTCCCTTTAAAATTAAATATGAGGGCTCGGCGCCTGTGGCTCAAGTGGCTAAGGGCCAGCCACATACACCTAAGGTGGCGGGTTTGAATCCAGCCAGGGCCTCCAAACAACAATAATGGCTGCAACCAAAAAATAGCTGGGCGTTGTGGCGGGTGCCTGTGGTCCCAGCTACTTGGGAGGCAGAGGCAGAAGATTTGCTTGAGCCCAGTAGTTGGAGGTTGCTGTGAGCAGTGAAGCTATAGCACTCTACCCAGGGGTTCAGCTTGAGGCTCTGTCTCAAAAAAAAAAAAAAAAAATTAAATATGAGTTTTAAAAAAAAACCTAGAATAGTAAAATAAAAATACTACTAATAATGAAACTGTCACTATTTCAGGCTGGGTGCTATACATACTACCTGATAAAAGGAAAAGATCTGAAAAATGTGGCTTGTCAGCCTGAGGGGACGGGGGGAGTTCATTTGGCCTCATTAAATCGAGGAAGAAGTTATTCCACCAGCCTGTTCCAGCAGGTACAGTGATAGTTCTGGATGCTTGGACCTTTCTTCTTCCATGAGTCAGACAGCTCCTCTTTCCAAACTCTGCCCTTCCATAGCTCTCACTGTGACCAGCCAGACGTTCAAAGCCTGGGCCCACTCACACGTGACCCCCAGACCTCAAAGAATTATACTGATAGATATTAAGATGCTTACATTTCTAGTCTAGCACTTGTACCTAAATTCAATTTGCTGCATCATAATGAGTTTACATAATCTTGTTTTTAAGTTAAGGCCTACAGGGTTCAATTAAGCTTAATTTTAGAGATAGTGAAAAGGAGAAAATTTCCTTAGTATTTACTTGAAAGACCAAAAGAGAAATGTCTGCTTGCCAGGACAGAGTTACAGTAAGAGGTCACTAGATTTTAAAGTTATCTATTTCCTAGAAATAATTTAACATGGATAAACAAAGCAATCCTAAGTTTCCTGCATGTAAAATAATTTACAAATGCATTACTGAGAAATAGGTAGTCTGAAGACTTAATTGTAATTCACCTGTGGTAAGAATTAAAATGTTCAAACTCACTAGGAAAAGAAAATCCAAGATTTTAAATAATGTGTCATTTTCCTTTTGAAATTTACAACAAATGTGTTAATCATGATTGACAATATGAAACAAGGATGGCTGGAAAGATTACAAACTAGTGTAGATTATCAAAAGGGTAATTTTGCAATCACAAAAACTTAAAGAATATTCATAATGTTTGACTAAGGAATTCATTTTATTTAACATAGAGAAAAATATGTAACAACCTAAAAACTAAAAACTCAAAGAATGGTTAGATAAATCATACTGCATTATTCTTTTTCCATTCCAACATACATCTATCACTATGTGCTTTCTGTGCCTT
>NW_003852586.1:2396995-2401585 GCF_000181295.1 Otolemur garnettii
GCAGTCCGGCCCTCCAACCATCTGAGGGACAGTAAACTGGCCCCCTGTTTAAAAAGTTTGAGGAAAAAAAGAAAATAAAAAGTTTGAGGACCCATTCTTTAAGCCATCTACTGACCATTAATGAATTCCAATAAAATATGGCAAACCAACTTAAAAATCCACATTGCCAAATAATATTTAATGGTACAGGAATAAATTATGTAACTTTTCAACTGATTTGATTATTCACTGATACATAATTTAATCATTTATGCTAAAAATGATTTACTCTGTTTTGTTTTCTGAGACACGATTTCATCAACCTGTCCCCCAGACTGAAGTGCAGTGGCTGCCCCACACACAGCTCCTGCAGTCTCCAATTCCTGGGCTCACAGGATACTCCTGCCTGAGTTTCCTGAGCAGCTGGGACCACAGGTGCATCCCACAAGGACTGCCAAATTTTAAAAATGTTTTGCAGAGACCAAGGGTATGGCTGTTTTGCCCAGGCTGGTCTGAAACTCCTGGTCTTAAGGGATCCTCCTGCCTGGGCCTCCCAAAATGCTAGAATTACAGGCGTGAGCTACTGCACTGAGCTCAAAAATTATTTTCTTAAAGGGTCTCTGTGTCTTTCAGAGCAAACACATGTGAGTGGTTCCGGCTTGTAGGGAAAATTAAAACTATTTTTTTAACACTTCACTGAAAGGATTTCCCTCTTCAGCTTAACCACAATTTTCTGGCTGTACTACCCAATTTCTCTCAAGAGCTTTTTTTTTTAAGGTATAAGCCATGTATCAGCTAAGGTAGCCTATCCTAGAAATTCAAGCAAATATAACTCAAATTTCTTCCACATTTAATAATAGAATTCCTCCATTCTTTGTGGTTTCTTTCTTTTTTTTTTTTTTTCCTGCAATTTTTGGCCGGGGCTGGGTTTGAACCCACCACCTCTGGCATATGGGGCAGGCGCCCTACTCCTTTGAGCCACAGGTGCCACCATCTTTGTGGTTTCAGTTGCTCAACCTATTCTTGGTAAAGAGAAGGAAAGTGGGAGGTGGCTTAGATTGTTTTTTTCTTTCTTAATTAGTTGAGTGATTTTTTGCTTGCTATCCCCATTTTTTTCCATAGGGGACAGAACTCTTTTTTCCCTTTCTGATGTGAATTACAACACTTCCCTGAGAAGGTGGAAGCAGCACAGCCAATTTTAGTTTTAAATTATTTTTTCTGCCTTCCTTTCACAAGGCTACTGAGTAAAAACTCTGTAAACCTGAGCACACACCCACATGGTCTGCATCTGTTTGGGATAAAGAATATTCAGTGTGGATCAAAAGTTAGTTAGAGGAAGAACTGAAAGGCACTTTCTGAAAAAGGTCCTTTTTTTATGTTTTTTCTCAAGATATTAGTAAAGAACTTTAGGGCTGCTGTATCTACCGCACCATGGGAGCCGTGACCTTATAAATATCGGAAGACAAACTACAGCTTATTCAGCTTCCATAAATACTGTTTTCCTCAACTGAGCTTTTGAAAAATATCAAGCTGAAATGGGTGATGAAGTCATAAGGAAATGTCTCCTAATTGATGGAGATGGTGCTTGAGATGATCGGAGAATTAATCTGCTGGTAAAGTTTCATTAAATGGTGCAACTCTGGATCCCAAGAAGAAGCATATAGCCAGTACCAATGCATGCTGATCACACTGTTTCAATGTGAATTTTCAATGGGCAAAACTTTGTTGGTATATGATATGAATCTAAGAGAAATGGGAAATTTCAATTAAAATGTGAAAACATCTACAAAGAAATAGAATGCAGCATTGCTGGAGCACATGAAAAGATTGCTGAGTGCAAAAAGTAAATTCTTCAAGCAAAACAAATACAAAAAAAAATATAATGCTTTGACAAAAGTGATCCAGCATCATCCAGACAGGCATGAAACATTAAAGGAACTAGAGGCTCTGGGAAAAGAATTAGAACATCTCTCACATATTAAAGAAAGCGTTGAAGATAAGCTGGAGTTGGGATGGAAACAGTTTCACATTCTTCTTAGTACCATGCATGAACTTCAGCAAAGAAACTCGAAAATAATGAAAAGCTCTCAGAGGGAGAAGAAGCTGAAGAAATAAGCTTGGAAACAGATCCTAAGCCGTAGACAGGCTAATCATTCATCATTCTTAAGAATACTGAAATAGCTATATGATCTTAAATGTGTTTAAAATATGTTGTGCTCTTGAGATATTTTAAAGTTTTGGCAGTGAAATATTTTGCTTTTAAATATTTATATACATTTCATTCATGTATTTTCACATAAGGGAAAATAGATTTGTTTTTATTGAAATGCATGTTTTATTCTTAAGAGGTAGGAGGCAACATCCAAAAATGTTTAATAAAATATTTTCAAACTGGATGTCTTTTTGCTCATTAGTATTCTAGGTAGTTTTTAACTGGTAACCTTGATTGGCTTACAAAATAAGTTGAAGATTTTAAGAAGGTGGCATTTTCAGGATGTATATGAGAAAATGGGTCAATTTCTGGAAATTGTGACCACTTTTGAAAACAGAGTCCATGAATAAGCTTTAGGGAGGCCAAAAATCTGTGAAATTATGTGTAAAACACTTATAATATTTGCTTATTATAGGGAGCAGTTCCATGATGTTTAGAATCACTGCTGTGAGAAGTAATTACAAGATACAAAATATTAGTATACTGTGCACTTTTTTTTAAAAAAGAAAAGAACTTTAGGAAGAAGCATGCACTGCTTAGAGTTTGTGATGCCCCTTTGCTGCCCTACTTCATCTTCTCAGGAAGCCACACCCATGTCAGACCCTCAGCTACTGGGTGGGAGGGGCAGTTTGGTACCCAGGCTACCTGGGATTTAAGATCAAATAGTTGTAGGTTCAAGCTTGAGTTCCTCCACATACTGTTGCTTGGCTATATAAATTAAAACCTAAATTCATTTTAAAAAATGAAGACATCTTTGAAAGTGAGATTATAATAGTAACTTCCTTCTAGGGATATTATAAAGATTAAATGAGACAATGCAGGCATGTAAATTTTAACATTTAAGAATATAAGGCAGTAGGTGTATGTAATTGCTGAGGCACAGTGGCTCACACCTCTAATTCCAGCACTTTGGGAGGCCAAAGCAGGAAGATCACTTTTGCTCAGGAGTTCAAGACCAAACTGAACAAGAGCTAAGAACCCATCTTTCCTAAAAATAGAGCAATTAGCTAAGTTTGTGGCAGGCACCTATAGTACCAGCTATTCAGAAGGCTGAGGCAGGAGGACAGCTTGAACTGAGGAGTTTGAGGTTTCTATGAGCTGGGCTGAGGCCATGGTACTCTAGCCTGGATGACAGAGAAACTCTGTCTCAAAAAAAAAAGGAAAGAAAGAAATTAACCCAACATCTGACTGAACTCCACGTACTCCCTCCAATACTGATTCTTCTATATTCTCTATCTGTGTTCATGACATCTTTTAGATGTTTGTCAGAAGGAAATACTATTTCCTTCTCTGGGGCAGGTATTATTTTGCTTTTGTAAAAATAAACAACGAGAAAAAAACTTCAGTACAGCAATAATAATACCCACTACTCACAGACTTAGTAAATACATGGAAAGTATAAAATGATGATTATACTTCAAAACAAATCTGCTTCAGAAGAAAGAACAACAGTAGTCAGGACACTTCTCTGTTTTTTTTTTTTTTAATTCTTGGGGATTCATTGAGGATACTTCTCTGTTTTGAAGCAATCATCTAACCATTTTCCAAGCACTTTACCACTTACTGTGTTCACAACTTTATGTCCTACCCCTCTTCCCCTTAAAAAGTAGAGTCATAGTAAAACTACTACCTACCGTTATTCTTGGATTACAATAATTATCATTATTATACCTACCATTTTTTGAGCACTTACTGCTATATGCCAAATAACACACATACTTAAATCAATCTGCACAGTGTCTTTCTGAAGTAGGTACTCAGGTTCACATGAAGCCTCACAGATAAGGACAGGAGTATGAGATGGTTAGCTCAACCAATATGAACCACTGAACAGGTGCTAAATGGTAGGGTCTGGATTTGAACAGAAAGCCTGACTTCAGAGTTGCTAAAGAGAGACCACCAACCTAATCAACTAGGCATTCTCTTAATTGTATAGAGGTTAAAGGAGATATCATCTAAAAATGTAGACAAGTGCAGTGGTTTGCACCTGCAATCTTAGCTACTCAGGAGGCTGAGGCAGAAGGATGGCTTCAGGCTAGACTTTGAGAACAATCGGAGTTATATAAATCAAGACTCTATCCACCAAAAAAAAAAAAAAAAAAAAAGCAAACCAATCATGTTATTCCTTTGAATCATTTGAGATCCTTGTCCAAATCGCAGATTTCCAGGCCCTAAAGCAAGGCTTAAATCTGGTATCTGATGAAGACCAGCAATCTTCATTTTCAACCAATTTTCCCTGTGAATCTTACACAGAGCATAGTTTGAGAACTACTAATGATGAACTAAAATAAATTCTTAAGGCTCCCACCCCTCAGCATCTGACTGACTGGGTCCCCTCTTGGCCAAGAAAATCACTAAAACTGAGTTACTGGCCAAGAGAAATGAGATCGAACTTGCCT
>NW_003852586.1:2403444-2404676 GCF_000181295.1 Otolemur garnettii
GGGTTTGAACCTGCCACCCTTGGCACATGAGGACGGCACCCTACCCACTGAGCCACAGGCACTGCCCCATTTTTTGCTTTTTTTGAGACAGTCTCACTATGTTTGCCCTGGGTAGAGTGCTGTGGCATCACAGCTCACAGCGAGCTCAAACTCCTGGGCTTAAGCAATTCTCTTGCCTCAGCCTCCCAAGTAGGTGCCAGCCACAATGCTCAGCTATTTTTTGTTGCAGTTGTCACTGTTGTTTAGCTGGCCAGGGCTGGGATTGAACCTGCCAGCCTCTGTTTATGTGGCTGGTGCCTTAACCACTGTGCTACGGTCACCCAGCCTCCTCCTCCTCCTTCTTTTTTTCAATAGCTCTAAGAATTGTTAAGATATTCCTGGAAATTTGTCCTAGAAGATGCTTCAGAAAGTCTGGCACAGTTAAGTCCACACTTACCCAAATGAGGAATCTACTGACTTTTCAACCATGTCTTAACCTTTACTCCCACTGCTAGTTAAAACAGAAAAAACAGAAACAGCGATGCATAATTCTACCACATGAATATCAGAGCTAAAAGAACCTTAAAAATACTAGGAGCCATACTTTTAAAAGCACTGGGCATTTTATCTTGACAATAACTCTACACAGTTGACAATACCATTATAAATAAGGAAAATAAAGATTTCTCCTATAAAATGAGTGTAGGAGCCAAGCCCTTTGGCCCAAGAAGGCTTGTAAGGATCAGAGGGTGAAACCTGCCCTTTTCCCTTTCAATTGGGTCACTGAAAGATCAACTCACAATTATGGTAGATAAATAAGAGAAAGGTTTATTCCCAAATACCACGTCCATGGGGGGAACTACAAAAATGACTACCCAAAGTCTCACTGGTGGTCAGAGACCTTTATAGATGCCTTTTGGATGGGAGAAGGGAGAGAATGTGGAAAGTACACATTGCAGCAAGTAGTTGCTGGAGGGGGGAATGTGTATAGATGGGTAGAAACAGATTTGTAGATTAACCTGAGACAGGTCACCTGTTTCAAATGACCTTGCAACCAGGTCTATCAGCATGCAATAAGGAGGTCAGCAGCCTCTTTTAATTCTCAATCAGGTTACCCATTTATGTAGATGGAGGAAATATTGAATTGAGGCCTCTTTCAATATTTTCTGATCATGAATGGTCTTTAATTCGAAATACTCTTTATACTAAGGAGTCATATTTTGGGGCAAAATTTCGTTAGCTCTTTCAAGGCA
>NW_003852586.1:2405942-2408585 GCF_000181295.1 Otolemur garnettii
GCGGCGAAGCCCAGACGCTCGTCACGGCGACTGCTGAGAGGGTGGTGTTGTCAGAGGAAAGTTCGAATACTTTTGCTGAAGTCCACGATCAGATGACAAAGTTCTCTTTTGATCTATAAGCTGTGGAGCAATCGAACATTTCTTATCTGATATGCTTATCTAATATGCTATTATTATTAGCTGATTTTGGTATTTCACTTCTCTGTGCTCGTCTTTTTGTTTGCAAATAAGAAAAAAAATCAAGTATTTTAAAGGAAAGGGAAAATAGGAGGGAGCGTTATGTGTCGCAGTCTAAGGTGCAGGGTGAGCAGGCTTCAGGGAAAACCAGGGTGCTTTAGACAGCCAGGGTGCGTCCCCACGTTGGCTTCCCTCCGCGGCTCTTGGTCCGTCCTTACTGGAAGACCAACCTTCCCTGCTGTGATCCACCGTGTGTCAGGAAGTGCCTGCCCCTGGCCCCAAACATGCATGAGTTATTAGTTTCAGGCACGTGGAATTATTCCTGGTCTGACCCCATTTCCAGTTCTGGAAGAGATAATCTGCAACCTCGTCCTCTTTTTGTTGGTACTTGCTCCAGCCAGCCGTGGCCCGGACGTATCAACATTACTTTGTGCAAAGATGGCTCCTGAGAGAGCGCGTAGGAGGCCAGGCTGGCGGGTAGTGTGTTTTGGAGGCAGCTCACAGAAACTTAAAACAGCCAGTGGTTAAATTTTCAGAAATGTTGCAGACAGGGTAATAAACTAGGGATGATTTAAAGTTAAATTACACAATGTTAAGTAATACAAAGAAAGTTCACCACTCAGATTCTTTCAAGAGGGGATCTAATGAGGTTGGTCAGCAGCCACCTAAATACAGGGTGTTGCTGCTGCACAGAAGTCATACGGAGTCACCCCATAGGCTGGGGGGACCTGCAGCCTCGAGGCCGTGTGGCCTCCGGATGGCTAAGGGCCCCGGGGCTTGACTGAATCCAAATTTCACAGAACAAGTCCTTTGAAAAAAGGATTCAGTCAAAAGGCCAGGCTCAAGGATCCAGAAGGCCACATGTGGCCCCCAAACCACTGGGCTCATGTCACAT
Organism: Otolemur garnettii; assembly: GCF_000181295.1. Lineage (NCBI taxonomy): Eukaryota > Metazoa > Chordata > Mammalia > Primates > Galagidae > Otolemur > Otolemur garnettii. The sequence continues at coordinate 2,407,015 of NW_003852586.1, forward strand.
GGTAATTAACCTAAAAGCATACAGTATATGACACACATTGTGGAGATAGCAGTTGATAAAAACAGGAGAAATGAGGTTGAGGCAGAAGTAACAATGAGCAAATTTGTAATATGAAAAATAATAATGATAATATTTAGCACAGATCAGGAATTCGATTTTAATTCAGCTAGATCATTTGGATATAAATGGGAGATAAGAATGAAAATAGGCGGGTGTGGTGGCTCAGGCCTGTAATCTCAGAGCCCTGGGAGGCTGAGGTGGGAGGATCACTTGAGCTCAGGAGTTTGAGACCAGCCTGAGCAAGAGCAAGACCCTGTCTCTGCTAAGAAAAAAAATTTTTGAAAAACTAGCTGGGCATTGTGTCAGGCGCCTCTAGTCCCAGCTACATGGGAGGGTGAGGCAAGAGGATCACTTAAGCCCAAGAGTTTGAGGTTGCCGTGAGCTATGATGTCCCAGCACTCTATACAGACTCTGTCTCAAAAAAAAAAAAAAAGAAAATAATTTATCTGGAAGACTATGAGCTATTTATTTATATTGAGCAGGGAAGTAATATGACTATAATGTTTTAGGAAAGTTATTCTGGTGGTCTTAGGCATGATAATGTGGATCAAGTAGGAAGTAGAGAGGCCAGTCCAGCGGCAATCAGTGTGAGTGGTAGCAATGGAAATAGAAAGGCCAGATGAAAAGAAATGAGTAACTGATTCTATTTCAGTGAAGATAAAGACATCCTATCAGATGTTATGAAAAGTACTTATATCAGGTAAGTCTGATACTTTGGAGAACATTGTAGATTAGAACATGCCAACATTAGAATGACTTCTATCTCTGGACTTTGGTTGTTTAATTAAAGGAAAAAAGTTTCAGGACAATCAGAAACCTGTCTACAGATTTGTACTCTCTTCATTCTTTGTAAAAAAACAAAAATTGTCAGTCTTTACTAACTACCCCCTTCCTCAAGCTGGTGTTTTTGAGCTCAAGCTAGCATGACTTGTGGTCTCTGCCTCACGCACAGCAGCTATGTGTGCACCACAGTGTGTTCAGGGAATATGGCCAACTGGCTTCTTGAAGGGTGTGGGGAGACAGCATATCCCCTGTCGTAGAGAAGAAACTACAGTCCTGAGTGGTAATCCTCCATCTTCACTGTGATAATACAGGGCCCAGTTTGTCTTTATTCCCTGTACCTATTTGCATAAAGCAAAAAAGAAAATGATTTTGAGCCAAAAAAAAAAGGATTTTTTGACAAAATACTTGAAGACATTTTATATCACCCACCTTTGTTGAGACATGTAACTTAACTCTGAAAGAGGGCAAATAGATCTTGAATTACTCATTGAACAACAGTGCTCACGGTTTTCCATGAGAAAGGAAAACAAATAATTGCAAGGAACAATGAGAAGATCCTGGGATTTTATCAACTGAGTGGAAGGGGAAGGGGTAAAGTTGGAAGAAATGAAAAGTGCTTTCTGAAACTGCCAACAAGGAAGGAACATGTGCTTCACAGTAACATACATTCTCTTGTCATGACAGTGGTGACTGTCAGGTTATGAAGTACTCAGCACTAACTGTTGTAC
>NW_003852586.1:2409156-2416057 GCF_000181295.1 Otolemur garnettii
CCCAGCTATTTTTTGGTTGCAGCCATCATTGTTGTTTGGCGGGTCCAGGCTGGGGATTCGAACCTGCCACCTTAGGTGTATGTGGCTGGCGCTTTAGCCGGTTGAGCTATAGGCGCCGAGCCTGGAGGGTAAGTTTCAACGTGAGTTTTACAGGGGGCATTCAAACTATAGTGACCATATAAAAATATATATACCCCAGAGCCAAGAGCAATATTTGATACTAACTAGAAACTTAATAAATACTAGTTGACTGAATTAATAAATAAGTAGAATATCACATAAACTCTTCTTCAGTCATCTGCTTCATACCTAACCCAGGAGTGGGAAATCCTTTCGTGTTACGAAGTGGCATTAACTTAGCTATAATCAAATAAGGCCAAATTCAAGAAACTTTGATTAGATATACTTTAAAATGTGCTTTATTTTGTAAAAATATAACTGCTATGTACTTAATACTATTTCAAAAAAGTGAAAAGTATTTGTTAGTGTTAATTAACTTTTAATAACTGTTTTGTCTGCTTTTTGTTGGAAAGCATTTTAATATTTGGTTGCAGCATGCAAGTCTGCAGTTTCAGTTGATCATGGATATGGGTATAAGTTATTTGTGATCTTAAGGGCATCTTGTTTTGGGGTAGGTGGGAGGATGCAGATTCACCGCAGTTAAGTGGTTGAAAAGCAAGAAATTATTTTGGGGACATGTTGCCAAAGGCGTGGGTATTCTGCATTTTCCCTTATTTCAATTGGATCTTTCTTAGCATCAAATGATGACTTTAAATGTCATCTACCAACAAATTCTCTCTGCAGTTCTTTAATGCCTTGGTGATATTAGACAGGTGAGGCTGAAATGCTGATTTGAGTGTGATGTCATGATGCTCAGTCAATGAACCCTTCTTTGTATCATTCTCCAATTAGTAAGGCAGTAACAGCTACATATTCTTCAAACGATTCACATGTATTATCCTGCTCATCAATGACCTTTACTAACTGGGGAAAATGTTCATCCACAATTTTTTTGAAGAAGAAAATAGCCTTTTTTGAAATGATGGGGTATTTTTTTTGCCACATTTCATATAGACTTAGTTTTACCTTATAAAGAAATATTCAGGTTGTTTTGATTTGACATGACATCACACAGAAAAGCTACATTCTTACAAAAATCTTCCTTCAATAATCGACATTGCTGATACTGATACTGTTCCTCATAAATATAATTTATCTTTTCTTGTAGAGATAAAATTTTGGTTAACACCTGTCCTTGGAATAGCCAACACACTTTAGAATTATACAGCAAATTCACACTGACTACTTCATCCAAATTTAGCATGTTAGGAAACTGACAATGCAGTGTTGCATTTTCAGTAATATAGTTAATAATACTTATCACTTGTTGCAAAGTGTGGCTCAAGGAGAAGGGTGCCAGCCCCATGTACCGGGGGTGGTGGGTTCAAGCCTGGCCCCGGCCAAAACTGCAAAATAAAATAAAATAAAATTTTTTTAAAAAGTGTTTTGTTTTATTTTTTAAATAATAGCTTTAAGACAGAAATTTTGCTGGTGCAAGATACAATGAAGTGAGTGCATCTAGATCTGTTAAAACTTTTATTAGGCCAGGCATGGTGGCTCACTCCCCAGCACTCTTGAGAGGCTGAGGTGGGTGGAATGCTTGAGCTCAGGAGTTTGAGACCAGCCTGAGCAAGAGACCTTGTCACTACTAAAAATAGAAAAACTACCTGGGCATCACGGTGGGCATCTGTAGTCCCAGCTACTCAGGAGGCTGAGCCAGGAGGAACTCTTGAGCCCAAGAAACTGAGGTTGCTGTGACCTACGATGACACCATTGCACTCTGTCTCAAAATAAATAAAAATTGAAAGAGGTAAATTTAAAAAATACTTTTTTGTTTGTGCAATAAACCCTTCATGTTTTCCTATCATGGAAATGTCTGTACATACACTCACTAAATTTTCGAACTTCATGACATTTTTTTTCTTTTGAGACAGAGTTTCACTTTGTCCCCTCAGTAGAGTTTCACTTTGTCCCCAGAGTTTCACTTTGTCCCCTCGGTAGAGTACCATGGCATTGAAGCTCACAGCAACCTCCAACTCTTGGGTTTAAGTGATTCTCTTGCCTCAGCCTGCCTAGTAGCTGGAACTACAGGTGTCCGTCACAACGCCCACCTATCTTTTTGAGATGAGCTCTCTCTCTTGCTCAGGCTGGTCTTGAACCTGTGAGCTCAGGCAGTCCACCCATCTCGGCCTCCCAAGTGCTGGGATTACAGTCATGCACCACCTCGCCTGGCCCAATTTCATGACATTTATCATCAAAGTTGCTAAAGATATCTATTCCCCATGTTCTGCTCACAACAGTGCCCAAAATGAGTAACTCTTTGTAGGAAAGAAAATCTTGACTCAAATGAGGTATAAAACATGCACTGAGTCACTAGGTATCAGTTGATTCACCCAAAGTGATTGAATAATATACTGTATATTTTCCTTTTGAAGTATTGCATGAACTTCTTTTGCTAAGTTGAAGGCTAATTCATGCTGCCAATCAATTATGGCTCTCTTTCAAAAAAGAGTTATTTGTACTTTGATAGGTTATTGAGGTCTAAGTATCCTACAGCATCAGTAATGCATTCTTTCACAAGTTCAATATCACTGAATAACTTCCCTTTATGGCTGAGAATATAAACTATAAGTTGCTTCACTGCATTATTTCTAGGTCTTATTTCTGCTTGATAGCATTGTCTTTGCTTTTGTTTTTCATCTTTTAATTTCTGCAATAGAACCTTCCATGCCTCTCCCTCTAATTTAAAATATTTGTGATCCTTATGAGTGCTGTAATGCTGATGAGCTTTTAATTTCCTTAATGTTGACACTACAGTATCAAAAAGCAAGCAAATCATCTTATCTTTATCAAAAACAACATAATATTGCAACTCCCAATTCTCATTAATAAATCCATTTTCTTCCTTCATCATTCTCTTGGTCTTCTTTGACATGATAGTCTGTCAAGCAGACAGAAGTAAAAAATGCTGATGAGCTGTGCAACTATCCACAAATTCCACTTCAAACTGAAACACAGTGCGTGAATTGTCAAAAGCTGATAACAGGCTGGTGTACTCAACCGCTGTAAACTCTGGCCAACCTGACTGTGTGGCAGTGGTACCACTCAGGTGAGGGAAGTTAGAACTAAATCATGAGCATAGCAGCTGGTCAGTCTGGAAGGATTATTTTATTCAAACTTTATTATTTTAAATGTGTTCATTTTAAAAATAAAAATATAAAATACAAGCAAAAATGTATCAATAAAAGTAAAAAGATCTGTAAAATTTAGATTTAGTCAAAAGGTTGCAATTAAGGACCTAGAAGGGGTGGGCCGCAGGTTCCCCACCCCTGAAGTAACCATAAAGTATAAATCTGAACTGAACCAGGGGTAGCTCTGCCACTTTGGACCTTCTCACTTGAAAATCATCCTCTGCCTTCTCCTTTTGACATTTCTCCCCTCCACCTCAGCTAAGTCTTTTCAGTTTACACTTAGGGTTTATTTCCTATTCTGTAGAAAGCCTTCTTGACTCAGCTCTTTATCCTCCACCAGTCTGAGTGACATGCCCCTCTGGGTTCCTGAGGAAATTATGTTAGCAGGTGTAGAGGCAATATTACCAAGTGGCTACGGCTGGAGCCAAGTTGTATGAATTGGCATTGCACCATGTTACTTACTACTAACCAAGTGACATTGAGGACTTTAATTTCGTATTACTTTACTTTCCCTTTATGTAAAACACAGCTAATAATATAATAGCATTAAAGATATATATATATATAAAATAGTGTTTTCAAAAGGTGAAATAAAATTGTGTAGGCCAAGCGCTCAGGATATTTAGCATACAATAAGAATACATTTTATTTTGAGAAATGTAAGAACAGTTTCACTTTGTCACCCTGCTAGAGTGCTGTGTATCATCGTAACTCACAACAACCTCAAACTCCTGGACTCAAATGATCCTCGTGCCTCAGCCTCCCCTATAGCTGGGCCTACAGGAAGGCACAACCCCCAACTAACTTTTCTTTTCTTAATAGAGACGGGGTCTTATTCTTCCACAGGCTGGTCTTGAACTCCTAAACTCAAGGGATCCACCTGCCTTGGCCAGCCAGTGTGCTGGGATTACAGGTGTGAGCCACCACACATGACCAACAACACAACCTACTATTCTAACACAATAATTTCCTGTTAACTTGCCTCTTCCCTGTATTACATTGAACATTTCTTAAAAGCAGATGTACCATCCTGTTTATTCTTGACTCCCCAGCATCTGACACATACCTAGGTGTTTTATTTCCTGAAAAAAAAAAAAAACTTTTTTTTTTTTTTTTTTTTTTTTTTTTTTTGGCTGGGGCTGGGTTTGAACCCGACACCTCCGGCATATGGAGCCGGTGCCCTACTCCTTTGAGCCAGAGGCACCACCTTTCCTTAATTTTTTTTTTCTACTCTATTTTCTCTCCAAGCCAACCTCCTGATGCTCCAAAGCTCAGTGTTTTTCTGCTGCTTAAAAGCTTCCCAGTCTTTGCTTTGGCGTCACTTCTCCGCCATCAATGACTAACACACTGTAGACTACTTGTCTGTCTCTGAAGGTCATTAGTCTTTGTTCCATGAAGTAACCTTGTTGCCTTTCCTCTGAATTTTCTTTTCCTTGTAATTTATTGTGTATTGAAGCAAAATTATATTTTCATTCATTACTTGCATGAACCTTACGCAAGTTTTTCTTAAAGTTGCACATTACATAGTTACATAACTGTTGGTCCGCTTCTGTAGTCTCCTCAATCCTGTTTAAATCAACTGTGTACCGCAGGGCGTCAATAACTGTTTACATTTGTATGTGAATTCCAAAGCCATATTAAAACACAACATAATTTCTTCCCCGGCTTAAATACAGAGGGGCCTTTGTGACTGCAGGTCGGCCAAGTGCACACTGCACCGCCTTCGAGAAACCGGGAGTAAACCTGGATTTCCAGGTTTGGATCAGTAGAGCGGTGAAAGGCATGTTCGCTTCCACTGAGGAGACGGGCCTCGCGAAATCCGAGCCACCTGCTCGCACTGGCAGCCACGCACACCTGAACAACCTAACTCCCGGGATCCAGGACGGCTCCAGGGTCAGTCGCGCTACGAAGGGCGGAGCGACGTGCTGACATCACGCTACGTTCTCCGCCCCGCCCCCTCCGCACTGTGACGTTCCAGGGACGGACGGAGCGTAAACAGCGCGGGGCATCTCGGGAGCGGGATTGTCTCCCGCAGGAAGAGGCTCCATTTTAGCGCCGCCCGCCGTCGCCATCGGTTCCCTGCCCTCCTCTGCGCTCTCGCTCCTGTCTGCGTCCCACGGGGAGGCCGGGCTTGGGTTGCTGGAGGGTGGCGTGAAAGGAAGGAAGGAGAGGAGAGGAAGCGGGGAGAGTCCGGGAGGGCGAGCGTAGAGGCCGGTGCGCAGCCGGGCCGGGGCCGGACCGACGGACGGGCCTACGCTGCTGCTGCCGCGGCGGCGTCCGCGCGAGTCGCGTCTCGGCGGCGGCGGCGGCGGCGGAAAGCGGCGGGGAACGATGGCTGCGGACAGCCGGGAGGAGAAAGGTTTGTGCGGAGATGGGCACGGGCGGGCACGGGGTCGTCGTTGCGGGCAGCCCGGGCGGGGCGGGGTCGTAGTCACGAGCGGTGGGTCGCCGTCGCGGAAGGCCGGGGCTGTAGCCGGGCCGCGCGCCGGCCGGCTGCTCCCACCCAGACAGCCGGCCCCCTAGCTGGAACCAGGCCGATCCTTCTGTTCTCGGTCTCCGTGTGGCCTAATATCTCGTCGCGCCTGGGATTTCTCTGTGACCCGATTTCACACCTGTCTTTCCGATCACCGTTCTGGGCGCGGCTGGGAGAGTGCCCGTTGTGAATCGCAGGCCCCCAGGTTTATTTCCCTTAAGATTCCGTGGATGTAATATGTATTTTCAGGACAACCTTTTTCTGTTAGACTAAATTTTGAAAACCCTTAACCCCACGATCAACGCTGTTAGTCTGCTAGGTGAGCATGTCTAATCAGTAATACAGGATGATTATTAATCTCTGGAAGTATCTAAACGTAACTTCCGGCTTTTCTGTAAAATTGGCAAAGCGGCAAGAACTGTTCATTTTATTCCTCGAATACTTATTTGGAAAGCATGTATTTGAAAAGATAATGGTGACTTAGATCTGGCAAAACAAAATCCTGGCTGCTATTTTGCTAGACATAATGTTATCTGTGGCTCCTAGAGGGTACAACCAGGAACAGGTGCAAATTCCAGAGAGTTGGAGGGACAAAATTTCAGTGAAATATAGGAAGAACTGATCGATCTTGTTGCAATCGAATGTCTTTCAAAATACCGAACTCCTAGGCCTCTAGAGATGTTAATATAGAAACTGGATCAATACCTGTTTGGAGAGTGGTCTGGGTCGGATGCTGCTTAAAGATCTATTTCAACTCTTTGGATAAGATGATAGTCTTGGAAAATATGACACAGTTGCTACATATCTCTCAGATCTCATGTATGTGGCTAATTAATTTCGGGTGAGGGTTTGTTAAATGGGCTCTAGGGTCATGTTGCATTAGGCTTGTGATCATTTGTTAAGATTTTTTGATTTTTTGATTTCTGTGTCAGGAGAGTCTTTATGCATCAGTGACCTTGTCTGGGATAGGGACAAATTTGTGAATGGAATGACTGGGAATATGGCCTTACCTTAAGCAGTTAATTGATTAGGTTATAGCAGTTGTATTTTCATGATTAAACCAGGTCCTAAACATCTCCCTTTTTCTTTTTTGAGAAATCTAGAAGGAATGTGAACATAGAGTTACATGATATTAGTGAATAAAGCAAGCTACTCTTAATTACTAGTAAGCTTAGTT
>NW_003852586.1:2416905-2431451 GCF_000181295.1 Otolemur garnettii
CAGTTAGGAAATCCTCTTGATTGTCCTCTTTAGTATTCCTCCTTTTCTTATTTTACCAAGTGTTGTATATTGAGTTCTATTGAACTGAACGTTCAGTTTATTTGAAGTTGTTGAACATTGTTATTGTTCAGGGGTTGTAGACATTTATACTAGGGACAGACAGATTAAGTACTTGTTGTACAGTAGGTATTAGTATTGCCGGGGTTTTTAGGGGAGGAAGAGTAGGCACCGTGTATGTTCAGACAGTACACTGTCTGTTCAGGACACTGATTGTCTCCTTCAGTACCTTGACATATGTTAACTTACTCTGTGTCTTAAGAGAAGACTATCAGGAGTACTCCAACTGGTTGTTTTCAGGTGAGAATCTGGGCCCCCAAATGGTCAAATAGTCCTTTAAAAAGGGTTTTTAAAAAAAAATATTAAATCCTTGGAATTTTTAAAAACAGCGTTCAAACAATGGATTTATCAGCTATATTACTAATGTATAACTTTTAGATGGATTTGAATATTAGGTCTAAATAGAAATATTGTTTAATGAAGCTTTGTTTTAGAGCTGGTCTGTTGCACTGGCTCATTATGAGAAACATATATAGTTGTGGCATCTTAGTTATGAAACTGAACTTTGGAGATTTGAAATGATTTTTAAAAAGTCTGTATAGTTCTCTTTTAGGAATCAAAAAATCTTTTACTGTGAAGTGTTTTTGTTTTGGTGGGATCTCTTTCTCTTGCCCAGCCTGAAGTGCAGTGAGTGGCATAATCTTATCTTGTAGCTCACTGTAGCCTTCAAGTCCTAGACTCAAAACCTCTACATCCCAAGTAGAATGCCATCATAGATGGCAATTTTTTTTTCCCTTGCTTCCTAGCCTCAAGCGATCCTCTAGTGTCAGCCTCTCAAAGTGCTGGGATTATGGATGTGAGCCACTGTACCCAACTGTGAATTGTGCTATCACATAGAAATTAGGATTATTTTGGTAGCACACAAATTGTATGTTTATAGAATTTTGTTTAATCTGGTATTTGCTAGTCTTTATTCCTATGCCTTTGTTCATTTTACTATTAATATTCCTTGCTGCTGTCAATTACTGTGAAGTATTGAATGTACACATATCCCTCTGTAGATATCAATAATGTTTCAGGATAAAGAAAGTGATTTAAAACATCTATTAAGGTAGTTTTAAAAAGTCAATTTAGGACTAGTAGATGTTACTTCATTTCTTAAAGAGGTAATTTTTTTTCTGAAAAAGATAATGCTTATGAGTATAGTCTTTAATGGCAATAACTTGTGAAAGTATTAAAATGTTTCCTTTCTTTATATATATGCAAAGTGTACTTTCTCAAGCCAAGTACAGTTCAGGTTAGCTTTCTAATCCAATACTGTAAAGGAAGCAGTTTAGGTTAGCTTTATAATCCAGTACTATAAGCATCAACATTGGCCTTATTAAACCAGTTTTGGGGTTTGTTTGCTTGTTTTTTTGAGACAGTCTCACTTGGTTGCCTTTGGTAGAGTGCTGTGGCTCACAGCAACCTCAACCTCTTGAGCTAAGCAAGTAGATTCTCTTGCCTTGGCCTCCCAGGTACATGTGACTATAGGTGCTTTCCACAAAGCCCAGCTATTTTTTTGAGATGAGGGTCTCTTGCTCAGGTTGGTCTTGAACTTGTGAGCTCAGGCAATCCACCTGCCTCAGCCTCCCAGGTGCTGGGATTACAGGAGTGAGCCACTACGCCTGGCCTCCAGTTTTTGGTTTTTACAAATGCACCTTATGTAACTAAAATCCTTACAGTTAAGTAAAACTAAGTATATGTGATAGCCTTAAAAACCTTCAGCACATAGTGACCCTTCTCCTAACAATAAGTGGAGTATGTGTTCTCTTTGAACCTGCATCCTTTTGTAATTACCTCTTAATAAGACTTGTGGTAGTGCAGAATTTCTGCCTGGACCTTCCTTTGTTGGGACCTATGCATTTAGAATCCTAATCCACCCTGTAAGAAGTCTTCCCACCCTTAAACTGCTCAATTGGCGGTGACTGCAGAGAGAGAAATATCTAAGGATCTCCAGCTCCTTTAAGTCTTCCCAGCCAGACTAGGGAATGAACAAGCCACCAGATGGTTTCAGCCCCATGCATTTTATCGCAGCCACATAAGGGACTCCAGTTGAGCCCCAGAACTATGAACCATATGAAAAGTAATTGTTATTGTTTTAAGCCACCAAGTTGTGGGGTGATAATGTAGCAGTAGATAGTATATATAATACTTGTTTTGTGAAAGACAAGTTATTTTTAAGAAAGGATTTGTTTTGTGTTCTGGACCAGATTTCTGTATATTATATAGCCTACTCAGTAAAAGGGTTCTGTATGTTATATATTTCTGTATAATGTGTATATTATATAGTAAAAGGGCAGGGTTTATTAGAGTCTGTTAGTGATAAGACAAGATTAAAGGTTAAAGAACTCTTTAGGAGATTCAAATATTAGTAAACACTTTCCTAAACACTGATCTTTGTATTCTTTTAACGCCTTTTTGTCAGAGGTGAAGAAATAAGAGCTTAGAAAGCCTGAGACTTCCCTAATAACCTTACTCTTATGCAATAACCTGCTTTTTCTCACCTCTGACTCTCCTTCTCCTTTATATTTCAGTAAATATATGTATAAACATTTTAGCCATGGAGAGAAGTAACTTAAAATTAGTGTGGACGTTTATAGCAGGGGTTGGGAAAACTGTAAGACCAGCTAGGCTTTGTGGGCCACAAGTTCACTGCCATATATTCTTTTTTATTTTTTTTAATCTCTTAAAAGTATAAAAGCCATTCTCAGAGGCCAAATAAAAACAGCCCATGGGCCATATTTATCCCACACGTTTTGGTTTGTCAATTTGTGATTCAACTGATCACCCAGCTTATTGGTGTCGATATGGGTAAGTGAGGGTGTTATAGTTGATCTTAAATATTTAAATAAATTTAAAACATTATAATGTTGGAAACATGGAACTTTCTAGTATACTAATTTGAAATTAATCTTCGTGCATATTGTCTTTTAGTATATTGTATTTGTCTCGTGTTCTTTATGCGTAAAGGTGTTCTTAATATTCCCAATCTAAAAAGTGTAGATTTAGAAAGCCAGATCTCTAGACAAATATCCCACTGTTATTAGAGAAACCTATTTGGTCAACTTAAATTTCTGTGGCTTTTTTTTTTTTTTATCTGCAAAGTAAATGGATGATAAAATGTGCCTTGTTTATTTCATATCATATGTATATATGATTCAGGTGATGGAGATAAAAGGTTAAAGTGGCAAGGTATTTTGTTAAGTAAGCATTGGTTAATATTTGTTGTCTTGCAGAAGTTTTGTTGATACTTTGTAGAACTGCAGTCAATATCTGAATTTGAATTAGTTAAAACTTTAAAGTAGTAATACCCTTCTTGTACAGACATCATGGTTTAAACATGTCTTTGAAATTTAAATTGATTTGAATATACTTGTGTAATTTGTTCATTCTGTATTTATTAAATTTAGCACATGTAAAGTATATAATTTAATATAAATATTCAGACTTTAGGGGTGATATTTCTAATTAAGATCTAGGGATTTTCTGAAAAGATTTATGTAGTACTATATTAACTTAATTGTCTATTTTATTGTGATAGTTTTAAATTTTTTCTTTTTTGTCTTATACAAACCTCTTTGATTCTGGTGAGTTGTGGTAGTTCATGCCTGTAATCCTAGTACTTTGAGAGGTCAAGAGGGAGGCATACTGTTTGAGGCCTGCAGTTTGAGACTAGTCTGGGCAACACAGCAAGACAACGTCTCTGCAAAAAATAAGATGTTAGCTAGGCTTGGTGGCAGGCACTTCTAGTCTAACTATTCAAGGGGGCTGAAGCAGGAAAATGGTTTGAACCCAAGGCTGCAGTGACTTCCCAAGACTGGGATTGTAAGCATGAGTCACCAAAACTGGTCACCATTCACATGTTTAGGGAATTTTGTCTTTAGTGAAAGCTTAAATCTGGAGGATGAGAGAAGGTTTGTTTGTTTGACATAAATATCAAAGTAACATTTTTAAAAATAAGTAAACAAAAATAAAAATGCAAAGAACAGATCATCAAGACAACCCAAAGAAATTGTTATGCCATTCCAGACATAATAATTTTAAAATAGCCTTTTAAAGTAGGAACTATGTTTGACTCCAAATATAGAGAGACAATGCTACCTTTTCTATTTCCTTTGTGACCTTAGTCTCTTTCGTGTGACCTATATCAACTGTTTTAGTTGTTAAGTCACTGATTTCCTACCCACTTTAGGGAAATTTGAATCCCATCTAACCTGTTTATAGGCCCCTTATTACTTAATAAATTTCGGTATACTTGGAGTGGGCATTACTTTTTGCTTGGATCCATATGTAATTGTTCTGTTCTCATCCATTTTTATTGACTTTATACTAACCTTTTGTTTTTTGTTTTTGAGACAGAGTCTCAGTATGTTACCATCTGTAGAGTGTTGTGGTATCACAGCTCACAGCAACCTCTAACTCTTGGGCTTAAGTGAGTCTCTTGCCTCAGCCTGCCAAGCACCTGGGGCAACAGGTGCCTGCCACAACACCTGGCTATTTTTTGGTTGTAGTTGTCATTGTGTTTGACAGGGCCAGGCTGGATTTGAACGCACCAGCTCCAGTGTATGTGGCTGGCACCCTAGCCTCTGTGCTACAGGCACTGAGCCTAAACTTACCCTTTATTACATCTTAAAATTGGAAAGACGTTTTTGATACTAGAATACCTTGTGCTTAAAACAAAAGCACATTACTTAAAAATTTATTTTTTGTAATTCTCTTTGGAGAAAATTTAAAAAGTCAATGTAAGATGGCATGTACCTAAGATTTATTTTTATCTTGACAGGGTGGGGGGGGTAAGGAAACAAAACTTTGCTGTTTACGTGATCCTTGAATGTCATTTTAGTACTAGTTGCCTTTTCTGAGCAATTTACACTTTTATAATCCGTATTTTGATTATATAGCACATCAGTGATTTTTTTTCTTTTAACACTTTATTTTGACATAATTTTAGATAAATAGAACAGGTATAAGAGTACAGAGAATTTTCTTTTACTCTTCAACCACATTCTGCAAATGTTAACGTTTCATCCCAGTCTTTTTTTTTTTATTCTTATTTAGTGTATGTATGGTATCTCTGTACACATACACATTTTTCTTTTTCCTGAACCAGTTGTTGGTTGCAGATATGGTATATCTTTGCCCCTAAATACTTACTTTCTTAAAAATAAGGACTTTTAAAAAATTTAACCATATACTATCAAAATCAGGAAATTAACATTGATACTGATTCTAATATACAAACCTTACGAAGATTTCACTAGTTTTTCAAAATATGTCTCAGATCATGGGTTGTATTCACTTGTCACATCCCTTTAGTCTCGTTTATTATAGAATAGCTTCTTAGTTCTTATGTCTCATGACAGTGATATGTTAGGGTACTCTTTAATTTGGGTTTGTCTGATGTTATTAGTGATGTCAACTTTGATTGCCTGGTTAAGCTGGCATTTGCCAGATTTCTGCCTTGTGAAATTACTAGATTTTCCTTTGTAATCTTATGGAAAGCACACATTTTGATAAGTATATATTTATAAATTTTACACATGTATTTCTATACTGATTTCATTGTACACATTTGAAAGCCATGGCAAGTTAGAAATTAAAAGTCAATAAAAATCCTTTCATGTACTCTAGTATTTCTTTTTACAGCTTACGGGATGTATGCTCATAGCTTGGAAGACTTCTGTATATGTTCTTTAACTTGTATTATTTTATAGAAGTAAGTCTTATGCCTTAATCTTGAAGTAAAAACTCATTGGGGCTTATGGCCTCACACTTAGTAATTACTTATTACATGATGCTGATTTTTTCCTATTAATTTTAAATTTTGTTTGCAGATGGAGAACTTAATGTTCTAGATGATATTTTGACTGAAGTTCCTGAACAGGATGATGAACTGTATAATCCAGAGAGTGAACAAGATAAAAACGAGAAAAAGGGTATGTAAGATTTCTACTATTTTTGTTAAAATGACTATAAATAGAGGAGATGCAGTTTTTTAAGAATGATACTTTTGTACTTGTTTTTTGAGGCAGTTAACCAAACATGTAACAAACTGTGTGTGTTTTGTTTTAATGTATGAAACTTCTTAAATATCTGGATTTATTCCAATAGTCAAAATTTATGTTTTCTATTAAGTGGAGTAAAAATATTTCTGAAGCCTTTTTGACGAAATAAGGCTTTATTCTCCCTGATGTATATTATCTGTTAATCTCAGGTGAAATAAATGGAATATTACAAAAACTTTGTGTCTTTTTAAATTTTATTTTAAAGGATCAAAAAGAAAAAGCGATCGAATGGAATCTACTGATACCAAGCGACAAAAGCCTTCTATCCATTCAAGACAATTGATTTCTAAGCCGTTGAGCTCATCTGTCAGCAATAACAAAAGAATAGTTAGTACAAAAGGAAAGTCAGTTACAGAATATAAAAATGAGGACTATCAAAGATCTGAAAGAAGCAAGCGTCTGGATGCTGATCGCAAAATTCGTCTATCAAGCAGTACTTCCAGAGAACCTTATAAGAATCAGCCTGAAAAATCTTGCCTGCGGAAAAGGGATCCTGAAAGGAGGACTAAGTCCCCTACACCAGATGGTTCTGAGGTAGTAAATGTTATTCCAGATATAGAACAGAAAGCAATTATTCTTAAGGCTTTAGAACTATTTTTCACTCTGACCTTTTCTGTTATATGACTGCTGATTCCCTTTTTCTTTAAACATCAGAGAATTGGGCTTGAATTGGATAGACGTGCAAGCAGATCCAGCCAGTCTTCTAAGGAAGAAGTGAACTCTGAAGAATATGGCTCTGACCGTGAGACAGGCACCAGTGGGTCTTCTGATGAGCAAGGCAACAACACTGAGAATGAGGAGGAAGGTGTGGAAGAAGATGTGGAGGAGGACGAAGAGGTAGAGGAAGATGCAGAGGAAGATGAAGAGGTGGATGAAGATGCGGAGGAGGAGGAGGAGGAAGAGGAGGAGGAGGAAGAAGAGGAGGAGGAGGAGGAGGAAGAGTATGAACAGGATGAGAGAGACCAGAAGGAGGAGGGGAATGACTATGACACTCGGAGTGAGGCCAGTGACTCTGGTTCTGAATCTGTTTCCTTCACAGATGGGTCTGTCAGATCTGGTTCAGGCACAGACGGATCAGGTACTACTCTTTATATAAAAGTTTGTCTCTGGGGGAAAAAAACTATTGGTTTTATTCTTGAAAACATTTAAATTATAAAATTTTGAGGAGATGGGGGCATATTAGTAGCATTGTCTTATAATCTTTTATAGTTAATTATATGCTGTTGAGTGTTGTAAATAAATTTGAATAATAATTTGCATAGTTCACTAAAGATGTTTCCCAGCTTCAAATTGATTGTGTTGTAAATGAACACTATTCCAGGCCTGGCACAGTGACTCATGCCTGTAATCCAGGCACTCTGGGAGGTGGGAGGATCCCTTGAGTTCAGGAGTTTGAGACCAGCCTGAACAAAAGTGAAAGCCCGTCTCTACTAAAAATAGAAAAATTAGCTGGGTGTCCTGGTGTGTGCCTGTAATTCCAGCTGCTCAGGAGGCTGAGGTAGGAGGATCACTTGAGCCCAGGAGTTTGAGGTTTATGTGAGCTACAGTGATGTAAGGGCACTCTACCCAGGGGACAGACTGAGACTTTGGACTCCAAAAAAAACACACACACAGGTCCAGTTGTTCATAAGTAAATGTATTTCAGATTTTAATGTTGTAAGTTCTTACATTATTATGCCAGTAAACAGCAGCTTGTTTAAACACTGGCATACTTGAAATATAGTTTCTTGAAATCTTCCCACTTACTAAAATATTTTCATAAGTAAAATGCCATTTGGCAGCAGAATCAAAACTAATTTTTCCCCATGGGAGCACATAATTTTGTAATTAAATTTTAACATTTAGTAAGTAGTACATTGTTAGTAATCATATTCCTGGTACAGTGTAGATGACAGAGCAGATGGCCAGTTTATTCTCCCATGATTGGCCACTGAAGTGCTTACAACCTTTTGTTCACTGGAGTTGTGGGTTTGGGAGTTGGCAAGTTTTTTGAGGGAGTTAAAAGAGTTCAATAGATAAATTGTTGGATTTAATGTAAAAATTAGAATCTTTACATCTGTGCCCCCATTGTGCTTTTTGCAAACTGATGGGGTATACCTTTAAAATTTATGACAACAGGGAACAAAAACTGCATTGGCAGTAAGCATTGGACTTTATTTGCTATGAAGGGTGAGTGAAACCACTGAGGGGGCCCTTTGTTACAGGTATCTTCTTTTTCTTGTCTGTTAGGAACGGTGTTTCTTGAACTTGAATATTTGTGTTGTGTAAGTTAAAGAGGACTTATTTACACAGATAGGAGCTGGAATAGTCTGTATTTTTAATAAGCGCCTAGATTAGATGACGGCCAGTGCTTGATGATGCTTTATTTTTGTGAAGATATTTCCAATTGAATGGTAGCCTTTATTTTTTCAATAAATTTGATACCAAAGCTGTGAACAGAAGTTATTGTTTTAAAAGAGATACCTAGAAAGAGGAGAATTCCTTATGTGGAATATGCATTGGGGTACTATGTTCAGTATGCTGGAAATTATTTTTTTCATATAGTAGTTTTTCTCTATACTGTGTGAGAGAAAAATGAGACAGATTTGGAGCTCTTTAATTAGGAGATGTCAGTTGCGGGGGGGTGGTGGTTGTTTTTGTTTTTAATAGAAATGAGATGTTCTGTCACCCAGGTTAGAGTACAGTGGTGCAATAATAGCTCAGTGCAGCCTCAAAGTCTTGGGTTCAGTAGTCCTCCTGCTTCAGCCTCTACAGTAGCTGGGACTACAGTTCTTGGAGCTCTTTAATTAGGAGATGTCAGTTTGGGGGGGTTGTTTTTGTTTTTAATAGAAATGAGATGTTCTGTCACCCAGGTTGGAGTACAGTGGTGCAATAATAGTTCAGGGCAGCCTCAAAGTCCTGGGTTCAGCAGTCCTCCTACCTCAACCTCTGCAATAGCTGGGACTACAGTCGATGGCTATCATACCTGGTTAAGTTTTTTTTTTTTTTTTTAATTCTTTGTAGAGGTGAAGCAAGGTCGCCCAGGCTGGTTCTGAATTCCTGGCCTCACGCAATCCCCTCAACTTGGCCTCCCAAAGTGTTATAATTACAGGTGCGAGCCACCACACCTGGCTGTGGAGACTGCTGCTGGCAGTCTTTAAATACCAGAGATTACAGTTTAGTTTCTGTCATGGCTGTTCTTTAGTTTCTGTTAGACTTTAGTTTGTTTTATGTTTTCCTCAGACTTCTTAGTAGCTTTGTTATAAAAGCAATGTTTTATGGTTGGTAAAACTTCATCAGATGACTTTCAGTTTTTTGTTTTTTTTTTTTGACTTGAGGGGAATAGTTGGGTGAGGGGGCTAAGAGAAGTGGGAGTTTACCAAAAATGGCAAAAAATTCTGTTAGATTTTGATACTAATGCTAGGTCTAGCATTGTACGAAGGCAGCTGGGCAGGGTCTTCTGCATCTATTTTGTCTGTTGTGTTGTCTCAGTGAGGGGTCTTTCCATACTTTGAACCATAAAATGTTATTTTTTAATAGCAACAAGAGAGGTATTATTTTTAGTGTGATCAATTCACAGTGCTTACACACCTGAAAGAAAATATCCATGGAAGAAAATTTAAAAGAAACATCAGAACTTTTGAAGAAAATGAAAACAAAAACGATTTAGATGCGTAGTCCCCTTTAATGAGTAGTAGTAAAATGTCTTTTTAACTCACTCAATAAGAACAGGGCTCAAAGGTTTGTTTTCTCAAGCCAGAGGACCAGAAGTCTGTGTCCATATTTTGCCAACCAGGAACCTAGACCCTGGCCAAGTTGCCTAGCCACCCTGTCAGCCAAAGTTTCTTCATCTGTAAATGAA
Source organism: Otolemur garnettii (assembly GCF_000181295.1). Taxonomy (NCBI): domain Eukaryota; kingdom Metazoa; phylum Chordata; class Mammalia; order Primates; family Galagidae; genus Otolemur; species Otolemur garnettii. Next base: position 2,426,911 of record NW_003852586.1, read on the forward strand.
AATATCTCATTAATTTGTTCTGAAAATTAAGGGAGAGAATTTATTTAAAGCTCTTTAAATAGTTGGCTGTTACAGTTTTTGAATAGTGTCATTAAAATAGAAATTGAGGGAGTAGGAGAGAGGTGAAGTTTGCATGAGGGCTGTGCAAAAACCAGGTGCAGGGTGACAAATTCTTGCTTAATTACTTGTTTTAGTTTCTATGTTGTGATATTTGAAAACTCTTGTGTGGATTCTTTTTAGATGAGAAAAAGAAGGAAAGGAAGAGAGCTAGAGGCATATCTCCAATTGTTTTTGATAGAAGTGGAAGTTCTGCGTCAGAGTCGTATGCAGGTATTTGCATTTTACTCTCACCAGTGATGGTATCTGACTGATGCTAACGTGATCTGCTCTAGAATGTGTGGAGGCTCTAGTTTAGTGTGACCTTGTTGATGTGCATTAGTACTGATTTTCGGCATGTTCAGTGTAATAATTCTAGAGGAAACTAAGCTTTTTCTTATTTTAATCCTGTTCTGTTACTGCTTAAGTGGAATTTTTACTTTTTTTTTCTTGGAAGATGATGATTCAGTGACTAGTTTTCTGAGTGGGAAATTGTTCAAATATATTTTTTAAAAATTCCAAACAACCCAAAAAGCAAAACACTCGTACACATTGAGAAGTATTTTTTTGTGTGTGTGGGTGCGTCAGTAGGAATAAATTGTCTTGAATGAGAATTTTATGTGACAAGACTGTAGAAATTTTGTCTTATCTCTATTAAAGCTCAATCTGAACAAATGTACTTTGGCTAAATACAGGTTCAGAAAAGAAGCATGAGAAATTATCATCTTCCGTTCGTGCTGTCCGAAAAGGTATCATTTAAATTTGAAATTGTTTCCATTGCATGCTGCATAAAGTCATTACTTTGCCTTATTAGTTCTCCATTAGTAGTTGGCTTTAATGTAGTAATGTTCTGATATATTAAATTAAGAAAAATAATACAATCTTCTGTAGAAAGCTCTATGTCCACTTCTTACTGCCTATCTTTTAGAGCCATACCAAACATTTCAGGGTATTTTAGTTTTTGGACAAAATGGGATGTGTGTATATAGATAAATAGCATAATAGTTCATTCTCTTTAAATATATATGATACAAATTGTGTAATACTTGTAGCTAGTTTCATTCTTTAGTATGGATCTGATATATCGGAACATCACTAGATGAGGTTCACCTTCTTCCAAAATGCTAGTTGTCTTTTTTTAACTTTACTTTATTACATGTTGTGGCTTAGCTTTCCAGGTCAGATGGGTGATTGTTGAGTTTTACAAGTTTAGCTGGGTTGTGGAGGGCTAATTTTACTTAGTATAATTTATATCCTTTTATGTGGTAATTGCTTGTGGTTAATCAGTTTGGATTTTTTTTTTTTCCAGATCAAACCAGTAAACTCAAATATGTCCTTCAGGATGCAAGATTTTTCCTCATAAAGAGTAACAACCATGAGAATGTGTCACTTGCCAAAGCTAAGGTATTAGCATCAGTTCTGTTGAAACCATCCTAACCTTAAAATTTTTAAATGGGAAAGTGGACTTAAGTTACTTTCAGTGACATGAGATACTGTACTTCTCATTGAAACTTTAAAGATCCACAGCCCAGTTGCCACTTAGAATTGGTGGAAACCTAATAGTAATTAAGTTTTCTTTTATTTCATATGTGGGTTTTAGGAATCAGAATATTCTTCGTTGAAGACTGTAATTTAACTTTATACTGTAAAAGATCTATTTCTGTAGATTTTGGTTCCATATTTCTTCAGATAGTAATTTATAGTGCTAACACTTTTAAGTTTCTTTAGTTAATCAGTTTTTGTTTTATGTTGATGTTGTTTCATGCTTTGAGATTTTTTTGGAAACATAAATCATTCCTGGAGAGTTTTTTTAGTTTGTTAGAAGTAAGATTACATGGGTTTGGAAGAAAAGACAGGAATTAGCTTACTGGCCCACCTCAGACCTTAAAAAAAGGATATGCCATTTTGTTCTAGGATGTTATAATACACTAATTTTCTATGTTTTCACTACAAGAATAAATTTGTGTTATAAAGCTATCATAATGTTTTTGCTAGTTTGGCTTAAATTGAGTAACTGTACAGTTTGATCATCAGAAAATTAAAACTAAAGTTAAATTTTTTCTGACCATTTCTGTCAGTATTTCTATTTCTAACTTAAGTCAAGGATTACCAGTAAAACTTGCCTAGCAGAGGGAAATAGTGAACCACATAGCCTGTGTAGTGGTAGCCTATTTTGTTATCCAAATGCAGTGTATTTAGGCAGAAGCACAGTGGCCTCTGTGTTCGTGGGTTCCATATCTTTAGATTCACTCCCAAACTTTACTTTAAACTGAAGTATAAATGGAAAAAATATAACAGTAAAATATATCAGAAACAAAATAGTTTGATAGCTTTATATATAGCATTTAATATTGTATGAGGGATTATAAGTATTCTAGAGATGAGTTAAAGTATCTGGGAGGATGTGCATGCGTTTCACACAAATACTATGCCTGTTGTATGAGGGACTGAGCCCTGGGGGTTTGGGTATCAAACAGAGGGGTCATAGGACCCTTCCTCCCCCCAGACACTGAGGGATGACTATAATAAAGATGTGGCTCATATGAACAGATTGGTGTGAGCTAAATCAACTAGAGCTTCTGCCTTATCTTACCATTACATCTTTTTAAATCTTTTATGAATGAAGAATTGGTTAAATTGCTTCAGAAATTAATAAATAACTGTGTTCTGGCTCTAGATAAAATACAGGCATCTTCAGCCAAACATACATGAAAATTTGAATTTAAATAGAAAAATTGTTTAAAAAGATAAAAATAAATAGAAACATAGCTAGTCTCTTGACAGAAATTCTTTATTTATGAGCTTACCAAAGCAGTAATTTTTTTAATTATTTGGTTAAGCACAGTTTCTCAGAAAGATATACATACACATTGGAATTCACCTTCAAACAGCATGTATTTACCATAGTAAATGATTGACTTTAAAATATAGCTAACTGCTTTTTTAAACAAATTTTTACTATATTGTCAGCTGACAATAAGATCTTTCTTCCTTACAGCTTACTGAAATTTGAAGTGCACTGTAATCTGTGTGTAGGCTGCTCTTTTGCAGACTTAAATGGAAACATGAGAGGTTTGCAGTTAATTTGTGATCTTTATGTTATTTGCATAGGGTGTATGGTCTACACTCCCTGTAAATGAAAAGAAATTAAATGCTGCTTTCAGATCTGCAAGGAGTGTCATCTTAATATTTTCTGTCAGAGAGAGTGGAAAATTTCAAGGTAAGAATAAAATAATTTGGACATATAAAAGCATTAATTATCTTAGCATCTGCATCTAATGTTGTGATACAATCCTGCAGGGTTTGCAAGGCTTTCTTCAGAGTCACACCATGGGGGGTCCCCCATACACTGGGTGCTCCCAGCTGGGATGAACGCCAAAATGCTAGGAGGTGTCTTCAAGATAGACTGGATCTGCAGGTAAATGACACATGTAGATAAAGTCCCCCACCCCCCTCCTTGAATGGGCTATAGTTGGGAATAATTTGTTAAAGTAAAAATAGCATCATATGCTTACCTTAATCTTGTACACTACCTTTGTAATTTAATACAGGGTGCAAAGGGCAAAGATTTACTTAACAAGAGTTTTGTCTGTTTCATTTGTTCTACATGTTAATAATATAGCAATAAATAAATTGGGTAATTGCTTAGAATGTTATCTGGCATATCTATGTGATTTTAGTGATTTAACGTGGCGGTCACTGTGGAATGGGAAAATAATTACTCTCACTTGGCTAACAGTTTTGGAGGTGATTAGTTGTGGTCAATTGATGTATTTTAAGGAGTTAGCAAAGTTTAGTTGATACTGAAATCTTCTGAAATTGGGCTAAGATTAAACTATGTTTATTGGAAGTCAAGACTTATTTTAAAAACAATTATTACAGCTATTTTTAGTTCCTTACCAAATTATTATATGTATAAAGCTAGTACATGGCATGCACAGATTTATTACCCTATAAAATTAATCTTAGTTAAGTATCTGAAAGGATATGGATACTTTGTGAGTTATAAGTTGGCTTGAATAGAGGAGCGCATGGAAAAGGGTGGAAACAAACCACTGACCCTGTGAGTTGGGATAGAGTTGCTTTTTTTGTTAAGCAGAGGGTTAGTAAAAGAGAAGAACAAAAGACAGAGATGAATGGTAATGAAGATCATGGGCAGGCCTGGCTTATGCTGTAGGAGAGTGAGGAGCTATGGAGATATTTGGGCAGTGGCAGTAGAAACTGGCACTGTCCTATAGCTCCATCCACAGTGAACCACGGCCTATAACACTGTTCACAAATGCTTTCCCTGTATGACAGTCTGTTCAGGGTAATAGCATGTTGTGCAGGTTTGTAGCCTAGATGTGCACTGTGCTGTGTCCTCCAGGTGTGTGTAAGTTTATTCTGGGATGTTTATGTAACAACCGAGTCACCTGAGGACGCCCTTCTCAGAGCGTTGGCCCCCA
>NW_003852586.1:2431481-2454367 GCF_000181295.1 Otolemur garnettii
TTAGTACAGTAGCAGACAGCTATGCACAGGAAACTACTCAGCCCATCATTGCTTTCTGTGGAGAAAAATCAGAAGCCATCTAAATTCTTCTGCGTAGAAAGTTGATTAAATGAATTACGGTTTGTCTCTTAAATGTGGTTAGCAAAAATAGCTTTTCATACAACCTGGAGCGATTTGGCAGGTGAGACTATAGTGTTGGAAGTATGTGATGTAGTGTTGAGACTCTTGGTGACACCCTCATGCCCTTGTCCCTACGGTTTCAAAATTTAACAGTTGGAAGTTAAAATTGAGGTTGTTAAAGCTTAATAGTCTGATGACAATTTTCTAGCAAGAACCAAGATGACAGTTATTTTTTGGCAAGGAGATTTTTGTTTAATTAATTTTTATTTATTTTGTGCATTTGTGACTGATTGTAAAAGGCCAAAGGAAATAATTGTATTTCTGTTAACCTTCATTTTCACATTTCTGATAAGGAAATTTGTTTCTCAGTTTTTTAGAAGATGAGTTTAGTTCATAGATTAGTCTAAATATTCTTCGTTTCATTCTTGACTATCTTAATTAACTTGTTTGAAATGTGTATAGCAACAGAAGAAAAGAAGAATCCAAATAGTCCATATTAATATCAGGTGTAAAATTTTGAGGAGTAAAGTGCTTTTATTGTCTTAAAATATATCTTAGGTATACCTAGAAATAGTATTTTTAAATAAAATATTATAATTATAAGTTTTTAATACCCATAAGCTCTGTTCAAGACTAATTTTACAATACTTGACAGTTCTGGAGGCATGTGATATTTATTGGTTGATAATTTCCTTAAGTAGGTTACTTGAACTCCTTGAGTTTAAGTGTTATGTATGGATGAGAATTACGTTTAACTCAACATGAAAAGGATTCAGTGTTTATAAATACTGAGGGCTTTGCTATTAATAATAGTAACTGCTGTTAATATTTTTCTTTTCAGATACGATAGTCATTAGACTTTTATGTAAGAATCTTTCAGATAGGATAGTAACTAGACTAAGTTTCTTTAAGTGTTGTCCCTGGATCACTTGTATCAGTGACATTTGATGTTAAATTGTAGAATCTGAGACCCACCCAAACCTATGGAGTCCCTGGTGGCTCAAGTGCTTTGTAGGCACAAGGAAGAAGTTTGAAACTGGATAATTGCATGCTACTTGATAAGAAAGTGACTAACTTAAGTTGCCACCGTAATTAGCTCAAAATAAGGCTGTGATCATTATTTATGAGCTGTCATTCATCCAGAATTAAATTTACTGATTGGATTTCATACTCTTTCTATGTTCAGCCCAGATGACCATTTCTCTATTTCAGTTTTTCCATTTTTTTTTTTTAACACATTCCAAAGTACTGTGCAGTACATAGAGCCTCTGTACAGTTTGTTTTTAAAATTTGCCCTCTTTGCAGAGCTGCTTAGTTAGATCAGGGAATCCCTTCCATGTTCTCTAGAGACCCTAGCCCCAGGCTGCAGACCAGTGCTAGTGTGGTACTGTTAAGAACCAGGATGCACAGCTAGAAGTGAACACTGGGCAGCCAACTGCTCTCACACTCAGAACTAAGGCAGTTGTTTTCTGTAGCCTTTTTTCATAACGCACTTGCTCAGAAGGTGGGCCTGCTCTTTCATTGTGGTTTAGAGAAAGACGGACAAATAAAGGGCACTGCAGAGACCACAAGCGCTCCAGTTTCTCCTGATGTAGTCTGAGCCCAGTTTTGCCTGAGGCTTTATAGTGTTCTGCACTGATCTGGCAGAGATTGGTGTGTTGAAGTAGTGAGCAAATGCTCTTCAGCTGGAGCCAGGGCCATGGAAGACTCCTGTTCGGCTCAGCGTCCATTCAGCATGCACCTTTACTTGTGCTTTGAGTCTTAAGTGTCCCATTGCTTATATTTAAATCACACTGCTACCACCTTTTGGTGTTAGTCATTTGCAACCTTTCTATATTTCAGTGGCTGTAGGTTTTCACTTTTCCTGTAACTGTTTAAAATGGCATGCAATATGTAGCTGAAAAGAAAAAACACTGGACACCCCTGTAAGTTTTTGAGATGGACTGGTTCTAGTCTCTCCACCTGCAAGTAGTCTGAAAAGGAACTAAAAATCATCCTCTTGAATCATTCCTCAAGTACGAAGTGAGATGTGTATCTTACTAAGAAACCAAGCTCTTATGCCGTACTAGCAGGCATTTTTATAACTGGCTGCTCCGCTCCCCCTGTGTATGAATCTCTACCAGCACAGAGCATGCCTGCCACCTTGTTAGCTGAATTCTGGTATACTTACCTCTCCCTGTAAATATCATAAGTTTTTTGAGACTTAAAAAAAGTTATATAAAATCTGAGCATTATTTGCCTTTTAAGCAAATGTGTGTAGGGGAGACTTCTGACTTGGGTCTTCCCATTTGCCATAAGCTCTGGTGCTTTTTACTCCTGTCCTTTCTGTCTAACAAAATCCTATCTTACCACTAGAAAAAAAAGTGTGTGAGGTTAGAGTCAGCGCTTATATGGCTTGTGCCCTAGATCGTGCTGTTGCTCTCCCTCTTCGGTGCCTACATGAGCCTTTCTGTTTCAGATGTGGCCTGCTTTGCCTCTGCAGAAGGCTTTACCTGAGCTGCTTTTCTTTCAGGCTTATCTCAAATACCACTTCTTCCAGGAAACATTTTCTGAGGCCACCCCCCACTTAAACAAAACAAGACTTTTGTGTCCTGCAGGTGGTGCCTGCTCTTCAGAGAGCTGTGTGTGCACCTATCCCAGCTGACGGCTGGAAGGTCCAGGGTACTGGCTGCTTTGTCTTACCTGTGTGTGTCTGTTGGCTAAACAGTTCCATTTGTATTGTAGGTACTGTGAACAGTTCTTTGAACAATGATTTATTTTGGCATTTGTTTTATGTATAAGTAGATAAAAACTTTACCAAATGCTGGTAAAGTTAATTTCTGATCATTCCTTGGCACCTAACAGCTGTTTATTACATATCATCTTTGTGTTTATCATTGTGTTAGATTGATAGAAGACTTTAAATATACAGGATATTTAAAATTTAGTGAGACCATTTTGCGCTGTGGTTCAGAGATCTTGAGCCAGGTTATTAGAGATTAAATTATATAGATAACTGCAGTTGGCTTTAAGTAGATGGCCTAATCAATACAAATACATGAATTTAAGTGAACAACTTACTTAAACTTGAGAACCCCTCCCTGGTGTGGAGAATGCTGCTTTGCTGAAGTGGGAAGACGGGAATGGAGGAGAGCAGCCCTGTGCTGAGGATGGGCACTCGGTTTCACTTGGTGTTAACAGCCAGGTTAAGGGTTAGATTATAGATTTTGAGTACACAGAAGCAGGGGATATGTTAAATATTTTATGTCAATTTATTGCAAACTTATGTAAAACAACTGAAAGTAGAGGATGATATCTTTATCAAATGAAGAAATTGAGGCTCAGAGAAGTTAAAGAGAGCTGGAGTTTAAGCCACAAATTGTTTTAGTTTTTTCAAGCCCATTGTCTTGAGTACTGTGTTGTTTAGCTTTTTTTTTTTCCCCCAGAAAAGAACTTGAAAGGAGCTAGTCTGTGAAGGGAGATAAACTCCACCACTATAAGTGGTTTTTAAAATTGTAATCACATTTAAATCACAGTTAACATAAGCATTTACTCCTGAAGGTACTATAAGGTCCTTAAAGGAATTTGCAAGAGAATAATTGATATTATTTTGTATTTAGACGAGAATTACCCTTCACTAAGTCGGCTCATCTCACCAACCCTTGGAATGAACATAAGCCAGTAAAGATTGGGCGTGATGGACAGGTTTGTTGTTTTAATTGATCCTTTTTTTAATTTTTACCAGACATTCTGTTTTTAACGTAAGCCATAAATACTCATTCTAACAAAAATACATGGTAAGGTCATTGTGAAGATATAAAAGCCCAAATTCTCATATTTTTTTTCTTTCACAAAACTATTACTCTGAGTAACTGATTCTTTTTAAAAATACATCACATGTAATCAGCCCTTAAAGAGGTTTTAATTGAAGGACATCTTTTAACCATTTCTGAAGGAATTCATATGAAAGTTTAAAAGAATATATTCTTATGTGGAATTCATGATTATTGTGATTTAAGATTGACTAATAAGACCCCCACAATTTTGAAATGGTACTTTCAGATAATAAATTAAAGGGAATTGGCTTGATTTTGTTAAGTGTACATGTTAGAATTGCCATTTAACATACTAACTGAAGTTTTCTAAGTAGAAATCAGCCTTCCAAAAGATAAGGTAAGGTATTTAAATTTGTAAGTGAAAGTGTGTAGAACTTAAGTCAAAACCTTTGACCCACATAGTTTCCACACATAATTCTGAGCCAGAAGTAATTTTATATTTTCCTGGCTTAGTGACTGTAACACAGTGGTTATGGTGCTGGCCACATGTACCAAGGCTGGCAGGTTTGAAGCCAGCCTGTGTCAGCTAAAGAACAGTGACAACTGCAACAAAAAAATAGCTGGGCCTTGTGGCAGGCACCTGTAAGTCCTGGCTACTTGGGAGCCTGAGGCAAGAGAATTGCTTAAGCCCAAGAGTTTGAGGTTGCTGTGAGCTGTGACACTATGGTACTCTACCAAGGGCAACATAGTGAGACTGTTTCAAAAAAGAAAAAAAATTGATGTTTTCCTGGCTTATAGTAAAAATGTTAGTAATTGTCGTAATTACTAATGTTAAAAATATAACTAAAAATGTTATAATTGAAAATACGAATTTGCCTTTCTGGTTAATCTGATTTATTTTAGTGCATTTAGCACAGACATCCTGAAACTCTGGCCCATTGGCCACATGCCGCCCACCTAGGACATTTACCCGGCCTGCCAGGTGTTTTTGCTGCCACTGCCTGTCCTGCTTAGCAGCCGGCTCGTCCCAGGGCCCACAGTCCGGCCCTCCACCTGTCTGAGGGACAGTGAACTGGCCCCTTGTTTAAAAAGTTTGAGGACCCCTGATTTAGCAGTTCTCCGTTAGCAAAGTTTTTGGCAAACACACTAATATGTATTTTCCCTTCACTTATGTAAGATGGATGACTCTGTCTTGGTATTTTAGCGTTTTGCACAAAGAAATACTTCTTTGTTTTCAGAGAGTGATTGTCACAGAATTTTAAGCAACTCTGTGTGTGTGTTTTGCTTGGGAGATTCTACAGTTTTAGTTTTTACCCTTTGTATAAATACGTAAAATGCTTGAAAGGTTTGTAAGTCTGGAAGTTTTTGAAATCCTGTATGATCATCAGCCTTGGGAAGGAAGCCTCCAAATCAGTTTTTATTCTTACACGTCAGGAAAATACAAAACTGTTGAAAGGCTCTCCTGTTTTTGTCTTGTAAATCGCTACTTTCCTATTCTAGGAAATTGAACTTGAATGTGGGACCCAGCTTTGTCTTCTGTTTCCCCCTGACGAAAGTATTGACTTGTATCAGGTCATTCATAAAATGCGTCACAAGAGAAGAATGCACTCTCAGCCCAGGTCAAGAGGACGTCCTTCCCGTCGAGAACCAGTCCGGGATGTGGGAAGGTTAGAAACGTTCTTTGGACTGATAATAGGCACATGTATCAGAATAACATGATGGAGGAATGTGATTCGTCAAAAGTTTGTTCTGCGATAAAGAAGAAAGAGAAAATCCTCAAATCAAGCTGCATGGACTAGTTTGTGGCTTCATTGAGGATTTCACATGGTCACCTTGGTCTCAGTCATTTTTCAAGAGGAAAATGGGGATCTTTCCTTATGCAGAAAAAAATAATTTGCTAAAGAGTGATAACCAGTTTAGATAATACTCTGATAATATGATGTATACAATTGAAATGAGGTAGGCATTTGTTAATAAGAACAGGCTAGAAAAGAGGAAGAGAAGGAAATCTTTATTTGCAAAAATTGTTAATATTTTGTAAAAAGCCTTTTCTTTCAGGTGTATCTCTGGATAAGCCTTATCAGATATGGGACTTTTAAAAAGGATCACTAATATTTTTTCAGAAGATGACGCCTCATTTAGAGGATAAAATATTTTAAGTTCTTTTGATGTTCAAGAGGAGCATTATTGGGACTGTCTCAGATTTTACCACCGTGATGTGTTACCCCTATTGCCAGATATTCTCTAACACGTACCCAGTGAATTCACACATCTCGCTGAGCTTCCGAAAACAATAGGTTCTTTCCAAAGGGGATCAAGTGGCCCTGGGAGACCCGGCAACAAACCAAACAGAAGGGCTGTTGCTGTGTCTGTTTACAGCTTTTCCAGATGCTGGCAGTACCTGTGGACTTAAAGTGTTTTTTAGAGGATCGCCATGGTTATTGATCACTGCTTTATGAACTAAACAGCATTTCCAGGAAAAGGGGGTTTAACTTGTTACAGAATTGGAGAAGTCTTTGCAAAGGACTGATTTAAGCCCTTCTACCCAACACCTTTCCCTGTGTAGATTTGCATACAGCTAAATCTAAAATATTCTGCTAAAGACTATTGGATGTATGGTTGATGGGATGAAACCTTTGGTTAAGTTTCCTTTTGGTGGAAACATCCTGTGGTAGGTACAGATAATACAACAAGAGTCCCCATTTCTTTGAGCTTAAAAAGGACACTGTCAAGTAGGTAGGAGGAAACCTGGCAGGGCCCCTTACTTTTGGCCTAAAAGGACTGAGCACCAAGATGTCTTTTGAAGTTTAAGCTGAGAGGTTTCCAGTGCAATACAGTATATACAAGTGAAGTTTTACCTCAGTTTTGCAATGGACTGCAAACCATACTTATCACACCACCACACCTCCTCTCAAGCCTGCCAGGGCCTCCATTTATGTATGTGGCTTACAGACAGTAGTTGGACTACTGTATGAACTGTTACTATCATGTTTTATACCGGTCGTAAATGCACTCCCCAAACTACAAGAAAGCGGTATGTTTATTTTTTAAACCAGCTTTTAATTTTCTTAGTATTATTTATTGTAGATGCAACTGTTTTTATTCTGTTGGGGGGAATGGGGTTATTGCACTTAACTTTGCAGTTTAAGTGAACTTGTATTGTATAAGTTAATGAAAGCAGTTGATATTCAGAGAAATAGCTGAAAAGCTAGTGATGCCAGGTTGTAAATAAGAGTCTTTATTTGACGTTAAGGGTAAAAAGATAAATTTATTTTCTAAATACTCTGGATTTTTTGTTTTTATTTTGATTCCTTTTTATCTACTAAGAAAATTGAAGTGTTTTTAGATTCTGGAAGACAGTAAAGAGTAGCCCTCTATAGATAGTAAAATTTCACCTGAAGAATAATAATACACTTTGAACTAGTTATATGAACTTTGTTACAACTCTGGCCAATTTATTTGCCAATTTATAAAAAGCTAGTTTTATTTTTGTCGCTGGGAAAAAAAAACCTGTAATTCATGTATGAAGTATAGAAAGAAGAACTGTTTACTGAGAAACTTTTTCTAAGTATAAAGATTTTTTAGAACTTTCTTGTAAAGTCACTTTTAGTAAATAGCAAGTTTTCTGTATGATCATATGAAAAGTGTAATTTTTTGCAAAGCAGAGGAAAAATAAAGTCTTAGTTTTGTTTAGCTACAACTTAAAATGACACAAAGTTCAAACACAGATTTTAGAGTTACCTATTGTATGTAATAAAATGACATTAATAAGTTTAAACATACAGATTTTAGAGTTACCTATTGTACATAGTATGACAGAGGAGGGTTTTTTCCTATTTTTTTCACCTGAATAGAGATTTTATTTGAGAAAGTCTTTTAATTGTTAAATATTTAGACTGCTAAAGTGTGATTTACATGTTTTGACCAGATGACTTCTCCTGGTTGTCTCATGATAACATGAGATTGCAGAGAATATCTGCTTCTACTGGTCGGTAGTTAATGTTTGGTGTGTAGGAATTAATTTGAGGAATTATATGACAGTTTGCTTATCAGAAATCAAAATGTTAATTTAAGGGAAATAATAATTCTTTGTAATTATTCTGTCAGAAATTTTTGCTTTACTGTTTGTTCTCCCCAGCAGTCTTTGGTTTAATTTCTAATGTGTCTAATTTGTGTAGGCGTCGACCAGAAGATTATGATATTCATAACAGCAGAAAGAAACCAAGGATTGACTATCCCCCTGAGTTTCACCAGAGACCAGGTTAATATTTTATAATCCTGCAGATATTTGATTTAAAATTATTAAAACCAAAACAAAACAAAAAACTTACTGTAAATCTTATAGTTTTAAAAGTGAAAAAAGAAATTCAGGACATAACTCCTTAAACCTTGGGAAATCTTTAGTAATTATTTCCTCACATTGTTGAAGTTGTCTGATTTATTCTGGTGTGGCTTATCACAGTCTATTAATTGAAATTGCTAATTTTGCAAAAATGGAAACTACCTGCACATGTGTTTAAATTTAAATACAGTTAGGTAAAGCAGTGACCATTATACTTCTTGTATCCTGTGGTATTAGTGTTTTATGTGGTATATATATATCTTCAGTTGGAAAGTAAAATCATGCTATTTTTTAAAAATGTTAAAAGAAAACTTCATGTTTTGTAGAGGAATGGGAAGCATTTAGTTTGTAATCTGAATACAGCTTTTCAGTTAATCTGTTCCTTACTAGAATTAAAAAAAAAAATAACTACATTCAAAAAAGGATAGGATATCATATATCTAGAACAGCGTCAGTAACAGACTTGTATAGCTTACAGTTTGGAAGTTGGCATTAGTGGGCATTATACACTGTTGTCTAACAGGTGGCTTGATAAGTCTCATTCCTTTCCAAGATGGTTGATGCTGTCGCAGAAAATGAAAATAGCTTTTCCTCAGTAACATGGCCACTTAAATATTAAGTTTTAATTTTCTGGGTCTTTACTAAAAGAAGGAAGAGGAAAATATATATAATTTTCTGTCACCATGGTTTTTTGATTTAAAATGTATACATCTTCATTTTTGCAACTTTTGCAATTTTGTTTCCTTCCCTCATAAGTGCATTTTTTAAAAACTTACCTATGGTTTTCTTAGCAAGGATGGTCTATCCCCAAGGTTAGCGTTTGCTTAGAGAAGTCGTGCTACAGTGTCCTCGAGGTAGTCCCTCTCCCGTCCCCTTCCTGTGATGCACAATGAAGAAATTTTCTATTTAGCAAGATTTGGACCCGGAACTTAGAAGATACATTGAAAGCTCCTCTAGAAATTTACAATCCTGTGATATTAAGTTATGTAGTTATTTCCTCAATTATCATGTAATTTGAGAAGAAAATTTGCAAATGGAATAATACAATAGTAGTCTCACTTAAAGTACATATTTCATGGAAAAAATTGAAACAAGTGGTAAGGAAGGTTTAATTATTTAGCCATAATAAGAAATATAAATTTGATTTACTGAAATACTTGATGTTTGAACAGGGTATTTAAAGGATCCACGATACCAGGAAGTAGACAGGTAAGTCGGGCTCACTCTTGCTTAGCTTTGCATTACATTCTTGGAACTAGTTTATGAATTACCTGAATTTAGTTTCACAAATCTTATTCCCAACAGACGATTTTCAGGAGTTCGCCGAGATGTGTTTTTAAATGGGGTAAGCATTTAATTTTATGTATTTAAAATGGGTAAAATCAGGATGTGATTTATTTTGGTTTGGAGATGATATTTATATTGATGTTATCATCTTTCATTTTAGTCCTACAATGATTATGTGAGGGAATTTCATAACATGGGACCACCACCACCCTGGCAAGGAATGGTTTGTATTATTCTGTTTTTGTAAGTTATTAACTACATTTGCAGTTGCAGATATCTTGTGTACTTACTCAGAATATGATTGCTACAGTTATTCAAACAAAATGCAAATTTTTGGTGATTTCTAATTGCATGTTGTCCTTAAAAACTAAACACTGGAGAGTAAGTTGATTTGTTTTAATAATCCAATACTGGCTTAACTGAGGAGAGTAACAGTGTTGGGGCAGTGGGGAGTAGTGCGGGCTGTGCCCAGTTCAGGTGAATTCCTTTCGATGCCCAGCTCTGTAACCTTGGGTAAGTTTCACAACATGACTCTTAGTTTTCCTCATGAGATTCAGTCAACATTCACTGTTTTATATGGCTAATCACATACAGTACTTAGCATTTACTCTGTGCAAGGCACTGTGCTTATTCTGGGTGTACAGTGGTGAGTGGAGTGGATGTCACTTCACGCCTTTCCTCGTGTACCCGAGACTCTACTGTCATGTTGTGGGTTTCACGGGACTGTCGAGGAGGCAGACTCACAAATGCATGTGAGGATACAGCTCAGTGCCTGATGCAGGCTCAGGAAAGTTGGTTCTTGCATAAAATATATTAAACACTGAGTAGTCCTAATTTTAAATTTTTTCCTTTAAAAAAACTGGATATTCGTTTTAGAGTATATTTTAGATTCTATGAAATTTTAAAAATTGAAATATTTAATGTATGATCTTGACAGTAACTATGAAAGTAATCTTTAATTTGCCCTTCATTTTATAATGGCATTTTAAAATTCATTGGCTCCTGGATTTTTTTTTTTTAAATAATAGGTCTGTGTATAGCGGTTAACCAGCTCACCAATTCTAGAACCAGGGTGCCTGACACAGTCCACCCACTTTACCCCTTCACTAGCGCCTGGCTGTGAGCAGGCATTTCACTTCTTGGTGCCTCAGTTTCCCATTGTCACTGGGGATGTAACAGCACCTATCTTACAGGGTCACTGTCGGATTAAAATGAAGCTTTGACTTTGCTCATAGTAAGCATTGTGTGTGTCGTTTCTATTAATATCTACATGAAGTGAGTAGAAAAGTAGATAAATGTTAGATTTTAGAAGGTGGTGTAATTAGAGAGGTTATTGGACACATTTATTTTCAACAAACAAAAAGGATATTTTGAAGAATTGTAATACCCATCAAAGTAAATTGCTAGTTCAGATTACTGGGGACAGGGTTGGTGGTTTGGGTGGTGAAATTCTAAGAACGCTTTCTTTACAGGGATATTCGGTAGATTCTTATGAAAGTGGTTTTCCTCTTTTAGCCCCCTTATCCAGGAATGGAACAGCCTCCACACCACCCTTACTATCAGCACCATGCTCCACCTCCTCAGGCTCATCCCCCGTACTCAGGACATCACCCTGTACCACATGAAGCAAGATACAGAGATAAACGAGTAGTAAGTGAACAAGGCAGAGGTGTGAGGGAACCGCTTAGAATTCTGTAGGGGATTTAAATATGAGGTTACCAGATTACAGTTAAATGATGGAGCATTGTATTTTCTTACTGCAGACAGTATGGGAGTACATCTCAACTTGTTCTTAATAAAAATGGCTGATCGCATCCCCTCCCCACTTTGGGTTATTTAGACAGACTATATTTGTTTTACTGTTAAGGCACAGAGTGCTTACAGCGAACTCCTAACATAAATACCTCCTCTTAGGTAATATCCTAGGATATGTAGTTACATGAGGTATGTTCTTCTGTACTGAGATCTTAATTATAACTAATATTGTTAGTAGGTATTCTGAGCTTTTTATATAATCTGATAGACTTGATTTTCTTACAAGATGGTGCATAGTAAATTAACAAGTAATTTATAATCTCATTTAGTCATTTATTTTTGTTTTAAACAAAAGGTTTGTTAAAAATAGTAACCAAGTGAATTGTTTTATCTTTGTTTTACTTCTGATTATTGTAAGAATGCTAGCAGATAGCCAGATGTCAGAACATGTAGCAAAAGAGTATTGGCTTTTAGTAATTGGTTCTGTTAATTATTTGATGCAAATAGATGTGAAAGCTTTTTGTAATCACTTCGAAACAGGACTAATGAAAGGCAGTCTCTAGTTTTGAGTTTTCTGACTTCCTGTATTATACTAGTGGAACTGAGTTTGTTTATTAAGTGTTCTTTTCCCTCTCACATCCTAAATTGTACTTTTGTTTAAGAAGTGGAAATTGAAATTGTCTTTTGGCACTTGTTGGAACCATAATCCCTGTACATACAAGTTTAAAAGCTGTAGGAAGCTTATTTTGTTGTTAAAGTAAGATATATAAATTGGCATTTCTCCTGCACTTAGGATAATTAATTTGTGGGGGCCAAAGTGTCTTCCCACCATGAATAAGAGTGTGCATATGTCAGAGAGCCAGTTAAACAGTAGTGTTTTAGCCTGTCTTTGAGATATTGTTATGTGCAACTATTTATTTCTTTTCATAAAGATAATAATTCTTCAAAATCGGATTATATTAGGACATTCAACAATCTGTAAAACAATTTGAGATTCTTGACTAATAGACTTTAAATTAGTAGTTCAGTTTTTTTTGTTTGTTTGTTTGTTTGTTTGTTTTGTTTGGCCGGGGCTGGGCTCGAACCCACCACCTCCAATATATGGGGTCAGCGCCCTACTCCCTTGAGCCACAGATACCCCCCTAGTAGTTCAGTTTTTTTTTTTATTTTAGTCATACAAGAAACATAAAGCCTATGTATGATGGAATCTTGGTTGAATAGATGGATTGTGGTACCTTAAAAAATGCCTGCAAGTGATCACATAGTTTTTTAAAGTGGAAAGTCTTTCTTAGACTTTTTTTTTTAACTGAAGCATATTTGTCTTTTAACGAGTTAAAAGCTGGGCCTATGGTTCATAGCAGTAACCCGAACACTTTGGGAGGCTGAGGCAGAAGAATCCCTTGAGGCTGGGAATTTGAGACTAGCCTGGGCAACATAGATTAAAAAACTTCATTGGGGTTGTTGGCACACACCTGAAGTCCTAGCTACTCGAGAGGCTGAAGTGCGTCACTCGAACCCCTAAGTTCAGCCCTCTGTGTGACATGACAGAGCCAGACCCTGTCCCAGAAGAAAACAAGTCATACTTAATCTTTATATAGTAATTTTTGCTCATGTAATCACATTCATTACTTATGAAAGGAAGTGTAGATTGTGGTTTAAACCTTATGTTCTTTACATTGTACCTGAATTTTAAAAAGAGGCCAAAATCAGTAAGTAAAGGTGAGCTAAGAACTGGATAGAAAGCTTACAATAGAGCAGGGTAAGTTTAGAAGCGACAGCAGCTCTCCTGGCTCCTTTACTTAGCAGTTGTTCGTCTCACCCTGCCCTGTCCTCCTCAGCCTCATGTGTGCTGTTAATGTGTGTGGAGTAGACTTTACTGAAATGTGTATTTTCAAATTTGTATTTGTAGGATTAAAGTAGGAAAAAGGTAGAAAAGCACTGATACACATAGGCACTTAGCAGCATGCGTGTGCCCTGGGGTTGGCCTCGTGATTGAGGGGTCAGTTGGAGAAGTCACTAAAGTCAAATAGGAAACCAGGGGGAAGATTTGAGTAATCTTCTGTCCTAGGTATTTAAGTAGTGAGAAATCAAAATTCCTTTTCTAAATAATTTCAGAACTGCACTTTGAATTAATTCATTATTGTATTTCTCTAGAGGGATACTTTTGTTTGCATTTTTGACATAGCTAACCAATTTTTCCCTTTCTAGCATGACTATGATATGAGGGTGGATGATTTCCTTCGTCGCACTCAAGCTGTTGTCAGTGGTCGGAGAAGTAGACCCCGAGAGAGAGACCGGGAGCGGGAGCGAGACCGTCCTCGGGACAACCGAAGAGACAGAGAGCGAGACAGAGGACGGGAGAGGGAGAGGGAGCGGGAGCGGCTGTGTGACCGGGACAGGGACAGAGGCGAGCGGGGCCGATACCGAAGATAATGTGCTTTGGAAGAAGTGCTGGTGGTTTCAAGATAAAAAAAAAACTTGTATTTTTTTTTTCTGTGTGTTTACAAGTAGTAAATTTATTTTC
The DNA here is from genome assembly GCF_000181295.1 of Otolemur garnettii. Taxonomy (NCBI): domain Eukaryota; kingdom Metazoa; phylum Chordata; class Mammalia; order Primates; family Galagidae; genus Otolemur; species Otolemur garnettii. The sequence goes on from NW_003852586.1 coordinate 2,445,265, forward strand.
AGCTGTCTACTTAAAGTTCATTGTGTAGAAGGATTTATTATGACCCCCTTTGTTCCAAGCATGCAGTATAATAAGAACTGGAAAAACTCAAATCCGCCAAAAATGCACAGTTGACAGTTGACTTGACACTTTTATTGGGGCAAAATGGAACAGTCCAAGAATGTAGATACTGAGTCATTCTCCGTAAATGTTCATCTTAGACTGTGTTCATTCTAGTTGGGTTTTTTTGTTTGTTTTCTTTCTTTCAAATCTTGATTGGTAACTGCCATGATACTTTGCTTTGATGTGTCTCTACATGTAGTTGCACACGGTTCAGTGAAGATGCTGCTATTGAGTGTGCTCGTGTTGAAGTGTGACGGTGGGACTGTGTGGCAGTGTTGTAGCAGCCTCTGGGTTTGTTTTTTTTTTTCCCTCTTTTTAAAACTTGTAAAGTCACTTTTATTTTTCTCCAGTCTTCAATGATGAGAGCAATATTAAGAAGACATTGCTATCTAATTTTTAATCTTTTTAAATAAAAAAATTCCCATGTTCAGTAGCATGGTTGATTCTGTTGTTTATCCTTCCCCTCCCAACTGTCCATTGGCTTGGAATGTTCACAACTGGCACGTGTGGCAGTGGAAGATAATTCCCATACTCGACATTGCTACTGTTTTGTATAAAATAAATTGGTAAAGATTGACATTCATCTTTTGTATTTCATGTCTGACTATAAGTTTGTTTTATTATACATAAAAGACTGCTTTTTATTTAGGAAGTTTTTGGTACCTCTTTTGCTTTTGGGTGGGGGAGGACAGACACATATTTTAGCAGGTATATTGACCTGGACCAGTTATATTAACAGCTTCTATCTCTGGTATAAGAACTGATGGTGCAGAGTTATGTTGGTATCTTGGTTAATTATACATACATCTGATAAGATTTAGAAGTCTAATCGCAAATTTTTTTCCCTATTTTAGTTTTTCTATTGTTTTTAATCTCCTGTAAATGAACTGCTTTGTAGATTTTTTTTCATTTTACTCAACAAATGGGCTTTAAATATGTAATCCTTTTACAGCCAGTTACATGTTTCAAGTTAACGTTCAGTCTTCCCAGTAGTAACCAACCAAAACAGAAGTACAGCTATGCAACAAGATGGTTTGTGAAAGAATTCTTTTGCATTTTAATTTTGTGAGTTACACATGAAGTTTTGGCGTTTATAAAGTTGAACATCTAAACATTAGGGATATTTGAATGGATACTTTACAAAAAATTTCATTCAATATCATAGTTTCACTGTGTACCAAATTATAATTCACAGTTTTACATTTAACCTATATTTATTGGCTTGGAAAGAACACAGAAGCATTAATTTTAAAGGATATTTGAAACTAATTTTACTGCATTCATATACAAAAACCAGCATTTAGAGTATTTTGCTGTGTACTTACTATGATAGCTTTATTTACTGATCTGAACAATTAAGCCTAAGGATTTATTTTAAATCTGTGCAGTGTAGTAGAGAGGAAACCCAACTCTGTTTTATGAAACCTAGGTTCTAGTTTTGGCATCACCTTTAGTTAAACTAAGCCAATAGGTGCTTATGGTATGTGTTTTGACTTTTGACAACTTAAAAAGGTAAACAACAAATACATATGTAAAATAACCCAGTTGATGATATGAAGTATGCTAGACAGTATCTAGGTTTTTTTCCAGTTCTTAAATACTTAAGAATTTCTATGATTTAAAATTGGCAAAATGTTACTACTTGGTTACACAAAGCTGGTACATAATTATTAAAATTATTTAGTATAATGTAAAGTTCATACAACCTTATCGTTGTACTTACTGTGCAACGCTTGTGTGTTACTGGATACTAAGTTATTTCACCCTTACATACCGTCCTGCTCTCCATTCTCATAGATGGGAAAGTAGGCTCTGAGAGACTAGAAAACTTAACCGCAATTGGAAAGGTAATAATTGATAGGAGCAAGATCCACAGCCCCTATTTATCCAATTTTGAGTCTCCAAAGAAGCCATTTCATCACTTGAAAGAAGAGAATATAAATTAATAAATGTCTAAATTGATTGGTATACTGCTAAGGACTTGAACACTAGCATTGTCTTCAGCCTTCATTTAAGCAGAGAGTTATAAAAATGTGATATTACAGTTTATATTTTGGGTGTTAAGGAGCTTAGTATTGAGTTAGTCTATTCTAAGACACTGACATTCAGTTCTAAGTATTGGGCATTATTCTAAATACTTGTGTTAGCTCATTTAATTCTCACAGAAAGTTTTCTCCCTGGTCTTGCTTTTGGTGGAAGAAGTGACAGGAACATTGTATAAAGATTGCAAGGTAATTTTTTTATCTGTACAACAGAGGAGTCAATATGTTGGCATTTTTGATTTAATATTTGAAGGCATTTATAACAGCCTTTGTCACCATGAGGCACGTGGTTTGCTCCCATGTAGTTTACAACGTTATGATTCTATAAATACATCAGCATCATATGTTCATCTGGAAAACAGGAAATTCAGTCAATTCAGCACTTAGAAATCCAATAAGGGACTTACTGGCGAGAGTAAAAGTTTAAGGAAGTGAGAATGAATTCAGGCCTGTAATTTTTTTGTGAGTTTACTTTCCTCTGTGACAGATTTTTCTCAGGTGTGGTCTCTGTCCTAGTGATGGCCAATGCCGTCTCCAAGCTCCCGATTTTCATGCAGTTCTCTGAGTCAGTGGAAGAGACTTTTCTTGTCGGTGTCCCTATCAGTTTTACAAAAACTGGAACTTTTTGTAGAGTGGTTCCCCTCAGAGCAGACCCCACCCTGTCCAGTCTCTGTGTCCAGGAAAAAGGGGCTCTTTGTCTCACCAGCTTGGGGTGGAAGTGAGGTAGGAAATGTTATGGTTGTCCCCCATGGGAATTACGTCAGAAGGGACAGTTTCCAAAAGGCAAGGGCAGCCATATAGTAACAGGTCTGTTAAATGCGTGATCCCTACTTGAATGTCTGAGCTGTTCACTGAGCTTTTTGTCATGAGAGGCAGATACCCCTCCTGCTCTGGGGTATCTCCATAGTGGTCACTCTTGCAAAGGGCATGTCCTGCCTTGTCATAATGTTAACAACTGTCAGTCCTCAGGCATGTCAGGTGTGTAGAACAGAAAAAGGAAATGGTATTGCCAGTATTTCACCGACCACTCTGGAGTTCTGCAACCAAGCTAAGGGTGGTTGTAATACACGTAAATCATTTTGTCTGGATTTTAACAATTATTTGATTTAGATAGAAAACATTCCTAATGCTGTTTGGTACACATTAAAATTAAGGTACATGGGATAAAACTAGCACAAATTTAGACCCTGAGTTTTTAATAGTAGAAATACGAATCTTACAGAGCATAAGTAATCCTAGTATTCCATTATATGAGTCATTTTGTCCTTTTTTTTTTTTTTGCTGTTTTTCTTTCTAACTTATACATGTTGTGTTCCCCTTTAAGTTTCTTTTGTGCATTGAATTTGTGGCAGCTGAAAGATTTAATCTTAGTAGTAACATTTCAGAGGCTGCCAAGTCAGCAGCTACTTCAGACACCAATCCACTGTGGTCTACAGGCCTTACCCTAACTTCGCAAGGCGAGAAGGCTGCATCTTGCCTGCTTCTATGGGACTCCTAGAGACTCTTAATGTGCAGTTTAATCCAGCAAGCCCTGGGTTTGGCTGGAAGTGTTGACAAAAAGCTAGCTAAGTCTGTTGGGCTACTTCTAGAGAAAAAGGCTACTTCTCACTGCATTTATAGGGTTTTCAGAACTTGATGAGAATTTTGGTACAAAATTAATCAAGTGGTTTTTATGAAAGCATCTTTAAGTTAAGTGTTTACTGTGGAAATAATCACGTGTTCTGTGTAACTTGTAAGAGTTTTTAATGAAAATATGGAGATAGGATATTATTTGGATTAATTTTAAGCTGTGAGCGCATCTTAAACCGTTTAATTGTACACAAAGTATTTCAAGTATACAAACTTTGAGATTTTGGATAAGGTTAAATCCCAATTGGTATCATTTCTGATTTCAAAATCACAAACCCATATTCTTCGTTGTACAAAGTTCATGCGTGAAGGAAGACTTGTCACCTGGGGCACACAGCTGTAGAAACAGCTGCCTGTCACCACACCATGAGGTCACAAAGTGGGTGAGATAATTCTTAAACAGACTCCAGCTGCTCAATTTTATTACTGACCTGTAACTGATAGTCTTCCAGCAAATGTTACTGGCCTCCTGTGATGCAGCTTCTCTGCCCATTCCTGTACTCTAACAGCAGCCCCTGCCTCCCCAGCCTGAGCCCCTGTGAATCAGGAGCAGCTCATCCTCAGGGGAATGGGACTGGCTGGGTAATCTTCCCTGGGAGCTTCTAAATCAATCAGGGCATAGCATTGCTTTTCCCAGAACTTAATTCAGAACTGGACAATTGATGTTACTTAGGTCAATGGGATGTTTGGAGGGTTTTCTGAGAATTTCTGGAAAATAGATTTGCTTGGTTTTGGGTTTTGGGAGAGAGAAGAAAATACAACTTTTTGCCTCAGGGCACTAACTTGGTGAATGTACAGCTGGAGGAAATTGGCTTAAGGACACATGTGTTAAATTCAGTAGAAGAGGATGAAGCCGGAAGAGTCCCTGCTGATGGGGTAGGGTAGGTAGGACTTCTGTGTTGTTCCAGGAACTTTTCTGCTTCCGTGGGCACTGTAAGCACAGTCAAGGATCAAAAAAGACATCAAAATCATTGGAAAGAGTTGATAGATCAGAATAAAAGTACATGTACAAGATGTGAGGACAAACAGGTCTCAATAATATCACTTCAATCTTGCAGAGACAGGTTTTGCAGCTGAACTCGACTTACCCCTATGTTGGTGTGGGTAGGAGGTGGTCCTAATATGCTGGATTCACAAAGGACAAATCTGGTGAAGGAGAAAGAACAGGGAGAAGGTTTGTGCCCCATTTTTGTTCCTCTCATCGTCTTCTTAGTATGGTTGGTCTTGATGGCAAAATAATAGAGAAATAATCGATTAACTCATAGTTTTCAACAAGGCATAAAATCTCTCTGCCTACTGTCTCCTGCCAGCCCCCTCCCTTGTTTATCTCTGTCCATTGAGCCCAACAGATCAAAAGGAAATGTAAATTCTTTCTACATTTCCCCAGCTCCTCTGTTTCTTAGAATTTGTTCCTTGGCCAACTTGGTGGCTCAACCTGTAATCCCAGCACTGTGAGAAGCCAAGACAGGTGGATCTCCTGAGTTCAGGAGGTCAAGACCAGCTTGAGCAAGAGTGAGACCCGATCTCTACTAAAAATAGAAAAACTAGCCAGGCATGGTGGCAGGTGCCTATAGTCCTAGCTACTCAGGAGGCTGGGGCAGGAGGATCACTTGAGCCCAGGAGTTTGAAGTTGCTGTGAGCTGTGATGCTACAGCACTCTACAGAGGGCAACAGAGTGAGACTGATTCAGGAAAAAAACAAAACATTTGTTCCTTTAAGCCTCAAGTGATTCCTAAATGTCCCTGGTAGATAAACAATAAGGCCTCAGGATTGTAAACACCTGGATAATTTCTGCAGCCTTGCATGAGACAAGCAGACACAGCATACACATTCACAACACCCTATGAACTCAGCTATAATTAGGTCCACCCTTACACTCAGCTACCCACTAGCCTTTGGGCAGCATTCTTCCATTCAAGATGCCATACCATTCTCTCACCTTTCATCTCTTCCCCCATCTTCCACTCACTCTCTGCTCTCTTTTTCTCATCTCTTCCCTGCATTCTCTCTTTACTATAAATTTCAGATTAATGTGAGGGTATAAACAACTAGGTTACAATGTTTGCATTTGTTAGGTAGAGTATTGTACTTGTGTCCCACACCAAGAGGTGTGCCAAGCACCCTAACATTGGGTCCATTAGGTGGGAGCCCCCCCATGACTCCCCTTCCCCACCTCCCTCTTTCATTCCCTCTCCCCTCGAATTGAGTTTTTCTCTTATGTGGGTGTGTATTAGATTATCTACTGGCTTCACATTAGTATTGAGTACATTGAATACTTGCTTTTCATTCTTGTAATACTTAACCAAGAAGAAAGAGCTTCAATTCCATCTAGGCTAAGATGTGAAGTCTCTATCTTTTTTAATGCCCAAATAGTGCATGGTATACATATACCATGTTTCCCCGAAAATAAGACACTGTCTTATATTTATTTTTTTCTCAAGAAGACACACTCGAGCTTATTTTCAGGGGATGCCTTATTTTTATTAAGGATAATACAACAATCTACATTTATTCAAATACAGTTAAGTCATCTTCTGGAACCTGATGGGGAGCTAACCTTGTTGGTGGGGCTGGCACTGGTGATGCGTGAACTCCTTTCCCCTAGCCATTCACATGTGCTCAATAGGATGCCTGCAACTGTGGTTTCTCCAAATGGCTCAGAGAAAGGAGCTGTGGCAGATAAAAGGTATTCCAGTCTTCCTTACCTCTCTGCTCCAAAATGCATGCCATGGGTATGCAGATATCCTGCATAGCCACGCCCACCACTAGGTCTTATTATCAGGGTAGGGTTTATATTTAACAAATGCATAGAAATCCTGCTAGGGCTTATTTTTTGGGTAGGTTGTATTTCCGGGGAAACACAGTACCACAGTTTGTTATTCCATTCCTGGATTGGTGGGCATTTAGGTTGTTTCCACATCTTGGCGATTGTAAATGAAGCTATGATAAACAATCTAGTGCAAATGTATCTATGATAAAATGAGTTTTTTCTTCTGGTAGTTTGCCTAGTTAATGGGATTACAGGATCAAATGGGAGATCTGAGTTCTCTGAGGATTCTCCATACTTCTTTCCAAAGAGGCTGTGTTAATTTGCAGTCCCACTAGCAGTGTAAAAGTGTTCCCCTCTCTCCCCACATCTATGCCAGCATCTGCAACTTTGGGACTTTGTGACATGGGCCATTCTCAGTGAGGTTAAGTGATATCTCAGGGTAGTTCTGATTTGTATTTCTCTGACAATTAGGGATGATGAGCATTTTTTCATATGTTTGTTAGCCATTCATCTGTCTTCCTCAGAGAAGGTTCTCTTCATATCTCTTGCCCAGTGATAGATGGAATTGTTTGCTCTTTTTTTTTGTTAATTAATTTGAATTCTCTATAGATCTTAATTATCAACCCTTTATCAGATTTGTACCATGCAAATATCTTTTCCATACCAGAAGGTTGTCTGTTTGCTTTGTTGTGTCCTTAGTTGTGCAGAAGCTTTTCATTTTAATTAAAGTCCCATATATTTATTTTTGTTGTTGTTGCAATTGCCACAGATGTCTTTATAAAATCTTTTTCCAGGCCAACAGCTTTAAGAGTTTTCCCCACATTTTCTTCTAGGATTTTTATCTTTCATGTCTTAGATTTAAATCTTTTATCCATCCTGAGACAATTTTTGTAAGTGGTGAAAGGTACAGGTCCAGTTTCAGTCTTTTGTATGTGGTAATCCAGTTCTCCCAGCACCATTTATTGAATAGGGATTCTTTTTTTTTTTTTTTTTTGTAGAAACAGAGTCTCGCAGCAACCTCCAACTCCTGGGCTTAGGCGATTCTCTTGCCTCAGCCTCTTGACCAGCTGGGACCACACACAGGCGCCTGCCACAACGCCTGGCTATTTTTTTTTGTTGCAGTTTAGCCGGGGCTGGTCCTGAACTCGCCACCCTCGGTATATGCGGCCGGTGTCCTACCCACTGAGCCACAGGCGCCACCCTGAATAGGGATTCTTTTCCCCAGTATATGCTTTTGTTTGGTTTATCAAATATCAGATAGTGATAAAAGACTAGTTTCATCTATTGGTTTTCTATTCAGTTCCATATATCTATGTCTTTATTTTTGTGCCAATAATATGCTGTTTTGATCACTGTGAACTTGTAATATAGCCTAAAGTCTGGTTGAGTTATACCTTCAGCTTTGTTTTTATTACTAAGAATAGTCTTGGCCATACAGGGAAAGGAAGAGCTATTTTTTCCAGTTCTTCAAAGTATGATGTTGGTATTTTAATGGGGGATTGCATTGAATCCATAGAGTGCTGTGGGCAGTATAGACATTTTAACAATATTGATTCTTCTCAGCCATGAGCAAGGTATGTTCTTTCATTTGTTAGTGTCTTCTGCTGTTTCTTTTCTTAGGTTTCATAATTCTCTTTGTAAAGCTCCTTCACCTTTTTGTAAGGTATATTCCTAGGTATTTGATTTTCTTTGAAGCTACTGTGAAGAGAATTGTGTTCTGATTTACTTCTCAACTTGGCTGTTACTGGCATATACAAAGGTTACTGATTTGTGGACAACAATTTTACACCCTGAGACATTACTGTATTTCTTGATCACTTCCAGGAGTTTGAGGCTCCAGGGTTTTCTACATATAAGATCATCAGCAAAGAGAGAGAGTTTGACCTCCTCTGCCCCCATTTGGATGCCCTTTATATCCTTCTCTTGCCTGATTGCATTGGCTAGAACTTGCAGCACTATGTTGAATAGTAGTGGTGATAGTGGACATCCTTGTCTGGTTCCAGTTCTAAGTGGAAAAGTTTTACTCCATTTAGTATGATATTAGCTTTGGGTCTGTCATAGATGGCTTCAATCAGCTTAAGAAACATGCAACTTACGCCTGTTTTCTTAAGTGTTCTTGTTAGAAAAGGATGCTGAATTTTATCAAATGCTTTTTCTGCATCTATTGAGAGGGTCATCGTTTTTTGCTTCTATTGACATGATACATTACATTTATATATTTGCATATGTTAAACCAGGCTTGCATCTTTGAGATGAAGTCTACTTGATTGTGATGTATACTTTTTTAATGTGTAGCTATAATCTATTACCTAAGGTTTTATTGAGTATTTTTGCATCGATATTCATTAGTGAAATTGGTCTGAAATTCTCCTTTTTATTTGGGTCCTTTCCTGGTTTTGGAATCAAGACGACGTTTGCTTCATAGAACATGTTGAGAAAGGTTTCTTCCTTCTCAATGATTTGGAATAATTTCTGCCATATGCATATAAGCTCTTCTTTTGAAGTTTTGAAAGAATTCTGGTATGAAGCCATCTAATTCAGGGCACTTTTTTTTTTTTTT